>NC_138770.1:153037966-153372966 GCF_965119305.1 Pelophylax lessonae | reverse complement strand
TCAGACCAATGTGAACATGGGCTTAAACCCATCTTTGGGTAAAAAAAAACACAACTTCCATCCATCCACCTCTTATCCTTTATTATTATTATTTTTTTTTTAAATACCTTATTCACCTAAGTTCACTGTCTGGGTCTGTCACAAGCACTGTTTAATTTTCCTTTTTGTTCACATCTTCACTCCAAACTCCTTTTCTGGACCTTGAGAGCACATCCAATAAAAAGGCATCAATATTTTGCAGGCAGTCATGTGGACATCCAAACACAGGCCCTGTGCACATAAGAAGGTAGAAGATGTGGGATTGGAATATCAATTGACAAAAGGGGCATTTAGGTCGTTTTTCTTTTTCTTTTTCTTTTTCTTTTTTCTTTTTCTTTTTCTTTTCTTTTCTTTTCTTTTCTTTTCTTTTCTTTTCTTTTCTTTTCTTTTCTTTTCTTTTCTTTTCTTTTCTTTTCTTTTCTGTGTAAGCAATTGGTTAGAGGTTGGTGAGGTGCATCTATGGGAGCAACCCAAAGAGGAGCTTAACAACCTTGTAGAGGACAGCCTTGTACAGGACAACCTTGTAGAGGCATTAGTCTCTACAAGGTTGGTATCTTTTCCAGTAGTGAATAAGTTTTTCTGGTAATAGAATGTATTCTCTGGGCTCCTGACTGACAAATGTAATTGGCCAGTAAGCTTGTGGGAACTCTGAACTTATCCAAATGTTAGAGGGAAAGTTCATTTCCAGGGTGCACATTTATATACTGAAATTTCTCATTGAAAAGCTCCCACAAATGTCTGCATTTTTGTTAGAGATTAGGAAATGTGCCGAATTTAGTTCCGTGGAGTGTACAGTTAATCTTGCGTAGTGTCTGAAAATTCAGGACCTAAAATCAAACCCAATTGAAGTCTATAGGGGATGAAGCCTGATAATCAATTCTGGCCATTTTTAAGGTTAGAAAGCATAGGGTTTTCAAAAGAGGGCATGGGAAGCTGGGCACTGAAATAGGGAATATGTTCTAATGCAAAAATAAATAAAATAAAAATATTGCACAGAGCTGAGAAGATCCTTCTTTTAATGTGACTTCAAGGGCAACATGTGAAAAACACCATTCTTTTCAATTACATGCTTGGGAGAGGGCTTTAAGTCATGTGATATTATAGAACAGCATGATTCTCACAGAAAATGACACTGTATTACTGCATCACATAATTTGGATGTCTAATTAATTTTTTTTTTTTTTTTTTTACCTTTACATTATTGATTGGTGTATGTGGCAACCAAAAGGCTGGCAGTTTTCCCATTGCTAATACTCTGTAGGCAAAAACTGCAGACCACAATAGTGCTGTAAGCAGCAAATGAATGCAAAATGGCCCAGACTTTAGAGATCTGTGGACCAGCCCTTAGAATATCAGTGGCCTATACTCGTGGGGCAGTGCCAGCTGGTGGAATAGAGAAGTTGCTCCCTCTAGTCCTCTGCAAGCTGTCCCTTAGATGAAATCCATCTTTGTTGCTGTTCAGCAATAAGATGTAGCAGCTGTAACATTACTGCCTCTTGCTCCTCCCTGCCCGATGTCCTCCAAGATCCTTCTTCCCCACATGACTGATGGACTCAGGAAATAATTCTCAGACACCTTCATTCCAGTTTGTGTGGTTAAGGTGGGATTGGCAGAAGCGGAGAAGGAGGAAGAGGAGGGTGAATTTGAGGAAGCTGCAGACATTTGGCTGCTCTGCCCCTAGATGGAAGAAGAAAAGGGAGGGTTTGTCAGACATTTAACTACCTTATCTGCTTGCTCTGAATGTAAAACACAGCCACTCTCATAAAGAAAGAAAGCTGTGACCCGCCAAGCTTCAATGTAGAGGAGGGACATCCAACAAAGGATGCCCCATAGTAAGCCTATGGGTTACGTTATCGCCCAGACTCTGCAGCTGTTGTCAGTGATCTCTCTTCCCCACTGGAGCTGAGACCTGATCACGAGACCAGACTGGACCCCCCTTAGCATAGGTAAGTATACCGATCTTTCATTTAGGTAAATGAGTATATTTAGGTATAGTTAGAGTTTCATTGAACTTTAAAATGATAGTAAAATCTTTTTTAAATAACAAACATTTGATACTTACCTGCTTTGTGCAGTGGTTTTGCACAGAGCTGTCCAGATCCTCTTCTTCTCGGGTCCCTCTTCTCGGTGCTCCTGGCCCCTCTCTAAAGCAGCTTGCTATGGGGACACTCAAGCCAAGGCACTGTTCTGTGCCCATTCAGACACAGAGCTGTGGTTCAGCCATGCCCCCTCTCTCTCCTCATTGGCTTACTGACTTTGATCGACAGCAGCGGGAGCCAATGGTGCTGCATTGCTATCTCAGCCAATGAGTCGGGAGAGTCCCGGGCAGCCGAGAGTCTCCTGCAAAATTGCTGGGTCGAGTTAGGCCTCAGGTATGTATTAGGGAGGATGAGGGGAGCTACTACACACAGAACAGAAGGTTTTATATCGTAATGCATAGAATGCATTAAGAATAAAAACCTTCTGACTTTACAATCACTTTAAAGGGACGGGTGGTGCTGGACAAAGGAAGAAGACAGGTACAGTGCTGGCGAGAGTATAACTTAGCAATACTTTTCTTTTAATAAAGAAGAGCGGAGGAGATAAAAAAAAAAAAAAACAACATAAATAAATCCACTACTTTAAAATCTTTTCTTGAACCCTTAAAAAGTTAGAGCAGTGCACCCATTGCCAAAGCTCTTTATTCGAAACATGAAGGCAAAGTAAAGAAAAGATCCATATCTCTTAAATATTTCAGGATATACAGCATTTAAAAGAAAAACTCATTACACTGGCTAAAGCTTCCAGATAAGAGAAGAAAAAAGCAAGGTAACATGCTATTTCAGTCACATTAATTAGACTCCTCTGACATATTATGTAACTGATTTTTTGCATGCATTAAACAGCATTGATCTTTTTTCCTGCTAAAATCTTCACATTACATTTCTTTATTCAGAATTTTGCTGTTTATAAGGGAAAATATATTGGTTTGGGGACTACTGTATTTAAGAGGCCAGCTCCAGGAATGTAAAAATTACATCCTTGCGGTGAGGCCCCTGCACTAAAAGGGTTACATGCTGTAGATGTCTAGGGCATATGTGTCAAACACAAGGCCCGTGGGCTGAATCTGGCCTTCCTGGCCATTTCATGTGGCCCTTGCACCTCCCCTGCAGCTGCACAACATTCCCTCATCTCTGCCCCCAAACTTGTCTCAGCAGAAGTGAGGACAGAACACCTCCTACAGATCCTGTGCCTCTCTGTGCAGTCGCAGCACCTCCTCTGGTCTCAGAATTCAGCAGACTCTTGCAGCTGACTCCGGCCCTTCTCTGGTCATCCTCCAGACCCTGCACTTTCCGCTTATCAACTGCTTCCTAGCAGCAGCTCAATGTAAGGGGGGGGGTGCACTGTGATGTAAGGGAGGGTGAGGGGGCTCTTGACATCTGATGGTCAGGCGGCAGGACCATGTTCTACCTAAGCAGTTTCAAATAAAGTTTCTTGTCGATAATACCAGTGGTGTGCGGCCCTCCTTTTCAGACTTGCATCATCTGCTGTAGGAGTGTGAGTATATAGTCTTACAGATACAACCGGCCCTTTGAGGATGACTATTATGCTGATACAGCCCGTCATGAAAATTTATTTGACACCCTTGGTCTAGGGGTTAAAGCACTGGTTGTAGTACTTACCTTACACCCTCACTCCAGGCAGCTTAGGTATTCTCCTCCTCTGCCTGAAGCTCCTGCCTATGGACAGAGCGTCATCGCTTACAATACAGGGACGCTAACCCTATATTGTACGTTGAGGAGGATGGAGTGTGACTGAAGCCAGGTGCAGTTTACAGAGCAGTCTGTGGGGGCCAGTTGCAGCACTGAGGGGGCCCTGCTGTAAAGGTTAATAAAGTAAACAATATTGTGTCCCCAGTTACGAGAAAAACTGGAAGTGGGTTGCAAACATCCCTGAGAACTGTAACAAATAGAAAGAGTAATCCCCCCTGGGGGTGGGACTTTAATGGCAATCACATTTCCACGAAAAGTAAAATTAAATCATTTATTGGGTAACAAAAATAAAAATAGATCAAAAGAGGATCTAATAATATACAATTTTACAATATGTACAAGGTTACAATGTGTGGGTGTAAAACCATAGTGAAATGAAAGTAATACATATACTGTGGGGTATATGTTGATTTGAGGAAATTCTCCAACCCCAATCCCCCAGGGGTTGGAGGATTTTCTCAAATCAACATATACCCCACAGTATATGTATTACTTTCATTTCACTATGGTTTTACGCCCACACATTGTAACCTTGTTCATAATGTAAAATTGTATATTATTAGATCCTCTTCTGATCTATTTTTATTTTGTTACCCAATAAATGATTTAATTTTACTTTTCGTGGAAATGTGATTACCGTTAAAGTCCCACCCCCAGGGGGAACACTCTTTCTATTTGTTAAGGTTAAAAAAGTATTTACACCTTATTTATGCACCCCTAGACATAATGAGCATTTAGCCTTGCAGTGCGGGAAGAGGGGGGGGGGCACTGCACAGGTGAATTTTCTTACAATTACTGGAGTTAGGCTATGAAATTATACGGTATGTTTCTGATGTATTATAATAGGTTCGTTTTACTATATGCATATAATATTTGTTTACTAACAATCATTTAATACTTTACCAGTATGGGTTAGCTAAGGAGACAACAGAGCAGTAGCAGCCTGCCTTTTGACTCACATTATCTGATTAAAACCTTGGACAGAACCATCAAACGAAGGAAGGGTAAATGGGATAAGTGTAAATGTAACTTGAGCTACAGAGCTTGGTAAGATAAAGATTTCCTATGCCAATGGGTCTAGGACAGCCAGTAAACATATGAAAAGGAGCTGGGAGTACCATCTGCTAGGTAAAAAAAAATACAACACAATGGGGTAGATTTACTAAATCTGGTGCAGCTGTGCATGGTAGCCAACCAGCTTCTAACCTAAGCATGTTCAATTAAGCTTTGGCAACAAAACCTAGAAGCTGATTGGTTTCTATGCAGAAGTGAGCCTGATGTTGCACTCTCCAGTTTCAGTAAACAAACCCCAGTATGCACTGATGGATTTTTAACCACCTCAATACTGGGCACTTAAACCCCCTTCCTTCCCAGAGCAATTTTCATCTTTTAGCGCTGTTGCAATTTGAATGACAATTGCGCGGTCATGCAACGCTGTACCTAAACCAAATTTGTGTCATTTTTTCCCCACAAATAGAGCTTTCTTTTGGTGGTATTTGATCACAGTGAGGTTTTTTCTTTTTTGGTGCACAAATAAAAAAAGACTGAAAAGTTTGAAAAAAAAAAAAAATTTTTTGTTTAGGTTATAAAATTTTGTAAATAGATATGTTTTTTCCTGCACTGATGAGCACTGATGATGCCGCACTGACAGGCACTGATGAGGAGACACTGATGGGGTGCCACTGATGGGGTGGCACTGATATGCAGCACTGATGGGCACTGATAGGTAGCACTGATATGCAGCACTGATGGGCACTGATATGTGGCACTGATAGATAGCACTGATATGCAGCATTGGTGGGCACTGATAGGCAGCGCTGATGGGCACTGATAGGCAGCACTGATGGGCACTGATTGGCGGCACTGATGGGCACTAATGGGCACTGATAGGTGGCACTGTTGGGCGGCAATGATCGGCACTGATCGGCACTGATGGGCGGCACTGATCAGCACTGATGGGGGCACTGATCGGCACTGATAGGCAGCACTGGTGGGCAATAATGGGCACTGGTGGGCGGCACTGATAGATGGCAATAACGGCACTGGTGGGCAGCACTGATAGATGGCATTGGTGGGCAACACTGATAGGGAGGGCACTGGGGGGCTCTCTGAGCCCTGTTTGCCATCCCTGGTGGCCATAGTGGGCACCCCTGGTGGTCATGGGTGGGCATCCCTGGTGGATCTAGTGGCACCCCCTCCCCCCCAGGGCTGCACTGGTAATCAATCATCTGATTACCAGCACAGACCCCCCCTGTGATCAGTGAGTAATTAGAAATACTCACTGATCACTATGGCTGCAGAACCAATCCTCTGATCTTCTCCTCACTGACAGGATCTGTCAGGAGGAGAAGAGATCGAAGCCGTTACAACGGCTCTATTTACATTACATGACGGCTGTGATTGGACACAGCTGTCATGTGATCAGGAGGGCCAATCACAGGGCCCTCCTGCCGAATGATGTTGCTCTGTGTCCGAGGGACACAGGCACATCAAGATCGCGCCGCTGCGCGTGCCCGCGGCAGCGCGATCTCTCTCCTTCTGAAGGACGTTCTGGAACGTCCATTCAGAAGGACGAGACTCCCGCCCGGCCATATATGTACTATGGCCCGGGTGGGAGGTAGTTAACTAACAAAACATGTTTTAAAATAGTATTTTTTAGTCTTGACCAGAATAATAAAAAGAACAACGAATATGAGTTTTAATTGTAAAATGCTCAATAAAAACAAATTAGCATAGACATCATTTATGAGGTGAAACTTTATCTGCTAAAGAAGCCAAAGTCAGCAAACCTTAGCCAAACTATGAATAGAGAAAAGTGCAAAGCACTCACCAATTTAAAATCCAGCCTTAAGCCTAGTGCCCACTAGAAGTTTTTTTTTCATTCAACCCAGGATGGCTGAACGAAAAAAAAAAGACAGCTTCGGAGGAGCCGCTGAACTAACCACAAGATGTTAGTACAGCATCCCCCCTCTCAGCCAATTGGCTCAAAGCGCTGTTTTGGAGCTGATCGGCAGACCTATTTCGGTCATGCCCTATCGAAAGAAGCAGCCTGCTTCTGTCAGAAAGGCTTCAGTACACACGGGGCTGAATGTCGTCCAGTTTCAATTGAGCTGGCCCATGCTGCCCAACATTTGACCCGTGTGTACTAGGTTTTACATGTGAGTTTGACCTCATCATTTTCATAAATGGTTCTCTAACAGAAGCAGTATAGCACCATAGTTGTTAGTGCTGTTGGTTTGCAGTTGAGGAATTCTACTATCAGAATTAAGGAAAAGTTTATCACTATCGGACACGGCCCAATAATGTCTTCACAGGCAAAACTTTAATCAGCTGACAAACTTTGGCACATAGTCCTACCTCCAGGACCACTGCTTCTTGAGGTATGTGTGAAGGAGTTACAGACTCCAAGCCAGCATCTGATTTCATCATACGAGAGGTGCGATTGAAGGATTGGAGTGGTGCACTTTACTTTGCCTCTTAAAAATTATCATTTCATGCTGTTCAATATTTTGTTGGTTGTTGGAGTGTAAAAGCTTGTCATCTGGAAATATAGATATAGATAAAAAAGATGATTTTCACAGTGTGTCTTCTGAGCGTCATAAAATGCTTTCCAGCCTCTTCAGCATACCCTTCAGACCTTTTGAATGTTTGTGTTTTTTTCTGTAGACACCCTTTTAAGGGACCGGAAAAGATAGCTGCTCATTTTCACAGAAATGATGAAGGAATGCTTAGAATCATTCATGAGAGCCAATGATTTTGATACTTCAGATTGCACTTACTCTGCAAGTAGAATGGACTCTTCACAAAACAAAGACTATGCAAATTGCAAAGACTATTTTCACTTTTAATTTTGTTTATTTTACTGTTGCTGTCTGTTCTGTACTATATTTTCTTTAAATATTTTCTGCACCATTTATGTTGTAATTTCATTCAAATTATATTTTAAAATTCTAGGTTCTGAATTCTCTAAATCAGAAATTAAAAAAATCATTACCTATGTGAGTGTCACAGATTTTTCTTAAAGCTCAGAATTGCAACAGCAGATGATGTAAAAGCTGCGTGTTGGCGGCTACGGTTTGTGTGCGTAAAGGGTTATCTGTGCAGTGCCTGCCTTAAGAGTGTCCACTCTCAGTCTGCTGATGCTTAGATTGTGGTCCTGCAGCTAGAAAATCTCTGCACAGGGTGAGGGCTGACAGTGTAATTCAACACAACGCCAAAATGCAAGCAAACAGCTTGTGAGAGTTATGTGCAAAATGCATTTAAAAATGGACAGTGGTGCCATTTAAAATAAAAAGGCAATCCACGGTTTTAATTGCTTGCTTGCAAACCTCTATATGCAACCAGTTTGAGTTGGATTTTTGCAAACTCGTTCAATCACATTTAGTAATGTAGTGCACATAACACTGATCATACATAAAATAAGTTAACCTTTAGTGACCAATGATATTTCTGTTTCAAGCAATCAGATAAGTGAAGGATAATTACAAACTGAGATCTACTGCACACTATGCATTGCTGCTTTCTTTTCACAATAATCTTCCATAAATAAAACTTTGAGCTACCATAACCCATTCATATCAGAATTCTAAATGCATCACTTATTAACCACTTGACGACCGCCCGCCGCAGATTTACTGTGGTAGGCAGACGCTCCTGGGCAAAGCGATGTAGCTCTACGTCACTCGCTCTCAGGAGGCTAGGGGGCGAGCGCGCGCCACCGGCGGCGTGCTCCTATCCCCGCTCATCAGCCGGGGAGCCAGTGCGTGTGTAAGGCGGCTCCGATTGCCGCCTGACAACTGCAATCTCCCCCCGCTGACAGAGAAGGATGGACGTCTGATGTAAACAAAGCCGTCCGTCCTTCTCCCTGAAATGATCACAGAGGCTATGTGATCCTGCTATATAGGATCACATGTCTCTGTGATCCTCTCACAAGCCCAACCCCCCCCCCCCCCCACAGTTAGAATCACTCCTCTAGGCTTACATTTAACCCCTTGATCACCGATAGTATTAATCCCTTCCCTGACAATGGCATTATTACAGTAACAGTGCATATTTTTAGCACTGATTACTGTAGTACTGTCACTGGTACCCCCAAAAGTGTCAAAAATGTCAGTTAGGGGTCCAATCTGTCCGCCGCAATGTCACAGTCCCACAAAAATTGCAGATCGCCGCAATTACTAGTAAAAAAAAAAAAAAGCAATAAAAATGACATAAGTCTTTACCATAGTTAGTAGATGCAATTACCTTTGCGCAAACCAATCAAAATACGCTTATTGCGATTTTTTTATTACTAAAAATATGTAGCAGAAAACAAATTGGCCTAAAATGTTAAAAAATTAAGATTTTTACTTTTTTTTGGGGAATGTTATATAGCAGAATGTGAAAAATATTGTTTTTATTTTTTAATTTTTGCTCTTTTGTTGTTTATAGCGCAAAAATTAAAGATCGCACAGGTGATCAAATACCACCAAAAGAAAGCTCTACTTGTGGGAAAAAAAGGACGTCAATTTTGTTTGGGTACAGTGTCGCATGACTGCGCAATTGTCCGTTAAAGTAACACAGTGCCGAATCGCTAAATAGGGCCTGGTCGTTAAGCAGGAAAATCTTCCAGTCTTAAAGTGGTTAATGAGTCAGAGCACCAAAACTTAAATAAATTGCACCAAAAAATTAAAAAAGAATGTGGTGGGTAGGAAAGTGCGCTTATTCAATATAGGGTGTGCTGCTACCTTAGAGTGTATGTTGTAGAATAGGTAAAGAAATCAGGCGCGCTGCCCTAGTGCATATGTGCAACATACAAAATGATGTAAACAAATAAACCAAAAATGCAATAATAATGCAAAAAAATGAAAACGTATGCAAATCATGTAAAACAAAAAATGTCCAGAAGGTGACTAGTGATACACCAATGTGCAATAAACGTCCATATTATAAGTCCATAAATAAAGTGCAAAAAATGGTGACAAAAACTTCCAGCTTGGGGAAAGGTGAACTGTGATTGGAAGGTGCAAAGTCCCACCACCAGCTTGGCCTCTTACCAGAAGTTAAACGTTAAGGGCATATATGAATATGACCGCTCCAAAGGTCATGCAGCCAGGTAGAAAAGTTCCCAGAAATACAGAAGGCACTCTGACACACTCGTGCTCCCTAGACTCTTACCGGACAAAAGCCAAACAAGAAGCCTGGTTCTATGGTGATGAGTGGTCCTGCCGGGGGTTACTGGACTCTAGGATGGCTGATGTAGTTGCTTGTGTCCAAGAGGAACAGACCCAGTCAGAAAGCCTGACGAAAGAAGATCCTGCCAAAGGTGGCTAGACTCTGATTGGCTGCTGTAACTCCTTAGTCTGGTCGACCTCAATAATAGGGGACACAACAGAGGGGACCGCAATGGTGCATTACCAACAGTAGATTTTTATTAAAACAAATGGTTGCACTTACAGTTGTGAAGACAATAATAGCGAGTTCCCTCACGGATGCCCTATCGGGAGAAACGCGTCAGAGAGGAGGCGCCGCGTCATCACATCTAGACCAGGCAGCGGTCCGCACTGCAGGCGGACCCCGCCATACAGCTCCTCCGTGAGGGAACTCGCCTGATTTCTTTACCTAAATTGCACCAAAGGCTTTCAAAAGATGCACAATTGCCTCATACTAACTTATTTTGGCAATTGAAAAATATTTTCCCAAACTGAACCTTCATGGTATTTTTTTTTACATGCAATTGCACAATGAATGTAATGTAACAATAAGCAATTCAAAATTGATGAAGAAATGTAATGAGGCTCCCGATGTTAATTCAGTAGGAGAAAGCAAACGAAAGAGGTTTCACCACAATGTTGTAAAGTACCCCCTAGTGACACATGCTGCCAAAGGACTAAAAGGGAGAAAAGTGCTGAACATAACTGCTAGCAAACTCACTTTTCAAAGTCTCGTAACAATTGAACAATGCAACGAGCTTAACCCACTGACGGCTGAAGTGTCTTGAATAGTTTTTCTTTGTGTTGCCCAGGTTTAATGTCATTCTAGGAGAAAGGCGCTGGCCAAAGATATTTAGGACACAAATCTAACAGCAATTAAAACACCTGTGGGGGAGAAAAACTACAAAGAGCTGATCAACAGGGTGGAAAACCATTGAAAGTGTATGGCATGGAGTTTGGAGTACTCAAAAAGACATAGGAAATAAGACAAAGAATTCAATGGCACTCGCTAATGTAGCTTGGAATAATTGTTGTGTAGGCCAAGACAATCCCCGAATGCTTTTGCAGGACAGCTGTGTATTAAAAAGACGAAGAAGTATAGAAGTAGACTGCTTGGGATACAGTCAGAGGTGAACCTAGTGCCACAGACATTATCGGACCATGGGCTGTAGAGAACTCAATGACAAGTGTCCTTTCCTTACCGCTACAAAGGTGGATAATCAGTGCCATGATTGAACTCTCTTGGTTTATTAAAACAATATACTTACTCTATATCTGTTCAAAGCAGAACCAGATTTCAATTAGGTTGTTTTTTAGGTGATTTTGCTATGAGCACAAATCTTTTTGATTGCACAGTTCAGAACACTTTGGACCTAATTTACCAAAGTGTGAAGGGATGTTAAAAGAAGAGCACCTGCCTGCTCTTCAAATTAACAATCATGAATACAAAAATCTGAAAAATAAATAGAGCTTGTTCACTTGATTGAATGTTGAAAAGTACACTTCATCTCACACTTTAGTAAATCAGGCTCTTTGTCCGGACAAATTGTATGCTGTCATTTTTGTAGGTTTTCTGGTGATTAAATCACATGCTTGCTTTCTCTAGCATAGGGAAACGCATCTCTTTACCTTAGGCAAGCTGAGACGGAGCTTGGGACTATTCAGATGCATTAAAAAAGGATATTTACTCAAGAGATAAAACTTTAATTCTATCACTTTACAAAACTCTGCTTTGGCCACATTGTGAGTATGAAGCCCAGTTCTGGTCACCAATCCTCAGGAAGGATGTGCTTGAACTAGAGAGGGTTCAGTGAAGGGCAACAAAGCTAATAAGGGGGCTGAAGGACCTCAGTTATGAGGAATGACTACAAATATTAAACCTATTCTCCCAGGAGAAGAGACACTTAAGAGGAGATATGAACGCAATATAAAAATCTTTAAATGGTGACTCTAGAATTTGGAGAAAATTGTTCAATTAGTTCAGCTCTTTGGAAGTTCTACTTAAGTCCAAAGAGTCAAATGTTAAACAGTAGCAGCCATCAGCTTGTGCTCTGCTTGTTCAGCTGGCTCCCAGCTTGAAAATTAAAGTGATGCGGAGCTTTCACAGAGCGGTCGCCCATGGAGATTTTTGGGTGCCGTAGATGTTTGCATTATAACGGGCACATGCAATTTTAAGACTTGGCATATTTGTTATCTATTTACTCGATGCAACATCATGTTTTATATTTGACCAACAAATAGATATTATATTGTGTGCGTTTGCACTAAAACTTTTTTTATTATATTTTTCCTGAAAATTTGCATTTAATAAAACAGTTAAACAAATATTTTGTAACATAAACATTTTCAACTATCATCTTTATATTCTCTGCTTTCAGAAAATATATAATGTTCTTATATATTGCCAAATAATGATGAATACTTTTATTGACAAACAATGAAGATTTTTACATGTGTGCAAAAAATGAAAAAACTTGCTCTAGAGCCGAACTGGTAACCTTAGGTCTCTATAGAAGATACGCAGCCCCAGAATGAAGTTGGACCAGAAGTGGTTCAGTCTTAAACTGTGTAAGGGGTTATTTACTGGTAAAGTGGTAAGGATGCGGAGCTCCCTTCCACAGTTGGTGGTGTCAGCAGGGACTGATAAATTCAAAAACTTTTTAGATATGTTTCTTAGTGAATGCAATATACAGGTATATTGAAAAATGGTAGTGACATAAACACACACACACACCTAGGTTGAATTGAGTAGACTGGTGTCTTTATTCAACCTTACCAATTTTGGAACTATGACACATGTAAGAGGTCCATAGCACTCCTTTACCAGATCACATGAGTGCAGTGGTTATCTCATGGTAGACTGATACAATGAATTCGTGCAGCGGGGTGGATTTACTAAAGGTAAGCAGACTGTTCACTTGGCAAAGGAACTTATACTTTGCCAGGGAATTTTACCATATTTTAGTGAATGAGCTAAAGTTATGCTGACATCCATCATCCAATCATGTAAAAGCAAAAATGTTGTTTTTTTTTTTTCCTTGCATGTGATTGGGTATTTTTCAAAAGTGAAATTTCATAATAATTTCTCTAAGCTCTGGGGAAAATTCCCTTCCAAAAGTGCAACTTCCCTAGCAAAATGAACAGTCTATTTTTCTTTAGTAAATCAATCCCAATGTATCTTAATTCTTGTAATACACAGAGAGCCAGTTCAATCACTATGTATCATTTGTCTGGTAATCCATCTTGCTAATGATGTTTTTTATTAAAAAGATGCTACCAGTAATAGCACAATCGAACATGCATTGTAATTGGAACTTGTATTCAATCCTGAAAGTGTATTATTAATAAAAGGTGTCGCTTGTAGGTGCATATTTTTCTAAAAAGATGCCATGTTTGGTGAACCACCATATTTTATCATTGGCACATAGAAGGCCTGGTCAGAATAAGGACACCAGTGAAGAATCCAAACTAAATGCCCTCAATCAAAAATAACAAAACTAATGTCAAACTTGCATGTTTCAAATTCCAAAAACATCTAAAATCAAGGTGCCTTAATATACTATAAAGGTCTGTAGTCAATTATTTGAATCCAACTGAGTATCCAGGATTTTTAATAAATTGCTATCTATGATGTAATAACACATACAGTATATGCACATATATTGCATTTAGAATCTAATATTAGACAAGACTTTTTTAGTTTTGAATTGATTAGGAAAGATTTTTATTGCCACTACAGTTCGGGAGATTTCCCTTCACTTTTTGCCTTTGTTAACATAAAATGAACTACCTTGTTAAAGTGCAACTGAACTTTTAGTGTAAATCAGCTAAACATAGTACTGAAGCATCAAAACAAAAGGTTTGCAACGTTTTATAATTAATGTTCTACTAAAAGCAAAGCTTGAGTAGAAAAGTCTGTACCACGCCAGCATTCAGCAGAACAGGACCCTTGCTCTCCAAGTGCAAGCAGTTGTTTCTCTGCGGAGGTCCTATTTGCCACCTGCAGAGTTAGAACTGGAGCACTTTAATCAGCAAATGCTTACTTCCTGGTGAATGAAAAGCTCTAGCTCTGACTTAGCGGTCAAGTGATCCTCTGCTGAGAGACCAATGCTTCCCCATAGAGAGCAACGGTCCTTCTCTGCAGATTTCTGGCAGCAGAAAGACTTTTATACTCAGGCTATGGCTGTTTTCTAAAAAAAAAAAAAAGAACCATGAAGCTTTAACCACTTAAGCCCCGGAAGATTTTACCCCCATTCCGACCAGGTGGTATTTTGCGATTCGGCACTGCGTGACTTTAACGGACAATTGCGCGGTCGTGCGACGCTGTACCTAAACGAATTTGGCGTCCTTTTTTTCCCACAAACAGAGCTTTCTTTTGGTGGTATTTGATCACCTGTGCGATTTTTTGATCACGCGCTATAAACAAAAAAAGAGCGTCAATTTTGCAAAAATAGCAATATTTTTCACATTTTTTTATATGAAATTCCCCAAAAAAAAAATTTAAAAATCAAAATTTTTTTACTTTTTCGGCCAATTTGTTTTATGCTACCTATGTTTGGTAAAAAAAATCGCAAAAAGCGTATTTTGATTGGTTTGCGCAAAAGTTATCGCGTTTACTAACAAAGGGAAAGATTTCTGTCATTTTTGTTGTTTTTTTTTTTAACGTGTAATGGCGGCGATCTGCGATTTTTTTTGCGGTACTGCGACATTGGGGCGGACAGATCGGACCCTTGACTGACATTTATGACACTTTTGGGGTTACCAGTGACATTTCTACAGTAATCAGTGCTATATATATGCACTGTTACTGTAAAAATACACTGGTAGTGAAGGGGTTAACTTTATTTGGGAGGGAGGGGCTTTGTGTATCCCTAGGGGCGTGCTTTCTACTGTGATTGGCTGGGGCTTGAACTGTATGGACACTGATCAACGGATCTACATACTAGATCCGAGTGATCAGTATCCTAACAGCAAGGAGAATGACAGGTGGCTTGTTTACACAAGCTGCCTGACATTCTCCCTCTCCCCCGCCGATCGCCGAGTGACCGGCGGACATCGGGTCCGCCGGTCACACGCGCGGGGGGGTCCGTGACCACGCGGGAGCGCGCCTCCGGGGGCGCGCGCTCGCTCCCTAGACCCTCACAAGCTAGTGACGTAGCCCTACGTCACTTTGCCTGTGAGGGGCTGACTGCCGACGTAGATCGGCGTTAGGCAGTCGGCAAGTGGTTAAAGGGGTTGTAAACATGCCTATATTTACCTGCTCTGTGCAATAGTTTTGCACAGAGTAGTCGATCCTCTTCTTCTGGGGTTCCCCGCCAGAACTCCAGGCCCCTCCTTTTCATCAGGTGCCTCCACGGAAAGCCGCTTTTCATGGGGGAACCCATGCGGGCTTGTCTCCAAGTCCTACTGCTGCATCCATTGACACAGACAGCGGGGACTCAGTCCCGCCCCCCACTCCCATGTCATTGGATTTAATTGGCAGCAGTGGAAGCCAATGGCTCCAGCTGCTATCAATCTGTCCAATGAGGAGAGAGACAGCTACTGGAGCTGCTGCGCTTATGCACATCGCTGGATCAAATCAGGCTCAGGTAAGAAAAATGGGGGTCTGAAGGGAGCTGCAGCACAGAAAGTTTTTCACCTTAATGCATGGAATGCATTAAAGTGAAAAACGTTGAGGCTTTACAACCACTTTAACACTACCCTCCCCTCAGACTGTCAATGCTGCTGTCCAAAGGTTACCCCTGTGCCCCTTCATCCAGAGTGAGGGCACTCTAATACAGGAGGTGTGTTACTGGCTAGATCACCAGGTGAAAACAGGGAAAAAAGCCTAAAAAAAAGAAAACGGATGCAGCCACCACGTCTTAGCTGCAATATATTCAATTTTTTGTTTGGGGTTTGGTCCACACTACTGTTGAGAAAGTGTAGACTTTTTATTTAGGCTCCAGAACTGGAGCCAAGCAGGAACTGGTATCAGAATGAATCTTACCTCCAGTACATAAAAAGGGGCTCTAGCATCTACAAGTATATGGTGCCGTAGGCAGAACCTTATTAAACCAACTTTAAACTTATTTACTGATACCGAAATACTAGGATTTACCTACCGGTAAATAATAAAAAATGACACTTTTTTCTTGCATTGATATAAATTGGCCACGGCCTTTTATTAAATAAAATAGTTATACATGTGGGAATGAAACAACATACATAGCTTGGCCAAAGAGCCCAGGCTAACCAAACATATATACCAAAATAAAAATACAGTAGTTTAGCCAAAAAGCTCAAACTACATACCTTAAACATAAAACATCCCACAAGAAAAGGTCGCGACAAAACACAAGGGTGGGCGGGAGGGACAAATCTTCTTAGCTTCTGCTCCCGCTGACTGAAAATAATGGTTAATTCTCCTTCTTTTATAGAGGAACTTCATAACTCTAGGTGCCATCTCATGACAATTTGGTCCAATCCAAGGTAAGTAAATTATAAGGACCAATAGATTAAAGAGTTAAATAACCAGCGACTATTGACATTTACTGACCAATTACATTGTTACTTTAATAACCAATTAGAATACTTATGTCTACAATCCCCCTTTTTTTTTTTTTTTTTTAAATAACTGTCATGCCACGGCCCCATGAATGAATGGCAGGTACATTGTATGACCTGCCCTTCATTGTTTTTTTTTTTTTTCTTTTTTCCAATAAAGTGCTTTATTGAAGTTAATTGAAAATACAATGAAAACAGTAACCCTTCATTGTTATTCACTCAAAGTAATGTGTAAGTTTAACTAAGCCATCTGACCATGTTTTCATCTGCTTGTAGGCAGGTTGGAAATGTACACAGCTAGTCAGCAGCCAGCCCAAGTTGGGTAAGGGGTTAAATGTTTTTATCTCAGTTCTTGGGCTTTTGGTCCTAGCCAACTCACCTGTGCTATAAAAAGGGGGATGACTGAGGTCCAAAGTGACGGGTTGCAGTTGGTTTAGGAGTGACAGCATCACTTTTTAGTGTGGTCAGTGGCACTTTTGAAGAACAGGGAATTGAGGAGGTCATCCAAGCCATGGACAATGATATAATGGACTCTCAGTTCATGGAGGTATGCCTGGGCCACTACATAATTTTAGTTAGGATCAGGGATAGGACTTTGTTCATATTGAGCTGTAATGCTGCATGTTTACAGTAAAGTTATATTAACCGTTATTGGCCTGGTCTGAAGTTATTCAACGTGATGCATGTTGGTACTGGCATATCAAAAGAACCTGGGTCTGTAAAGTATTATTGGGTATGAAATCACATTACTACTAAAGGGTTTAACTTAGGCAGACAAGACAAGGACTGTAGTTGTTATGGGTAACCAAGTGAAGGAACAATGTTCAAGCAACCAGTCATTAAACGTGGTACCTGGTATGGTGACAGGTCCTCGGGTAGGTCAGATAGTGAGGGGGTTGATGTTCTGGCTCCCTCCCTAGCAGTAGGTATCCAATAGCAACCAGATCCAAACCTACGTTACGGAAATCTATGGCCTGGTCACGAGGTATGGGAAGGAAAGGGTTAAGTGAGACCATGTATGATGATTGCACTGTCCTACGCAGAACCTCATTCTATCACTGGGGGTGAGGTAACAGATGTACACCGGACTGATGGTGTAGGTTCAGGCTTAGCATGTCCCTTCTGATGCAACATACATCAGTTACAGTGTGTAGTGACAGGGGACAAGTCACTTTTCAGAGGAACTCTGCACTTTATTGCTGCACCTAGTAGATCTCTTCTGAAAGTCAGAAGACTGCCTTAATGTTAGATTCTTCACATGACCACAATCTCCACCCAGTCCTGGGCATTGATGAGCATTGTCCGTGTGAGGGGTACCCCATGTGCACAGGCCCATTAGGCCAGGCTCAACATGCTTTTCTGTCCAGAAGGATGGCCCCATCTTTGTTCAGGGATCATCCGCATCTACTTCCAGGCTTAGGATGACAGATAACACAATCATATAAATACTGGTGTCTATGCAGTTCTTGGCTTTGAGTTGCTACAAAGTTACAACATAGTCTGATCACCTGGGGTGGAGGAGACTTAGAAAATGCTTCATTTTGATTGCAACAGACTGATGACATCATCTCAGCCTAGGCAAGTCACAAGACTGGAGCTGAAAGACTGCTTTTTAATGAATAAAGTTTAAAAATTGTATTTTTATATCAGGAATTTACTGATGCAGATCTGTAAAGTAACTGAAAGGTCCACTCTTTTGTTTTATAGCTGCTCCTGTCAGTGAATTCTGTACTTGGTTCTGTTCTGGATTATGAGTCTATTCAGATCTATGTGTGCATGTGGAGGTGTGTTATTTTCTCACGTTAAGCAGGTGTGTTTAACATATATTAACCACTTGCAGGCGGCAGGTCGACAGGTTCACGTGAATCGCCATATCTGTACGGGGGTCCGCGTGACCGAGCCTGGGTGCGCGTCCACTCGCCAGCGGGGAAGCCGATCCACGGGGCCGGCGGCCACAGATGCCGCCGGGCACCTGCAATAGCTCAGTGTGAAGAGAGAACAGCGGTCTGCTGTTGTAAACACAGCAGACTATTGTTTTCTCAGGAATCAATTCAGATTCCTCCTATTTAGGAACACACGTCTCTGTATTGATTTCACAAGCCCACCCCCCCCCCCCCACAGTTAGAAAACACCCCCTAAGCTGACACTTAACCCTTCGATCACCCCTGGGTTAACCCCTTTGCTGCCTGTGTCATTATTACAGTAACAGTGCATATTTTAGCACTGATTACTGTAGTAATGTCACTGTTCCCCCCCAAAAGTGTCAAAAATGTCAGTTAGGAGTCTAATCTGTCCGCCGCAATGTCACAGTCCCACTAAAAATCGCTGATCGCCAGGATTACTAGTAGTGTTGAGCGAACACGGACTGTATTATTCGTGTTCGTACCGAATAATTGGATTTTTGTTACCCGAACACGAACACGGACACTTTACTGTATATTCGGGTAAAAATCCGTGTTCGGTCGTTTTATTTCCGGGTTTTGCATGCTTTGGCGCTCTTTTCATGGCGGGCTTTCAACAGCCAATCAACAATCGTTTAACTGGTGTGCCTTAAGCTATCCCAGCCATGCCTGCAAATGTCTCAGTAGCTGTGATTGGCCGTCTGAAGCATGTGACCAAGTCTTTATAAGTTCGAGGCAGCCGCAGCAGCGTCATTATGCTGCTTAGATCAGGGACAGAGCACACATCAACGTGCTGGCTGCTGATTAGGGAAAGATAGGCAGGAAAAAACCATTTGTGTCCGGATAGAATTGAGGGACAGGTCGGAGTGTTTAGGCAGGGCGAGTTGTAGGCATTTTAGGGACAGAGTCTGCTGAATTATAGGGTCAGTGTGTTCTACAAACTACAATCGATATTGCTGTGTGGGGTGGGGTCTGCACTTAGTTCTCCTGATCTACGATCTCTTCTCAATCCTGTTAGGGACAGAGTCTGCTGAATTTTAGGGAAAGTGTGTTCTACAAACTACAATCGATATTGCTGTGTGGTGTGGGATAGGAGATAGGCAGGTGTCAGTGATCCACATCCATTTTTCTGTGTGTGGGCTGCAGCGAACACAATCTTTTTGGGGTGCAGTGAACACAATCCTTTTGGAGTGCAGTGAACAAAATCTTTGTGGGGTGCAGTGAACAAAACCTTTGTGGGGGTACAGTGAACACAATCTTTGTGGGGTGCAGTGAAGACAATCCTTGTGGGGTGCAGTGAAGACAATCCTTGTGGGGTGCAGTGAAGACAATCCTTGTGGGGTGCAGTGAACAAAATCTTTGGGGGGTACAGTGAACACAATCTTTGTGGGGTGCAGAGAAGACAATCCTTGTGGGGTGCAGTGAACAAAATCTTTGGGGGGGTACAGTGAACACAATCTTTGTGGGGTGCAGTGAACAAAACCTTTGTGGGGTGCAGTGAACACAATCTTTGTGGGGTGCAGTGAAGACAATCCTTGTGGGGTGCAGTGAAGACAATCCTTGTGGGGTGCAGTGAAGACAATCCTTGTGGGGTGCAGTGAACAAAATCTTTGGGGGGTACAGTGAACACAATCTTTGTGGGGTGCAGTGAACAAAACCTTTGTGGGGTACAGTGAACACAATCTTTGTGGGGTGCAGTGAACAAAACCTTTGTGGGGTACAGTGAACACAATCTTTGTGGGGTGCAGTGAAGACAATCCTTTTTGAAATGCAGTGAACACAATCTTTGTGGGGTACAGTGAACACAATCTTTGTGGGGTGCAGTGAACAAAACCTTTGTGGGGTACAGTGAACACAATCTTTATGGGGTGCAGTGAACACAATCTTTGTGGGGTGCAGTGAACAAAACCTTTGTGGGGTGCAGTGAACACAACCTTTGTGGGGTACAGTGAACACAATCTTTGTGGGGTGCAGTGAACAAAACCTTTGTGGGGTACAGTGAACACAATCTTTGTGGGGTACAGTGAACACAATCTTTGTGGGGTGCAGTGAACAAAACCTTTGTGGGGTACAGTGAACACAATCTTTGTGGGGTGCAGTGAACAAAACCTTTGTGGGGTACAGTGAACACAATCTTTGTGGGGTGCAGTGAACACAATCCTTTTGGAGTGCAGTGAACAAAATCTTTGTGGGGTACAGTGAACACAATCTTTGTGGGGTGCAGTGAACAAAATCTTTGTGGGGTACAGTGAACACAATCTTTGTGGGGTGCAGTGAAGACAATCCTTGTGGGGTGCAGTGAAGACAATCCTTGTGGGGTGCAGTGAACAAAATCTTTGGGGGGTACAGTGAACACAATCTTTGTGGGGTGCAGTGAACACAATCTTTGTGGGGTGCAGTGAACACAATCTTTGTGGGGTGCAGTGAAGACAATCCTTTTGGAGTGCAGTGAACACAATCTTTGTGGGGTACAGTGAACACAATCTTTGTGGGGTGCAGTGAAGACAATCCTTGTGGGGTGCAGTGAAGACAATCCTTGTGGGGTGCAGTGAACAAAATCTTTGGGGGGGTACAGTGAACACAATCTTTGTGGGGTGCAGTGAACAAAACCTTTGTGGGGTACAGTGAACACAATCTTTGTGGGGTGCAGTGAAGACAATCCTTTTGGAGTGCAGTGAACACAATCTTTGTGGGGTACAGTGAACACAATCTTTGTGGGGTGCAGTGAACAAAACCTTTGTGGGGTGCAGTGAACAAAACCTTTGTGGGGTACAGTGAACACAATCTTTGTGGGGTGCAGTGAACACAATCTTTGTGGGGTGCAGTGAACACAACCTTTGTGGGGTACAGTGAACCCAATCTTTGTGGGGTACAGTGAACACAATCTTTGTGGGGTACAGTGAACACAATCTCATACTTCTGAAGCTTTGAGGGTGCTGCCTGTTCTATACTCCTCCTCCTCCTCTTCCTCATCCATCCTTTTAGGTGTACAAACAATAGTAATTGGGGCCTAGTGTGCTTCTGTACGTGTGAAAAACATACACTTTTTTTTGATCATATTTCCTATTCCGCTATTTAATAAAAACCTTTGGGGCTCAATTAAATTGCGGAATAGTCTGTGTCGGTACGTGTGAGATCCACCTTTCCAAGTTTTTGGGGTTCATCTCATACTTCTGAAGCTTTGAGGGTGCTGCCTGTTCTATACTCCTCCTCCTCCTCATCCATCCTTTTAGGTGTAAAAACAATAGTAATTGGGGCCTAGTGTGCTTCTGTACGTGTGAAAAAACCTTTGTGGGGTACAGTGAACACAATCTTTGTGGGGTGCAGTGAAGACAATCCTTTTTGGAGTGCAGTGAACACAATCTTTGTGGGGTACAGTGAACACAATCTTTGTGGGGTGCAGTGAACAAAACCTTTGTGGGGTACAGTGAACACAATCTTTATGGGGTGCAGTGAACACAATCTTTGTGGGGTGCAGTGAACAAAACCTTTGTGGGGTGCAGTGAACACAACCTTTGTGGGGTACAGTGAACACAATCTTTGTGGGGTGCAGTGAACAAAACCTTTGTGGGGTACAGTGAACACAATCTTTGTGGGGTACAGTGAACACAATCTTTGTGGGGTGCAGTGAACAAAACCTTTGTGGGGTACAGTGAACACAATCTTTGTGGGGTGCAGTGAACAAAACCTTTGTGGGGTACAGTGAACACAATCTTTGTGGGGTGCAGTGAACACAATCCTTTTGGAGTGCAGTGAACAAAATCTTTGTGGGGTACAGTGAACACAATCTTTGTGGGGTGCAGTGAACAAAATCTTTGTGGGGTACAGTGAACACAATCTTTGTGGGGTGCAGTGAAGACAATCCTTGTGGGGTGCAGTGAAGACAATCCTTGTGGGGTGCAGTGAACAAAATCTTTGGGGGGTACAGTGAACACAATCTTTGTGGGGTGCAGTGAACACAATCTTTGTGGGGTGCAGTGAACACAATCTTTGTGGGGTGCAGTGAAGACAATCCTTTTGGAGTGCAGTGAACACAATCTTTGTGGGGTACAGTGAACACAATCTTTGTGGGGTGCAGTGAAGACAATCCTTGTGGGGTGCAGTGAAGACAATCCTTGTGGGGTGCAGTGAACAAAATCTTTGGGGGGTACAGTGAACACAATCTTTGTGGGGTGCAGTGAACAAA
The DNA here is from genome assembly GCF_965119305.1 of Pelophylax lessonae. NCBI lineage: Eukaryota > Metazoa > Chordata > Amphibia > Anura > Ranidae > Pelophylax > Pelophylax lessonae. The sequence continues at coordinate 153,350,354 of NC_138770.1, read as the reverse complement.
ACCTTTGTGGGGTACAGTGAACACAATCTTTGTGGGGTGCAGTGAAGACAATCCTTTTGGAGTGCAGTGAACACAATCTTTGTGGGGTACAGTGAACACAATCTTTGTGGGGTGCAGTGAACAAAACCTTTGTGGGGTGCAGTGAACAAAACCTTTGTGGGGTACAGTGAACACAATCTTTGTGGGGTGCAGTGAACACAATCTTTGTGGGGTGCAGTGAACACAACCTTTGTGGGGTACAGTGAACCCAATCTTTGTGGGGTACAGTGAACACAATCTTTGTGGGGTACAGTGAACACAATCTCATACTTCTGAAGCTTTGAGGGTGCTGCCTGTTCTATACTCCTCCTCCTCCTCTTCCTCATCCATCCTTTTAGGTGTACAAACAATAGTAATTGGGGCCTAGTGTGCTTCTGTACGTGTGAAAAACATACACTTTTTTTTGATCATATTTCCTATTCCGCTATTTAATAAAAACCTTTGGGGCTCAATTAAATTGCGGAATAGTCTGTGTCGGTACGTGTGAGATCCACCTTTCCAAGTTTTTGGGGTTCATCTCATACTTCTGAAGCTTTGAGGGTGCTGCCTGTTCTATACTCCTCCTCCTCCTCATCCATCCTTTTAGGTGTACAAACAATAGTAATTGGGGCCTAGTGTGCTTCTGTACGTGTGAAAAACATACACTTTTTTTTGATCATATTTCCTATTCCGCTATTCAATAAAAACCTTTGGGGCTCAATTAAATTGCGGAATAGTCTGTGTTGGTACGTGTGAGATCCACCTTTCCAAGTTTTTGGGGTTCATCTCATACTTCTGAAGATTTGAGGGTGCTGCCTGTTCCATACTCCTCTTCCTCATCCTCCCTTTAGGGTAGGAAAAAATGTAATCGGGCCTAGTCTGTGTTTGTACGTGTGAGATACACAGTTTTTTATCCCATTCCGCTATTCAATACACACCCTTTTGGTGTAAAAAACATTAAATTGCGGCATAGTTTGCATATTTGACTGTGAGATACACCCGTGCGATACTGTTGTTCTTTTGTTCCGCTATTCAATAAAGACCTTTCTAGGGCAAGATCTTAAATTTCAGAAATATGAGGAGAGCGTCAAATAGGGGCCGTGGCCTGGGTCGTGGTGGTGCTGCTGCTAGAGCTCCTGTTGCAAGGAGAGGACGTGGTCGATCTGTGCCAGCTACACGCACAAGTGAAACACCTTCCTCAAGTGTGAGTAGGCGACAGAACCTGCATCAGTATTTGGTAGGGCATCATACGCCTCTAGAAGTGATGAGGCCAGAACACAGAGAGGCGATAGTAGATTGGTTTGCTGCTGACAGTGCCTCCAGTTCCTTCACATTGTCTCCCACCCAGTCTACTGCAGAAAGGTCAGAGTTGGCACCTGCAGCCAATGTCCAACCGTCTTTCACCTCACCCCCTTGCAAATCAGGCAAGCAGTCTGAGCCCCAAGCCATAGAGCAGTCTCTTATTCTTTTTGAGGACTCTGTCAGCAGGGTTTCCCAGGGCCATCCACCTAGCCCTGCCCCAGAAGTGGAAGAGATTGAGTGCAGCGATGCCCAACCACTTATTTCTCAAGATGAGTACATGGAAGGACCATCACAGCACGTCTCCGATGATGACGAAACGCAGGTGCCAACTGCTGCGGCGTTCAGCATTGTGGAGACCGACAGGGAGGGCAGGGGTGAAGACTGGGTGGAAGATGATGTGGAGGACGATGAGGTCCTCGACCCCACATGGAATGAAGGTCATGCAGGTGACCTGAGTAGTTTGGAGGAAGAGGCGGTGGTCGCACAGAGCCACCAGCACAGCAGAAGAGGGAGCAGGGTGCAGAAGCGGAGCGGCCGTGCCCTAGACACTACGCCTGCTACTGCCCAACGCAGCAAGGGAACGAGCGCACCAAAGTCAGCTCAAAAGAGTTCTCTAGCGTGGAAGTTCTTTAGAAAATGTGCTGATGACAGGACACGAGTGGTTTGCACTCTGTGCAATCAGAGCCTGAAGCGAGGCATAAACCTTCTCAACCTGAGCACAACCTGCATGATCAGGCATCTAAGTGCAAAGCACGAGCTGCAGTGGAGTACACACCTTCAAAACCAAGAAACGTCTCTGGCTCATCCTGCTTCCTCTTCTGCTGCAGTCTCGGCCGCTCCAGCCACCTCTGTAGTCATACCGGCACCTGCCACCCCGCAAACAGACGATCTGTCAGCAACACCACCACCTGGGTCACCAACAACCATCTCCACAATGTCCCGTGGAAGCGTTCAGCTTTCCATCTCCCAAACACTTGATAGGAAGAGGAAGTACCCCCCTACCCACCCGCGATCCCTGGCCCTGAATGCCAGCATTTCAAAATTATTGGCCTTTGAAATGCTGTCATTCCGTCTGGTGGAGACGCCCAGTTTTAAAAAGCTTATGTCGGTGGCTGTCCCACAGTACGTCGTGCCCAGCCGCCACTACTTTTCCAGGCAAGCCATCCCTTCCCTGCACAACCAAGTGGGGGAAAAAATCAGGTGTGCACTGCGCAACGCCATCTGTGCCAAGGTCCACCTAACTACCGATACGTGGACCAGTAAGCACGGTCAGGGGCGTTATATCTCCCTAACGGCACACTGGGTAAATGCAGTGGCGGATGGGCCTGAGGCGGATAGCAATTTGGCACATGTCCTTCCACCACCGAGGATTGCAGGGCGCTTCAGTTTGCCTCCTGTTCCTAACTCATCCTACTCCGCTACCTCATCCTCTACCGCCTCCTCATCCGGACAGCGTAATACCTTCACCACCAACGGCCAGGGCTAAATGACAGCAGGCAGTTTTACAACTTGCCTGTTTGGGGGACAAACCACACACCGCGCAGGAGTTGTGGAGGAGCATGGAACAGCAGACAAATGAGTGGTTGCTGCCAGCGAGCCTCAAGCCCGGCCTGGTGGTGTGCGATAACGGGCGAAATCTCATAGCAGCTCTGGGCCTAGCCAGTTTGACGCACATCCCTTGCCTGGCGCATGTGCTGAATTTGGTGGTGCAGAGGTTCCTTAAAAACTACCCCGATATGTCAGAGCTGCTGCAGAAAGTGCGAATCGTCTGTGCGCACTTTCGGCGTTCTCACCCTGCTGCTGCTCGCCTGGCAGGGCTGCAGCGTAACTTCGGCCTTCCCGCTCACCGCCTCATATGTGACGTGCCCACAAGGTGGAACTCCACCTTGCACATGCTGCAAAGACTGTGCGAGCAGCAGCAGGCCATAGTGGAGTTTCAGCTGCAGCACGCGCGCGTGAGTCGCTCTGCGGAACAGCACCACTTCACCACCAATAACTGGGCCTCCATGCGAGACCTGTGTGCCTTGTTGCACTGTTTTGAGTACTCCACCAACATGGCCAGTGGCAATGACGCTGTTCTCAGCTTAACTATCCCACTTCTATGCCTCCTTGAAAAAACAATTCGGGCGATGATGGAAGAGGATGTGGCACAGGATGAGGAGGAGGAGGAGGAGGATGAAGAGGTAACATTTCAAAGGCTTTCAGGGCAGTCATTCGCAAGGGGCTCCGAGGGTGGGTTCCTGCACACACAAACGCCAGGGACACAATTGTCCAGCAGGGGCACAGTTCTGGAGGATGAGGAGGATGAGGAGGAGGAGGAGCTGGAGGAGGAGATGGAACCATGTTCAGAGCAGGGTGGCACCCAGGCCAGCTTATGGCCATCACTGGTGCGTGGCTGGGGGGATACAGAGGACACGGACGATACACCTCCCACAGAGGACAGCCTTTCGTCGCCTCTGGGCAGCCTGGCACACATGAGCGATTACATGCTGCAGTGTCTCCACAACGACCGCCGAGTTGCCCACATTCTAACTTGTGCTGATTACTGGGTGGCCACGCTGCTGGATCCCCGTTACAAGGACAACGTACCGTCCTTAATTCACTCACTGGAGCGCGATCGCACGATGCTCGAGTACAAGCGCACGCTGGTAGACGCGATGCTGCTGGCATTCCCATCTGACAGCGGGGCCACAGTGGAAGCACAAGGCAGAGGAGGAGGAGGAGGAGGTCGCCAACTCAACCAGGGCACCGCCAGCACCTCAGAAGGCAGGGTTAGCATGGCCGAAATGTGGAAAAGCTTTGTCAGCACGCCACAACAAACAGCAGCACCAGCAGCTCAGATGGAACGTCTTAGCAGGAGGCAGCATTTTACCAACATGGTGGAGCAGTATGTGTGCACACGCCTACATGTAGTGAATGAGGGGTCTGCCCCCTTCAACTTCTGGGTCTCCAAATTGGGCACATGGCCTGAGCTTGCCCTTTACGCCTTGGAGGTGCTGGCGTGCCCTGCAGCCAGTGTATTATCTGAACGGGTATTTAGCACGGCTGGGGGTGTTATAACAGACAAGCGCAGCCGCCTGTCCAGAGACAATGTGGACAAGCTCACGTTCATTAAAATGAACCAGGCATGGATCCCACGGGACTTTTCCGTACCTTGTGCAGAATAGCAATGGATACCGACCTTACCCACCCATTGTTCCATTTTTGCTCTTTCTCACTCTTTTGGGGTGTACCCTCATTTAAAATTTGTGAAAAGAAGCAGTGTTGGCTACCTCGTCCTCCTCCTCAGGGCCAGATTAACGTAGGGGCTATTGGAGCTGCAGCTCCATGCAGGCCCCTACCTTTTATATAGGCCCCGGGTTGGCCATATTCACTGTGACCGCTCTTCTGTCACTTGTAAACACAGAAGTCTGGCTTCTATGCTCGCTTCCCCAGGCAGCACCCTCAGAACCTCCCCACACAGCGCGAAGGCCGGACAAGGAGGGACAGTTGCCGATGCATGGATGTGTTTATGGGCTTCAGAGACAGCATCCCATGTTGAATTAGGCATGCATGGCTGCACCCTTCCTCCTCTGGGTGCATGCCAAGGCACGGCCCTTAAGGCCCTTCAAAATCCTCAGCACCAAGACCATGATGCTCTTAATCCGGCCCTGGTCCTCCTCCACCGCCGCTTCCACCTACACTGCCCATAGGTGTGCGCAGCCTATTGCATTAGGGTGTGCACCCCAAAGTTGAAATACACATGCATGTGTTTGCCTACATGTACATGGCCCCGATACATTACTCTCCCTGCTGGCAAAGAGAAATAGAGCAGAGCAGGTGCGAGGGAGATCTTTCCCATCTCCTCACTGGCAAACAGAGCGATAATGCTATGTGCCCTAGGTGATTAGGGTGTGCCCAGGTACACCAGGCACACCCTGTGCGCACGCCTATGACACCGCCACATCCACCACCACCTCAACCTCCCTCCTACTCCATATGGGCCTCGTCCTTCAGAGATGAAGAACATTGTTTTATTTTTCTGTTTTTTTTTTTGTTGTTTTAAGTTATTTCCCTATCCACATTTGTTTGCAGAGCACTTGCCATGCTCTTAACTACGTTTTGCTGCCATTTGCAGCACTCTAGCCCTTTCCATTGGTGTTTTAGAGCCATTTTAGTGCCTTAAAGTTCGGGTCCCCATTGACTTCAATGGGGTTCGGTGTCCGGGAAAAGTTCGGTAAAAGTCCGGGACACGGACCCGGACTTTTTTTTAAAGTTCGGCCGAACCCGTCGAACACGGACATCTAGGTGTCCGCTCAACCCTAATTACTAGTAAATAAATAAATAAATAAAAATGACAAATCTTCCCCTTAGTTTGTAGACGTGATAACTTTTGCACAAACCAATCAAAATCAGGGGATTTTTTTTTTTTTTTTACCAAAAATATGTAGCAGAATACAAATTGGCCTAAAATGATGAAAAAACTTGATTTTACATTTTTTTTTTTTTTTGGGAACATTTTATAGCAGAAAGTGAAATATATTGTTTTTTTTCTTTTCAGAATTGTCGCTATTTTTTAGTTTATAGCACAAAAAATAAAAATTGCGCAGGTGATCAAATACCACCAAAAGAAAGCTCTATTTGTGGGGAAAAAAGGACATCAATTTTATTTGGGTACGGCGCCGCACAATAGCGCAATTGTCCGTTAAAATAAGGCAGTGCAGAATCACAAAAAATGGCCTGGTCATTAAGGGGGGAAATCTTCTGGTTCAGAAGTGGTTAACATACATTTGTTTTGTCCATTGACATGCTTTTTTTTTTTTTCCCCAAAAATATTTTATTGAAATATTAAAACATTACAAAAAAAAAAAATAAAGAGAAGGGTCAAATACAGTATAACAAAACAACAGTATGCCCAATAGTACCTCTCTTCGATTCGAGTGGTGTCTTGTGTATAGAATACATAACAATGTGAAATATCTTGACAAAGCACAACAAAATAGAACACAACCATACCGGGCCCTTCAGCACGGGAGTGAAAGTGCGGTACTGAGTGGTGGGGGCGACATGCTTTTTAATGCGTTTTGATTTTAGAACTAGAAGTGGATGTGGTTAAATGGGGCCAGTGACCAAGGTTTCGTAATACCTGTTGTCATGTTACATGTGTTTTGATGTGCTAATACTGACTTCTGTGGGCCTTAAAAACGGGTGGAACGTGTAACATGTTCCCAAAGGTGAACATATCTTTGAAAGCTGATAAAAAGCATTGAAACCTCTCCTACCAACCAGCGCTACAACCTCCATCCCCCAACCCCTTGAGACACCACGCTTTTTTTAAAAAAAAATAAAAGTAGAAATACCTTTTTAACCTATATATACCATTTTCCCAAGGGCCTTTTGGTTTGGTCTGATGACACCACAAGTCTTTAATTTTCCCTAGTGGTGGTTGGTGATCCTTACTTCTACACTAAACTGCCCCAGGCAAAGGTGCATCCATAACAGAGAAAGTGGGCTAAATGATGCTGGCAGTCATTTAATCTGGAAGAAGAATGTCATCTGCTGGAAGAGGGGATTATCGGTGACTAGAGGGAAGAATCGCAGCAAAAGATGGGCAAATCAGTGCTGTCACATAAGGAGTCTATAGTCCTTTGTAAACTACACTTCCAGACACTCGTATCTTACACTGGGCATGCTTCTCATCCCCAACAGCTAACGGAGTGGCAGAAGAGCAAAAGGAAAGTAAGGCCTGTTTACACATATGCATTTTACATGTGCTTTAGGTTTGTTAAAAAGAAATGGCTTGTTGCATCTTTGATGTGCTTTCATCAAAACGCATGTTATATATAGTTCAATGGTAATACACCTAAAGTGCATATAAATGCACCTAAAGCACAGCTCACATAAAGCGCACTGCACAGATGTGAACCCAGCCTAATGATATGGGTCTGGAGAGGTGGGCATCAAAGTGAACCTGTTACTTTTCACTTTAACCACTTTAGGACCGGAGGATTTTCCTGCTTTACGTCCAGGCCACTTTTTGCAACTTGGCACTGTGCGACTTTAACTGACAATTGCGCGGTAATGCAACGCCGTACCCCAACAAAATTTACGTCCTTTTTTTCCCACAAATAGAGCTTCCTTTTGGTGGTATTTGATCACCTCTGCGCTTTTCATTTTTTGCGATATTAATAAAAAAAGAGCGACAATTTTGAAAAAATAACAATATTTTTTCTACTTTGACAGTTAAAAAATATCCAATATATTACATTTTTGTCATATATTTAGGCCAAAATGTATTTAGCTACATGTCTTCGACCGGAAGATTTTACCCAATTCCTGACTAGGCCATATTTTGCGATTCGGCACTGCGTTATTTTGATGGACAATTGCGTGGTCGTGCGATGCTGTAGCCAAATTAAATTTATGTCCTTTTTTTCCCCACAAGTAGAGCTTGTTTTTGGTGGTATTTGATCACCTGTGCGATTTTTACTTTTTGCGCTATAAACAAAAAAAGAGCGACAATTTTGAAAAAATAACAATATTTTTCAAATTTTTTATATGAAATTCCCCCCCAAAAAAATGTAAAAATCAAATTTTTTTAACATTTTAGGCCAATTTTTTTTCTGCCACATATGTTTGGTAAAAAAAAAATCGCAATAAGCGTATTTTGATTGGTTTGCGCAAACGTTATCGCAGCTACTAACTACTGGAATTTTATGTCATTTTTATTGTTTTTTTTTTTAACTAGTAATGGCGGCGATCTGGCGGCGATCTGGCGGCGATCTGGGATTTTTTTTGCGGGACTGCAACATTTCAGCGGACAGATCGGACCCCTAACTGGCATTTTTGACACTTTTGGGGGTACCAGTGACATTACTACAGTAATCAGTGCTATAAATATGCACTGTTACTGTAATAATGACACTGGCAGGGAAGGGGGTTAACTTTATTGGTGATCAAGGGGTTAATGTATGCCTGGTGCTTACTGACGTGTGTGGGGGGAGGGGACTGAGTGACACAGGCACAGATCGCAGGTTCAGCTATGCTGAATCCTGTAATCTGTCCCTGTCTTCACATAGGAGATCCGCCCGCTTTGTTTACACAAGCGGGTGGATCTCCTCATTTGATCCCCGACGATCGGGGAAGATCGGCGGTGATCACCACCTCTCCTCCCCTGGCCCGACTCCCGCTGTGTCTGAATACACCGCCTCCCACAAGGGGAGGAGTCCAGCGACGTAGATCTACGTCGCTGGACGATAACGAGCCACTTTGCCGCAGTACGCTCCATGTGAGCGGTCGGCAAGTGGTTAAAGGCTATAGTTTTTCTGAAAAAATACAGGGGTTTCATGACTATCTGAACTATAAATGGTATTTAATGGACTACTGCCCTAATCTGGCTAAGATGTATCGGTATTTGGCAGGTTCAGTAGGACCGGATGAGTTTTGATCCATCTATGGCCATTCCCACTTGACAGATGCTGATCCAATGAATGACTTCTGTGAAATGGGAATGTTGGAAAATGTTATTGCGATCAGCGTCTGCAGCCAATCTGCTGCAGTACTGATCACTGTATTCTGACAGTGGAGGAGTCACTGCTGTCAGGATACATTGGCACAGAGGGGAGGATTCCTCCACCCACTTTGCTTGTGTGGATGTGAGAATGCATTAATTTTTTTTTTTTATCAGCCTGCCGGCTGATCGATAAAACAAACAACTCATCTATGGGCAGCCTTATGACTCGTTCATACCAGCCTGCATGCTAAAACAGGCTACTTTAGCATGTAGACTGGTGTCTGTTGTGTACAAGCAGTGGGGGAAATGCCTTCTATGGTTACAAAGCAAGGCACTGTTCACCTTTTTTTTTCCATCTTTATTGAAGTGACACCTTCTGTGATCGACGGTGACTTTAGATGAGCTTCTGTGCATTGTAGAAAAATGTGGTGTGAACAGGACACATAGAAAACATTTGCATCTGATGTGCCATAGCGTTCAGCATGCATCGATCTGCGTTACACACACAGCTCAACTGAACTGATATGACGAGCCCTAAAGTCAACACAACTTTATATCAGCTTCCTTTTCTAAATCATACTTTCATGTGTTTAGGTCGGTGTCATAATAAATGGCTGCTTCCTGTCTTGCTGATTTGTCTTTGTCCCAAAAAATATGCATGTAATCACATATAACGTGGAAAGTGCGTAACTACGTGCACAGCAATAAATATAGAAACTGCTTACATTACAAAACAGGAGGGGAGGTAAAGGACACATTATATTGATACAGCAATTTGCGGTTTCCAAACCAGCACATAGCTAAATAGGGAGGCCCATATTTACACATGGCCATATTAATATGTATGCCTTTTGATTATCATAATGAGTAGAAAGATTTGTGAACGGAGGTGACAGTCTTTGTCCAGTAATGTATTTATAGATCCCTGAATACATTTGCTTCTGATATCCCATCACAACGAATAGCCAAAAACAGGGCAGACATATGTTAAAAAATAATGAAGGCTGTGAGCATTAGCTACATTTACATGCAGAGAGGCAACAACAGCTGTGGGGAAGGACAAAGGCTCTAGGGTGAATATTTTCTATGGAGTCATAATTAGGAGAGGCTCCTTCGAGACTCTCAAACTACCTTAAACTGGATATGATCTGCCTGGTGGCAGCTTTATTTTTCTAGGATATGTCTAAAGTGTCATTGATGTTATTAGTGCTACATTCTCCCTTTTAAAAATGGAAACAAGCTTGCACGCTTTTAGACATGCAAAAATGGTGATGTATTTTAAACCCTTAATTAAAGACACAGAAGAGAATGCAGTCAGATACACACTGTAGTAACAACCTCCATCTTGATAGTCTTACCTTCACTTTCCTGTTATGTAAAAATACTGTCCAATAGGCACTAGAGCTAGACGCACTGCTTTAAAAAAGCAGCACTCAGTAAAAGAACTGGTCAGAGATACTCCTTTTATTTTCCGCCTTACAAGTCTATGAGGACATTTGTGCTCAGAGATGTGAATGTTATGCCAGCATAGAGCACTGCATTGGGAGGACAGTGTAAGGCGATGATGCTGATTTACTGCCCATCAGGAGGCTGGGGGGATGAAGGGACACAGGAATCTGAATTGCTGAACCATGAAGTTGAATTGCTTAAAGTGGAAAATTAAGTCCTGCTAGATCAGTTCAGGCTGGCCCCATTGTACAGGTATAGCTGTAAAACATTAAAAATAAGTATCTACACTGTTTAAAATCCAGTAATACGTTGCCTCACCCTGCTCTGCACATGCTCAGTTGTTCTTCCATTTTAGGCATTTTTAGGCATTGCTGAATTTGTGGAGGCCAATCTGCTGACAGCCTTAAAGCGGAATTAAACCCTTCTATCCTTTACAGCCAAGGAAGCTGATTCTGTTAAGACTGCAACCGCCATGGTGCTGCACTTGTGATCGGGTATGACACCAGCCATTCGATGGATTGACAGTTTGATTGAGGACACAGGCAAATGTGACAGTTAGCAATCCCAGGCATTTCGGGAAAGTAACTGTTTTTGAAACTGTTAAATCAATGGGCTTAGTCCCACTTTATGATTTACTGCTGTTTGGGGGCTCTGGGCTTCAGAAAAATGGCAGCCTTAAGCAAGATGCAAGTTGTTATGAGTAAAGTTAAGAACTTCTTGTGTTACTTGCCTGGCTTTGCACTTTGACAAAATGTGTGTAAATCACAAGGTTGGCTGGTGGAAAGAGCTGGTTGCCCGCAGTTTTGGTCTAAAATCAAATTAGGAGCATTAGATTTGACCTATGCCCTAAAATGCATAAATGTGATTATCAAGACACGTGATTGATACCAAAATACAGGTGCTTAATAACCTTTTATCATATAAAAATATAATTAGAATATCAAACACAGACCAAGTCTTCACATTACAGTACATAGAACGTGTATGGTTCGTAATAAAGTGCATACAAGGTTCACATCATAAATAGAGCATTTATAACTAAATCCTCCACTATTTATAATGGCTTAAAGTATAACTATTTTGGATAGAGCAAGGGAGGGTTATAACCCCTGTCAGATTTTTTTTCGTCAACTGAGTTCCTTTATGGAGATTTCCCTTCACTTCCTGTCCTATAGCCAAACAGGATGTACAAGGAAATCCCTGCCAATTAAGATATTCCTTGGGGACCCCCAGGTCACCAGAACTAGTGTCCCCATTAGAAGATTTCCCCCCTAGTACTTTTCTGGGAAAAACTTCAACATGGGATTTGTTTTTACGTTCACTTTCAATGATAATGGTAACCAGGATAAATAGAGAGGATGAATCTCCTTAATGGGGGCACAGGCAGAAATAAAAACTGGCAGGTGTTCTAATTCCTCTGCACTTTGTCCAAAACTATGAAAAAAAAGTTTTGCCTTTAGTTACACTTAAATATATCAACTTTAAAGTTATTTTGGCTAAAGCATTTTTTTTTTTTAGTCCTGGACAGTTTGTCAAATGGTTAAATCTTCTGTTTATTTTGCTGCCTGTGTCTCCATTGGAAATATTTCCTGAGCTGAACCTAAGTGCAGATTGTATATTATTTTGGAGAATGCACTAGGGACACACTTTTTCTCCTTTTTTTGCTGGACTGTAGACTGTAACTTTACAAAATGGCTTGTGAAGTGCTTGGAAAACCAGCGAAGTATGAAGTTTCAAAGGTGATTGACTTTGGCCCTAGACCTTTAGTCGGTTGGGTCATAAACTTAGTAAGTGATGTAATAAAAAACAACCTAGAATTCAATGGTTTCTACACTGAGAAGGAATTTACATCCATAATATGGGCATGATGACTTACAGGGGGGGCAGGGTTTACTAAAACTGGGGCACTCAGAATCTGGCGCAGCTGTGCATGGTAGCCAATCAGCTTCTAACTTCAACTTGTTCTATTAGGGCTCTTTCACACACTCCGTCCGTTGGACGGAGTCCGTTTTTCTCAGCGGGGGATCGAGCCGCCGTTCCCCCACTGAGCAGCAGGAGGACAGCTGTGTCTCCGTGGCAGTTCCCCATGCATCCCTATGGGGGAAATCGGATGTCAACGGACCGTCAGTCCGTTCTCACCCGATCCCATCCGATCCGATCCGCTGGACGGATGGAAAATAGGGTTTCCATCCGTCCAGATTTGACGGATCGGATCGGGTCGGATGTCAGCGGACATGTCTCCGCTGCCATCCGATGCCCCATAGGAATGCATGGGGGGACCGTTCAGATCCGCCAAAAAAACGGACAGGCGGATCTGAACGGTCCGCCTGTGTGAAAGGGGCCTTAAGCTTTGGAAATAAAACCTGGAAGCTGATTGTTTTTTCTCCACAGCTGCACCAGATTTTGCACCCTTCAGTTTTAATAAATCTCCCCCACCGTGATAACATTGATGGTATTGGTTAGGTGATCAATATTATGATAATGCTTCTGAAGAACACATTGTGTTGAGGTGAGGATCCTGCAACTTGGATGGATGAAAGAACAGGTTGGTGGCAAATAAGGTGTAAAGATTCCATGCCAAACCCAACATGGGCCTGGGACAAGCCAGCTTCACCAGGGCAAAATGACAACTGATAAACACTATGGCGTGCTGTTATCCATACCTAAACAGTCTTGAATTGTTTAGCTTGCTTCTTCTTATATATTGTCCCCTCTGTTAAATTATGCCTTGTTAGCAATCTTAGCATTGAGTATTGTATTGGATGTGTCAAGCTGTTATTATGGTTGCAGAGCAGTATAATGTAGTCAATGAATAGTAATTATGGTATTGATTTTGTTTTTTGCCAAACGGTTCTTGTTTATTTAGTTTTTCCCTCTTGTGAATGGTTTGTTATTAAGCACGATACACAAGGGAATCTATGAATGAAAAAGAAAAAAGAAAAGCTGAGCTGTGGCCCAAAGCGTCAAGTCATAATACTTGTTTTAGTTTTCCAGAAAATAGAAAATGAATCCTGATTGGTCACCATGGATTACAAATACACTTTGCTCCCATGTTTTTCTTCTTTGTTAATAGACCTTTATGGATATTCTTTTTGGCAATGATACACAGATGACTGCTTTATCACTATATTAGTTACTTAGAGTCCTTCGTTATTTTTAATAAATTGTTTTAGTCATTTTTACAGATGCATGTAGGCAGGTGGCCAACTGTATGTTCACTTAGCTTGCTTGCCCAGGTGGTGGTGGTGGGGGGGTTAATGAATTACTGCCTTCCCTGTCTGTGTTCATGTGGTTTTTGCTGGGGTTCAGACTCCCTCCCGTGTTGTATAAAAGGAAATGAGGTCCGGATCCCAGGGGAGCTAAAAGAAGATTGGACATATGCAAAGGTTCTTTGGGACCTGTAGTCCAGTGATGGACACAGACTCTTCTCCGCAGTAGCTTTTCCAAGAATGGACATTCCCAATATCACTTCACCTGTTCAGGTAACTTGGGGCAGCCTCAGCTAGGTGTAGACAGGTTACAAATGTTTATGCATGTTATACAGCACATATTCTACTGAACTCTTAGTAAAGTTGTTTTAAACTGCTTTAGGCCTGGTCTTAAATTATTCAGGGAGTGCACGTTTGGTCTTGGGGTATTCTTAAAGAACCTGAGACAGTAAAGCACTATAGGGTATGTGTAACACCACTACAAAAGGTTAACTCACAAAGCAAAGAGGAGGATGTAGTTGTCATGGGTAACCGCAGGAAAGTACAGCTACAGCAACAAGTCGTTTGGTGTGGTACCTGGTTAGGTGACAGTTACTCTGGTAGCAAGGGAGTCAGTGCTATAAATCCCTTCCTAGTTGTCTGTCTCCTTTTCTCATCGAAAGCAGACTAGTGTCACGAAGATCTAAGCCCTGATCACTAGGTACAGGAAGCAAAAAGTTAATGTGCTTGGTGAGACTGCATTCTGTTACTGGGGGTGAGGTAACACTGGTACACTGGACTGGTGCACTGGTCAACGGCTCTACATGTCCATCTGAATGCAACACATACATCAGTTAAGAGTTTGTAGTTACTTGGGACTAAACATCTTATGAAGGGACGCTGTACATTATTGTTGCACAGAAGAGGCTCATCTCTGAGTCAGGGGACTACCTTAATGTATGATTTTTCAGATGACTGTAGCCTCTGCCTGGTCGTGGGCATTGTTGAGCATGCCTTTAGGAAAGGTGTTACCCCACGTGCCAGGGCGCAGCCAGACCCCACTCACATGCATGTGCTTGCAAGAAACTATAGACTTATTGAATTATAGGTAGCCTCTTCTCCTTTAGGCTCCATTCACACTAGTGTGAATTCGGATGCAACTTGAATCACACAGAATAACATGACAATGGAAGTCACATTGTTTTTAATGTTGTCTATTCACATCAATGCAACTCAGCATGGTGCAATTTTGGAAAAGGCTACTAAACTACTTTAATGTGACTCCAGCATGCTTTTGGCCCCATAGAATATGCAAACCACATGCATCCAAGTTGCACTACATAATCACACTGAAATCGGATCAAAATCCTAACCCAGAAGTGTGAACTTCTTTCTCTACCTTACTCTAGTTCCTCAAACAAAATCATTTTTTCATTTCTTTATAATGGCGACTGTTTCACAAGTATTCACTCCTGTAACTACCCCCCCCCCCCACACATACACCTACACACTACAGTCACCTTGACTCCTAACAAATTATGTATCTTACCTAGCTAAGATTCAAATTGCCAAAAATTATTCATTTCAAAAAAGAATGTTACATTTTCTAAGTAAAGTGGCACATTTGTGCGAGGTATGTAGCCTGCTGCAGCAATACTGACATTTCTAAAGGAAAAAATGTCATTTAAACTTGCTCATGGATGTAATGTATTGTCGGCTCCAGGCAATACAGATAAAAAAATGAAAAAAAAACCCTCGGGTCTGGTATGGATTTTAAGGGGAACCCCACGCCAAAATCGAAAAAAAAATAGCTTGGGGTTACCCCTAACATCCATACCTGACCCTTATCCAAGCACACAGCCTGGCTGGCCAGGATGAGGGTGGGGGCGAGCGAGCACCCCCCCCCTCCTGAACCATACCAGGTCACATGCCCTCAACATGGAAGGGCTGCTCTGGGGAAGGGGGGACTCTGCCCCCCCATCCCAAAGCACCGTGCCCCCACGTTGATGGGGACAGGGGTCTCTTCCCGACAACCGTGGGCTGTGGTTGTGGGGGTCTACGGGGGAAGGCTTATCAGAATCTGGATCAAGGGGGCCCCCAGATCCTGTCCCCCCATGTGAATGGATATCGGGTACATCGTACCCCTACCTGCTCCTCTCATATAACCAAGGTTGTAACATCTGACATAGGTCTGCTAACCTTGTCTGAACATTCCCCCATATACTTAGACCTTTCTTTGTCAGGACCAACTCCCAAAAATTGTCATTAAACAAATCTCTCCCCAATTTTGACAATACCAGAGAGCTGCTCTCCAAGGCCCTATGAAAGTTTTTTCAAATCAATCCAGGTTCTGTCTGAGGAGTCCACCTTATGGGAGGCTCATAAAGCCTTTTTTAGAGGGCAATGTATCTCTGTAGGCTACCGTTTGAAAAGGGACAACAATGCATTGAGAAACCCCTTACTGGGTAAGTTACGCCTTTCAGAGCAACGTCCTCTTTACTCCTCCACGGTGGCCCGCCTCCAAGAGGTGATCTCTATTCGAAACCAGCTTAAAACCTTGAGTATGAACCGTATAGTTAAGTCCCTTCTTTGGTCAAAGCAAAAAGTTTATAAATATTCCAATAAGCCACATCGTATGCTAGTAAACAAGCTCAAGCCTTGCCCCTTTAATTGACCATCCACTTTAGCCAGAGGGTACACCCACATACTGCCCCCAATCGATGGCACAATTTTTGGGGATTTCTATAGTAAGAATTACAACTGTCTGACTCCGGAAAATCGTTTTAATTACTCCCAAGATGCTTTTGATGCCTTTTTTGATACCCTTAAACTCCCAAAACGATCTCCCTTTAATTTGCAATTGTTAATGTTGGCAGTAACACCAGAGGAATTGTCCCAGGTCCTTAAGCACCTGCCATTTCATAAGCCTAATGGCCCAGATGATCTTCCCTGCTCTTATTACAAGAGCCTCTCTCATATTCTGACTCCACATATGCAATCCCTTTATAACTCCATTCTAGACGACAAGGTTCCCCATTCCCAATTGATGCACCCTTTTATTACAGTAATACCAAAACTTGGTAAGGACCCTTCCGTTCCTGATAATTATAGGTCCATAGCACTCTTAACCACTTCAATACAGTGCACTTTCACCCCCTTCCTGCCCAGGCCAATTTTCAGCTTTCAGTGTTGTCACACTTTGAATGACAATTGCGCAGTCATGCTACACTGTACCCATATGAAATGTTTATCATTTTTTAAATAGAGCTTTCTTTTGGTGATATTTAATCACTGTTGGTTTTTTTTTTTTTATTTCTTACAAAAAAAGAAAAAAGACAGAAAGTTTTGAAAAAAAAAATTTCTTTTTTTCTGTGAGTCAATTTTGAAAATAAGTAAATTTCTCCTTCACACATGTGCGCTGATGAGGCGGCACCGATAGGCTGCACCGATAAAGTGGCACTTATGGGCACTGATGAGTAGGTACTTATGGGCACTGATGAGGTGGCATTGATGAGGAGGTACTAATATGCCACACTGAAAGGCGGCACTGATGAGCTCTGAAAGGCGGCACTGATGAGCACTGAGAGATGGCACTGATGGACACAGAGGCAGCACTGATGGGCACTGACTGGCAGCTCTTTGGGCACTGATTGTGGGCACTGCTGGTGGGCACTGTGGGCACTGATGGGCATTGGTGGGGGGACTTATGGGCAAATTTTTTTTACTTTTCTGTAATCAGTGCCCTGATTACCTATCCTTGGCTTCCCTTTGAGGAGGAGCCACTGATCGTCTCTCCTCGCTCACACACTGTGACAGTGTGAGGCGAGGAGAGCTGATAAATAGAGATGTATAGAACTGTTCGCCGGCGAACAGTTCCCGGCGAACTTCGCATGTTCGCGTTCACCGCTGCGGGCGAACATATGCGATGTTCGGTCCGCCTCCTATACATCATCATTGAGGCAAACTTTGACCCTGAACATCACAGTCAGCAGACACATTCCAGGCCAATCAGCATACCTCCCTCCCACCTCCTATAAATAAGCAAGGGCAGCATCCATTTTAGATCATTTCTGTGTTACTGAGAGCAGGGAAAGTGCTGGTGCTGCTGCTGTTGTTATAGCTAGGGACAGTTCCCGGTCTTGTTAGCCAGTGTTCTTGGTACACTCCTGCTGTAAGGACAGCACCCCAAAAAGCCCTTCCTAGGGCTGGTATTTGAGGTTTTTTTTGGATATATATATATATATATATATATATATATATATATATATCTATATCTATATCTATTGTCCCCAAAAGCCCTTTTGAGGGCTGGTATTTGTGTAATTTTTTTTTGTTCTGTGATATATATATATATATATATATATTGTCCCCAAAAGCCCTTTTGAGGGCTGGTATTTGTGTATTTTTTTTTGTTCTGTGAGATATATATATGTATATATATATATATATATATATATTGTCCCCAAAAGCCATATAGGTGTAAAAGGGGTTCCCACCATCCCTGCTCTACTGAAAAATTATCTTTTTTTCTGGTTCTGGACATGCTACAGAGCTGAAACGTCACAAGTACACTTTTTAGACCCCCTAGACACTAAATCACACAAAAAAAAGTTCTTAAAAATTGTCATTTTTGATAGAGAGCCAATTATTGGAAAAAAAAAAAACTTAACAAAAAAAACATTTCTTTGGATTTATTGTTTGGGGGGTCTAAAAAGTGTACCTGTGAAGTTTCAGCTCTGCAGCATGTCCAGAACCAGGAAAAAAAGATCATATAGGTGTAAAAGGGGTTCCCACCATCCCTACTCTACTGAAAAATTATCTTTTTTTCTGGTTCTGGACATGCTACAGAGCTGAAACTTCACAGGTACACTTTTTAGACCCCTATACACTAAATAACACAAAAAAAGTTCTTAAAAATCGTCATTTTTGATAGAGAGACAATTATTGGAAAACTTAAAAAAAAAAAAAAAACTTAAAAAAAAAAAAATTCTTTGTATTTATTGTCTGGGGGGGTCTAAAAAGTGTACCTGTGAAGTTTCAGCTCTGTAGCATGTCCAAAACCAGAAAAAAAATAGAATTAGGGTTAGGGCTAGGGTTAGGGTTAGGGTTAGGGTCAGGGCTAAGGTTAGGGTTATTTTTAGTGCTTAGGGTTAGAGTTAGAGGGGTAGGGCTACTAACTCTAACCCTAAGTATCTCACCGTAACCCTAACCCTAGCCCCTAACACTAAACCTAACCCTCTAACCATAACCCTAACCCTCTAACCATAACCCTAACCCTCTAACCTTAACCCTAACCCTCTAAGCCTAGCCATAAAAATAACCCTAACCCTAAACCTAACCCTAGCCCTAACCCTAACCCTAGCCCTAACCCTAGCCCTAAGCCTAACCCTAGCCCTAACCCTAATTCGTATTTTTTTCTGGTTCCGGACATGCTACAGAGCTGAAACTTCACAGGTACACTTTTTAGACCCCCTAGACCAGTGGTTCTTAACCTGGGTTCGATCGAACCCCAGGGGTTCTGTGAGTCAGTCTCACGGGTTCGGCGGAGGTCAAAACACACACCGGCTCGTATGATTCGTGATGACACGCCCCGCTCATTGGCTGCAGGTGATCACGCAACATCGCTTGGCCTATCTGTGCTGCAGGGAATTTGGCGCGCCCAGTAGTCGAATTGTAACTGTCGTGATGGTACGTCGTGTGATTTCAACATATCTTTGCGAGCAATCCTTTTCGAGGATGCTGGACATAAAAACGAAGAAAAGGAACAGACTTTGTTGTGAAAATGACATGAGTGGCACTTGCCAAGGTAAAGCCGCGCATTTCTGAACTCGTCTCTGAAAGACAACAGCAGAAGTCACACTGATTTGCAGTATATATTCATTATTATGTTTTTGTGTGAAAATCATGTCATGTTTTAACGTTTTTTTTCTTTGTTCTTAATGGTTTTGTTCATTTTGTGCACCTAGGTATATATTTAGGTATATATTTATACATTTGAATTTGAAAAAATCATATTTTATTTTTCCAATTAAGAAGGGTTCAGTGAATGCGCATATGAAACTGGTGGGGTTCAGTACCTCCAACAAGGTTAAGAACCACTGCCCTAGACACTAAATCACACAAAAAAAGTTCTTAAAAATTGTCATTTTTGATAGAGAGACAATTATTGGAAAACTTAAAAAAAAAAAAAAACTTAAAAAAAATAAAATTTCTTTGGATTTATTGTCTGGGGGGGTCTAAAAAGTGTACCTGTGAAGTTTCAGCTCTGTAGCATGTCCAGAACCAGAAAAAAAATAGAATTAGGGTTAGGGCTAGGGCTAGGGTTAGGGTTAGGGTTAGGGCTAGGGTTAGGGTCAGGGCTAAGGTTAGGGTTATTTTTAGTGCTTAGGGTTAGAGGGTTAGAGTTAGAGGGGTAGGGGTAGGGCTACTAACTCTAACCCTAAGTATCTCACCGTAACCCTAACCCTAGCCCCTAACACTAAACCTAACCCTAACCCTCTAACCATAACCCTAACCCTCTAACCTTAACCCTAACCCTCTAAGCCTAGCCATAAAAATAACCAAAACCCTAAACCTAACCCTAACCTATTAAAGTCTATGGCGGTTCGCCCGGTTCGCCGGTTTGCGAACATTTGCCGATGTTCGCGTTCGCCGTTCGCGAACGGCGAATTTTAGGTTCGCGACATCACTACTGATAAACCGCATTTCCTCATTTACATGTGACCGGCTTTGATTGGACACAGCCGATCACATGGGTAGAGAGCCATGTCATTGGCTCTTTACCAAGATCGGAGTCGCACCGTGTCCTAGCAACACGCGGCGCGGTCACAGTCACCACACTGCGTGCCCCTGCGGGTACGCGAGTGAGGTCGTTCTGGTGTGCCATCATATGACGGCGTCCCAGTATGAGAGCTGCACCGCTCTGCCGTCATTTGAAGGTAGGCGAGCAGTAATTGGTTAAATACAGACCACAAGATTTTCACAAAAATCCTAGCTAATCGATTGACCCAATTAGTTCCCAAATTGATTGACAAAGACCAGCCAGACATTCTGGCTACAACACTAGACGCAACATAGATCTCATCGATCTGCTCAATAAATTTCAGCGACCAGCACTCATATTGAGCCTTGATGCCCAAAAAGCCTTCAATAGGCTGTCTTGGACCTATATGTTTGCTACCCTATCTTGTTTTGGCTTTAAGGGTCCATTTATATCAGCTTTAAATGCTTTGAATTCCCATCTTGCCTCTCAAGTTCAGTTATCAGCTTTTCAGTCACAATTATTCGATATGTCTAATGGCACCAGGCAGTGGTGTCCCCTGTCGCTCCGTTCGTTTTATTCTGTGCTTGGAACCCCTGGCTGCTGCCATCCATTCTCATCCAGATATAAGGGTTTAGGTCAGATGAGTTTGCTGGCCAATCAAGCACAGTGATACCATGATCATTAAACCAGGTATTGGTACTTTTGGCAGTGTGGGCATGTGCCAAGTCCTGCTGGAAAATTAAATCCAGGTATTGTTTTTTTTTTTGGCAGTGTGGGCAGGTGCCAAGTGGAAAATGAAATCAGCATCTCCATAAATCTGGCCAGCAGAGGGAAGCAGGAAGTGCTCTAGAATGCATTTTGTTTTGAAATCAAGGTCCCAGAGTCTGAAGGAAGAGTGGAGAGGCACAGAATCCAAATTGCATGAGGTCCAGTGTGATGTTTCTACAGTCAATGATGATTTAAAGAGCCATGTCATCTGCTGGTGTTGGTCCACTGTGTTTTATCAAGTCCAAAGTCAGCACAGCCCTCTACCAGGAAATTCTAGAGCACTTCATGCTTCCCTCTGCTGACCAGCTTTATGGAGATGCTGATTTCATTTTCCAGCAGGACTTGGCACCTGCCCACACTGGCAAAAGTATCAATACCTGGTTTAATGATCAAGGTATCACTGTGCTTGATTGGCCTGCAAACTCGCCTGACCTAAACCTCATAGAGAATCTGAGGGGTATTGTCAAGCGGAAGATGAGAGACACCAGACCCAACAATGCAGATGAGCTAAAGGCCACTATCAAAAACACCTGGGCCTCCATAACACCTCAGCAGTGCCACAGGCTGATCGCCTCCATGCCACGCCGCATTGATAAAGTAATTCATACAAAAGTAGCCAAACCAAGTATTGAGTGCATACTATACTGTACTTGGACATATTTTAGTAAGCCAAAATTTCTGTAATGAAATTCCTTTTTTTATTGGTATTATGTAATATTTAAATTTTCTGAGATACTGAACTTTGGATTTTCACTAGCTATAAGCCATATTCATCAAAATTAAAAGAAAAAAAATGTTTTGAAATATATATTTAAAATCTGATTTTCACTTTTTGAATTAAATTGCTGAAATTAACTTTTTGATGATATTCTAATTTATGAGATGCACCTGTATATTAATCCGTAACTAATTACTAAAATCAAATAATAAATAATAAAACCAATTAATTACTGCTACCAGAAGGGATTCTATATCTCCCACATTTCCCAATTCTATCTTTTTGTAAATATGTGTGGGAATTGTAGACTCCCTTCTAGTAGGAGTAATTCAATTGAAAGTAAACCTAAAAAGACAAAATAGAATTGTCAGCAGAGTGGGTCTTTTTCTAGATGAGAATTTATAAGTCTCTTCTGTCAAAAACTCTTTTACGTACCTGGTAGCAATTTTTTAAATCAGAACATATCTAACAGATACCAGAAATAGAGCTGGATGCCAAGATAATGTAACTCCCAACACGCATGCGTGGAGGTTACATCATTAGTACCTTCTAATTCAGCACAGAAAGAATACGGTGGATCCAGAAGTAAAGGAGAGCTAACATGGTATTGTCAGGGAACAAAAGATGCGATAACATGGCACCATGGGGGAAGAAGATTACAGATAACATACAGGGATGGAGAGAATGCAGGGATTTTGGACCTCACAATGCTAGGGGAGAGCAGACCCAGAAGTAAACATGTCATAACATGAAAGTATGTTGTACACATGTGCACACTATTGCAAATTTTGCGATTCGGCACTGCGTTACTTTAATGGACAATAGACCCAAACGAAATTTACGTCCTTTTTTCCCCACAAATTAAGCTTTCTTTTGGTGGTATGTAATCACCTGTGCGATTTTTATTTTTTGCACTAGAAACAAAAAAAGAGCGACAATTGTGAAAAAAAAAAAAAACAATATTTTTCACATTCTGCTATAGGACATTCCCAAAAAAATAAATTTAAAAATCAAAATTTTTTAACATTTTAGGCCAATTTGTTTTTTGCTACATATTTTTGGTAAAAAAAAATCACAATAAGCATATTTTGATTGGTTTGCGCAAAAGTTAGCTCGTCTACTAACTACGGTAAAGATTTATGTCATTTTTATTGTTTTTTTTACTAGTAATGGTGGCGATCTGCAATTTTTTTGTAGGACGGCGACCTTGCGGCGGACAGATTGGGCCCCTAACTTACATGTTTAACACTTTTGGGGGTACCAGTGACATTACTACAGCAATCAGTGCTAAAAATATGCACTGTTACATTAATAATGCCATTGGCAGGGAACAGGTTAACCCTATGGGTGATCAAAGGGGTTAATGTATGCCTAGATGCTTACTAACTGTATGTGGGGGGTGGGGGGGTTCTGTGACAGGCACAGACAGATCGCAGTTTCAGCTTAGCTGAAACTGATGATCTGTCCCTGCCTGTCTGAGAGAAGATCCGCCTGCTTTGTTTACATAAGCAGGCGGATCTTCTCTCTGTTTACCGGACGATCGGGGGAGGAAGGTGGCAATTGCCACCTCTCCTCCCGCGGCCCGCCTCCTGCTGTGTCTAAACACATGCACTCCAGTCTTGTAGTACTACGTGACTGGACGCTGGGGAGCCGCACTGCCGCAGTAATATTACTGTGGACAGTCAGCAAGCGGTTAATCTTTGACAATAAAACCTAGAAGCTGATTGGTTACTATGTACCAGATTCTGTATGCACCAGTTTTGGCAAATCCTCCCAACTGTATTTATGATTTATTTATTGATATATGTATTTTAACTTTTTTTACGTATTAAAATAAAGGGATTATATATTTTTCTGGTAATAATTGGAGTGTATGATTATGTATTCCAACAACAATTTACACAGTGCTATACATACTGTACACTCACATTGGTCAATTACTAATGCAGCTTGCAATATTATTGAAACTGACCTTAATATAGATGAGAAAATGTAAAACACAATCACTGCTGCTTTGAAGTTCAAGAATCCATTAAAACAAAATGTCTAAAGAAGGTTTATGAAACAGAAGAGCATAAAAAGATGATTAGCAACAGCAAATAAACTAAGAGTGCGTAGCTCTTGAAACAGGCTGATCATCTTACAGAGCTTAGCTGCATATGGAAAACTTTTCTCATGTTAGGTCTCTGGAATGGCCTTTGACCCTCACCAGGGTTTAATTGGAGAGCAGCCTAACCTTTGACCTTCTATGCTTACTTTCCCATTGGACTTATTGCTGTCTTCAGTGCAGATTAGTGGAAGCTGTGTTCATCATAATTATGCCTGTCCATTTCTGCATCTGTCAGTTATTATCTTTTTTCTGTGAAAAAGAACATTTTGGTATCAATTTTAAGTAAAATATGTAAAAATATCAACGTAAAAAAAGTGTTGTCACTCTGCTAGAAAACATCATTCTAATAAAAATTGTTTAATTTACAATTTTCAAGCATTAGCGTTTGAGAAATTCAAGTTTAATGTTTCAGATGGAGACTGCACACACTGCACATATATTGTTTGGCAATGTCACCATTATAAAGCTCACCCAGAGCAAAGATAGGCTGACACTGCTGGAGCTCTAGTCTATATGAAGTGACTGCAAATAAGCTGGAGGTGATCAGCAGCATTGACATGTCAAAAGGGATTAAAAAGTTGAAACTAGTATTTTTTAGGCTCTAAACCAGGGGTCTTCAAACTATGGCCCTCCAGCTGTTCAGGAACTACAATTCCCATCATGCCTAGTCATGTCTGTGAATGTCAGAGCTTTACAATGCGTCATGGGATGTGTAGTTCTGCAACAGCTGGAGGGCCGTAGTTTGAGGATCCCTGCTCTAAACAATAGTAAAGCCTTATGATACATGGTGGTTTAGCAAACTAATTGCCATCCAGTTAGGGTTCATATCTACTCAGCTGCTTGCTTTTAGCACACCTAGCTGCCCATGTAAAAGAACCCAGTTAGAAAGATACATAGATTAGGGTAGATGTATACAGTACATACTGTATAATATATGCTCTTGGCTATAAGAATACTGGTGTAGCACTTACCCCTAAAATAGGGTGACCAGATGTCCACGGCTACCAGGGACAGTCCCCGGATTGAGCACACTGTCCCCGGTCCAAGTCTGTCCCCAGTTTTGTCCCCAGATTAAGGGCCGGATTAATGTAGACAGGGCATCCCATGCTGGCTGAGAAACAGCCTGGTGGCTCGGATGCTGACGCCCCCTGCTGGACGATCTCACCGCGGCTCCTGCTGCTGTTCAGTGGAGGAGAGGCAATTAAAAAATAAAAAATTATAAAATTACAAAAAATAATACAATTAAAATACCAAAAAATAAAAACTACTGACTGTGGGTGAACTTCCAGGATCGCAAAGGTCACACTTGCAACCAGGCCCTGGCATTCCACCACCGTGGGGAGGCCCCAACATGGCAGGAAGGGGGCCCACTGCAGAACTTGTTAAACGGTCCCACTGTGGGACCGTAATAAAGGGCCTGCAACGAGGGTAAAGAACCCCAGGATCAGTGGGAAGAGCCCCAGGCTTGAAGGGAAGGGCCCTGGCCTGGTGTCCGGGGGGGCCCTTCATGGTTTCTTGCACCAGGGCCCTTTAAGTCTAGGGGATGAATAAACTGCAATACTTAACCTTATTTCTTGTTCCTTCAGCAGTCGGTGCTCTGCTCTTCTCTCTGGCGCACCAAAGTGTGGGCAGGCTATTGAAGTTCTCACTTACAGTGCAGAGCATACTGCTCCTGCATTATATGAGATGTCATTAGAAAGCCTGTGGTGGAAGGCTGTTCAGGCAAAGAATAAGGTAAATATTACAGCTTATTCCTCTATCCTTAGACTTGGCATCATTTACAATTTGCTGTGTAGGGGGCCCCAGTGCAAAAAAAATGTAGCTACGTACCATTAAGGAAAATGACTCTGATTCTTCCACAGACACAGGCGGAAATGAACATTTTTCCAAAATAGGTAAATTCATGCTGAGACAGTTGACCCCTTTGGGAGATTTATTTTTCCTATTACAGTGACAACTCATTTTGGATTACCCCTTACATTCTTTTGATCACTGGGACACATAGGGGGCTATTTATAAACGTTTTCACATAAGATGCACACAACTTTTACCCAAGATGCATACATTTTTCCAATTAAATTAAGTTGTAAAAATATGGTAATCTTGGGTAAAAGTTAAAACCTTTTTAAATATTCAAAATGAAAACCTTCCTCTTTAGGGAAGCCTATCTGGCCCCCCACTTACCAACTGTACTTTCATTTTCTCCATCAGCTCATCCCCCACAGTTATTACCTTTTGTTTTATTTAACCCTCCCTTCTAGATTGTAAGCTCTAACAGACAGGGCCCTCTAATTCCTCCTGTATTGAATTGTATTGTAACTGTACTGTCTGCCCTTATGTTGTAAAGCCCTGTGCAAGCGGTTGGCGCTATATAAATCCTGTATTATAATATTAATAATAATAATGGTATTGGTGAATCTCATCAATAAAGCCACAGACACTTCTCAACACAAAAAAGGTGTTGGCTTTAGAGAGGCTTTGACAATAATATTATAATTTTGGAAACTGTAGATCCACCCACTTAGCATTTATTTTAAAGATTTGAACAAGTGCACTAAAGTGGCGTGAGTATCTAAATATAGCCTAAAGATCTAAAAATCTATAGAATCTAAGAAAAGCTGACAAACGTCCACATAAGCTTGGTAATATCCTTAAAAAACGTGTACCAGATGACCTGAGGGGGCATTTTGTTTTCTTAAAGAAATTTTCATTTGATAGGCATCAATTATAAAATCAGATGTATTTTTTATAAAAACAGAAACATTTTATCTTTATTGAAATTCATGGTGTTGTAATTGCCATTTTTTAACTTTAACAAGGGAAAAAGTTATACAGTAACAAATACATTAAAATAGTAATTTAGCAAAAAGAAATATTTCTCAATGAAAATGATCAGATGCTCTAATGAATGTCATTACATTTAATTCACTAACATAAAACATGTTTTCATGTCTTTAAGTTGGGCTGCCCTTTAAAACCTTACCCGTGGTGTAAGGCGTATATATAAATTGATAAATAGCCTCCTTCACTTGTCTCATTTACCATCTGGCTCCAAGGCAATTAGGCTTATTAAGGTAAAAATAAGGATGTTGTTATGCAAATCTGTACTACCCCTTTAACCACCCACAGACATCGAAAACAATGGAAAAGAAATTATGCACTGAAAAACATTACATTCGAAATATATAAAATATTTGTGCATTTTCTGAATTTGAATTATGCCCCTAAAAGGAGATCTACTGTGTTTTACTTCTTTATTTAGCAAAAACACATCTTTGAGGTATACCTAAAATCCCCAGTGGTTTTAGATATATAATCTTCTAAAGTCATAATGCCTGTCCATACAAGATCACTTCCAAAGTGGTATGGATTTGATTGCTTGATGCTCCCATATGGAGGCCTTTTTGTGCCCTGCTGGCAACAGCTGATGCTGCAGTCAGGTGTCTGCAACGAAGTATCACACTGACAGACAAATAAGAATATATATATATATATATATATATATATATATATATATTAGGGATTGACTGATTATCGGCAATGCCGATTATCGGAGGGCCGATATTAACTTTTCCCGATATATCAGTATCTGCCCCGGAACTTGCAGATATTACCGATATTGTCATGATGTCATTGCATATGTTGCGCCATGTGCCTCCGTGCACTGGGCCTAACCTTCTGCCTTCTTAGGCCGCCTCCCTTGCCTTGGACAGCCTCTCGGGAGTTTATAACACAGCCATACACCCACCCACAGCAGCCCGGTGCCAGCCAGCCACCCACATCCACAGGCTCTGTACCAGCCAGCCAGCCACAGGCTCTGTACCAGCTAGCCAACCAGCCACCCACCCACAGGCCCTGTACCAGCCAGCCACCCACAGCCCCTGTGCCAGCCAGCCAGCCACCCACCCACAGGCCCTGTACCAGCCAGCCACCCACAGCCCCTGTGCCAGTCAGCCACCCACCACAGGGTGCCAGCCACCCACCACAGGGTGCCAGGCAGCCAGCCACCCACCACAGGGTGCCAGCCAGCCACCCACCACAGGGTGCCAGCCAGCCATCTGGAAGAGCCGAATGCTGCAAAAAGAGAAAAATGTCCAAAAAGACAATGAATAGAAGAGAAACTTCATTGTGGTCGAATAGATTCCATGTTCAGTGTTTTCTTGGGGCCTCATGCAGAGGATTCTTCTGAATCTGAAATCATGTCCCTGGATGATGAACTTCATCTCTATTTGAAGGAACCAATAATTGACAGAAGAAGTGGTGATCCTCTTCAGTGGTGGAAAGAAAATGAGGCACGCTACAAAAGATTTGCCTCTCATGCTAGAAGATATATTTCTGCTCCTCCTTCCTCGGTACCAAGTAAGCATGTTTTTAGTGAAGTCGCAGCAATTTGTGAAAAAAAAAAAACGGAAGTCATTTAACTGGTGAACATGCTGAAGTGTTATGCTTTCTGCACTATAATATTGTTCTACTTAAAGCGGAGTTCCGGCCTCAAATACCTTTTTTAACTAAAAATACCCCTATAATACTAATCCATCGCCCTTTACAGAACCGCTATTCTCATACTTACAAGGTGTACGGCATTGGATTTTAGTCAAAATCTTACTTTTAAAAACGCTGTCTGGGCACCGCCATCTTGGATGTGGGCATCTGAAGCCGCAGTGAAATCTGCTGTGTCTTTCTTCCTGATTCCAGGGAGTGTTCTGGGAGTTCTTCCTGATTCCAGCCTCCTGGGAGTGATGACAAACAGCTCCCAGGATGCAATGCAAAGGCGGAAGTGATGTCGGTGGCCGCGGCCACAGAGGGGGGAGAAGGAGGAAGTGCAATCAAAAATGCCCTGAAAATAAGGTAAGGGACCCCCGAAGAAAATTGAAAATGCCCAATTGTTGATCAACATAGCGAGCACTCCAGGAATCACTAAAGTTGCAAAATAGGCCGGAACTCCACTTTAACTGGGAGTATTAAAATTGAGTAGTACTAGTGTCCAGTCCACTGTCTTTTGCACTGCAGCTACTAGATTTAATCAATGCAGACAGTGAGTGCACTACTGCAGCAGTTTTTTATTTAAATCTCGTTTTGAGAAGCCTTTAGTTATTATTTTCTCAACACTTTATTTTCACAGTTGTCTACTCTTCTAGGACTCATTCGTTCACATGATGTGAAACTGATTTACCTGCAAATGAAAGCTGTGCGGTATTCCTATCAGTTTTCATGCAGGTAAGGTGTGAAGAACGAGCCTTTCATGTTAAAAATGTTAATAAACAAACATTAACATGTTCGGTACCAGATTTGTGTCAAAAATTGTCTTTATTTTTCAAAACTTTAAATGTGCAAAATATTGGCCAATATGCGTGGGCTTTTTACTTTGAAAATATACTGTATATGGACTTCAGTACATTATTGTACGCAACCACTGGGTAAGAAATCATTTACAGATCTTTATATCCATATGGGAGGGTATAGCTAATGGTGATTTTGTTTTCTAAGCATTTGAGAGTCCTTGCATGTTCTAGTTGTTGGTACAGTCTGAGACAATGCAATTTTGAGGTTTTAAATAGGATAATGGGGCATATATAGAGTATAGAGTAAAACTGATTTTTGTAACCTAGTATAAATATGTTTATTTTCTTTAAAATGTAGTCCAGTGATTGTCATCAAGTATTCCCTGCAGTCCCAAACAATTCCCCTGGCTGATTCAGTATATGGTGCACTGAACCATAGAGTGATATATTACAGCATAATGGATTATGTCATTAAAATGAATGTACAGCATTGTAATGTGTTCTAAATACTGGAAACTGAGTTGTATTGGTTTGTTCATACAATTTATGACTTCATAGGATTGCTCCTGAAGAAGAAGACCATTTGTTCCAGAAACATGTAAAATGGGCTCCAGGATACATAAATATGTGACCAGTCTAGGACCACTAATAAGTTCCTTTATAACTGTGGTTTAAGCATTGAACTGAATAACTTGATATAGATAAGTAGATCACAGTGGGCCACACAGGGGCGTAACTACAGGGGTTGCAGGGGTTGCAATCGCTACCGGGCCCCATGCTCCAGGGGGCCCGGTAGCAAACCAGTGGGTGAACTTCAAGGATCGCAAAGGTCACACTTGCGACCGGACCCTGGCATTGCACCACTCTGGGGAGGCCTCAAGATTGCAGGAAGGGGGCCCACAAGATTGCAGGAAGGGGGCCCACTGCAGAACCTGTGAAAGAATCCTGCTGCGGGACCGTAATAAAAGGCCATGCAACGAGTGTAAAGAGCCCCAGGATTAGTGGGAAGAGCCCTGGGCTTGAAGGTAAGGGCCCCGGCCAGGGGTCTGGGGGGCCCTTCATGGTTTCTTGCATCAGGGCCCTGAAGGTTCTAGTTACGCCTCTGGGGCCACATGATAGTAACATGAGTATTTTAATGTAAGTATTTGAGGGGCTTCATAATTGGCTAGATTTGGGCCCAAGAGCACAAGTTCCTACCGCCACCCCTGTCCTGCTAGAACACTGTCCCTTCTGCTGAAGCTGAACCCTCACCATCCTGTGTCTCACTGCATGCAAGAGACTCCACATGACATTCCCGGCTGTTGACCTTTGTATTCACACATAAAAGTAACGTGCTCCACTTTACTGGTGAAATTCATGACATGGCATAACAGTCACATTACATCAACATATGTTCTGGAGTCACTTAAAGCGGAGTTCCACCCATTTTTAATAGGTTGGAATACATAGATCTTTGTAATCCCCTTTAAAATGGCTTTTACCAATGGAAACTTTTTTTTTTTTTTTTTGCTAGTAAATACCTTAATTTTGGCTTTATTCCTCCTCTCCTCACTTCCTGGTCCGATCGGCGATGACGTCATTCGGCGATCCGCAGTGTCTGCTGGGATGTATTCTACTTGCAGTAGCTGTATCTGTACTGAGCCGTGCCTGCCCCGCCTCCGCCCCGCCTCCTCTCATTGAATTGCATTGTATGAATGTATTAAGGCCGTTCTCTGCCCCGCCTCCGCCCCGCCTCCTCTCATTGAATTGCATTGTATGAATGTATTAAGGCTGTTCTCTGCCCAGCCTCCGCCCCGCCTCCTCTCAATACAACTCAATGAGAGGAGGCGGGGCGGAGGCTGGGCAGAGAACAGCCTTAATACATTCATACAATGCAATTCAATGAGAGGAGGCGGGGCGGAGGCGGGGCAGGCACGGCTCAGTACAGATACAGCTACTGCAAGTAGAATACATCCCAGCAGACACTGCGGATCGCCGAATGACGTCATCGCCGATCGGACCAGGAAGTGAGGAGAGGAGGAATAAAGCCAAAATTAAGGTATTTACTAGCAAAAAAAAAAAAAAAAAGTTTCCATTGGTAAAAGCCATTTTAAAGGGGATTACAAAGATCTAAAGTTCCAAAAATGGGTGGAACTCCACTTTAACATTACACAGTCAATCACATTTAGTGGACTGTCCACAGTAGTCATATGTAAATGCATATGTAGCACCTTTCTCGAATATCTCCACATTTAGTGGACAGTCCACAGTAGTCATATGTATGTAGCACCTTTCTCGAATATCTCCACATTTAGTGGACAGCCCACAGTAGCCATATGTAAATGCATATGCAGCACCTTTATCGAATATCTCCCTTGAACAGTCTCTCCTTCCACCTAGGGTCATTAGTACTCACAGGACTGTGCTCTCTGTAACCACCTCCTCTTTAGATACACCTCTCCTGGGACCCTCCAGGGAAGCAGCCTCACTCAGAAAGCTCTTGGCATGGCCTAAAAGGCATTTTGCAATCCGCCCTAGCCCTCACCACCATAAGGGGACAAAAATTCCACAGCCAACTCTTCCTGTGTGCAGGTCCACTCCTCCCAGCCTCCTGCCTTATTCAGGGCCTACACGTGCTGGTTACGTCCCCATAGGTGTGGGGTGTTTAGCTCACATGCTCCAAGAGAGTGTTTGCCCCAACCTACCTACCTGGCTTATATATGGGTGCTAAATTCACTCATGACATCACTAAAGGAAGGGGAGCTATCAGTTGCTTGCAACTTTTAGATTTACTATACTATTTTAGGACAGAGCCACCTAGTGGCAGATTAGCTAACTGCACCTGCTAATCTGCCAATGAATATGCTGGGCCAGGAGGGACAGGTTCATTTGATGTGTAAAGTAATTTGTTTTTAGGAATTTGTGCACATTGTAGGGCCTTTTTTCATGCATGATTGAAAAGTATGATTGTTTAAACAAAGAATATGAAATTATGTTTGAATGTTGAAATATATATATTACACTGAAAACCCCCTTAATTAAAACATTAAAAAAGGCAAGCAGATGATTTTGGTTTCACAGAAGTTGAAACCATGTAAACCCCAGAAAAACATAGCAGTCATTTAGCAGATGGGTGAGCTTTCACCACTGTAATGTGAAGGAGGAAAGATATTTGATGCAATATATTTTAAGTAGATAACTCCTTTAATTCTTTCTACTCCTCATATGCTGTTCTCGGTACTACCGATCGCTGTTCTTCAAGTCATCTGTCTTCTATTGCTACAGAATTTCCAAATATTTTTTACCTTAACATTTTCCTGGCAGAATATTAGAACATTTTATTCTTTTTTCTTTGTTGTATGACATATAAAAATAGAAAACACAAAAAAAGGTATTTTATTCATTTTACTGATCCCTTTTTTGAGCAATATCCTATATGAATTCTGCTATGTAAAAGAGATTTAAATCAAATCAATCTTTTTTATGATAAACATATCATATTTCAAGAGACTCTAATATTTCTTAATGTGTCACAGCTTTTTGCATTAGACAGAACCATGCACAAAATTCCTCTTCTAATACGCATAAATGCTTACAATCAGTTTTGTTTTAATAACTTCGGTGAAAGCCTTATACTGTGTAAGCTTCTACATTGTACAGGTTACGTCATTAAAGGTAAAGAAGGATCCCACCTCAACAGAAATTACTGAGAGAGTGATTGAGTAGGCTAAGGTAGTAAGATTTTTCCCTTATACACAGGGCTGGTACAAAGATATTTGACACCCTAGGCGCAACTTCATTTTGCTGCCTTGCCCCTGACGCCACCCTGTTTGCCCTACCCAACCTTATCCCTCTCTACAATGTAACTCTCATCCTCATTCCCACCCAGAATCATCCTTATCCCTCTCCTTAATGTAACTCCCAGGGGATAAGGATGAGAGTTACATTGTGGAGAGGGATGGATGATTTTGGGTAGGGATGTGGATGAGATTTATATTGTGGAGTGGGATTGGATCAGTGTCACAAGGGTTGTTGTCACCTGGTGCGGGAAAACATGGTATCACGCCCCTCCTATCCCTGTTGGAATGCCACAGTGCTTTGTCCTGCCTCTCCAGAGTTAATAAAACATAAAAGTGTCAATGCATACAGAGAAATGCTGGATTATATCATACACAATGCAATGAAATGAAAACCATGCTGCCATATAGATCCGCTATATTGTATATACTTATACACCTTTGTTCACAACAAACCAGCTATGAATAATAATAATAATTACACAATAATAATAATTAAATAATTATATAATAACATGTCTGTGGCCCCTGATAAATGATACATCAGTGGCCCTTCCATTGATCCTTCAGGCCTTTCCTTCGCTGTTTTGGAACACTAAAATGTTTTATTATTACCTGTTTCCCTGCTGCGATTGGCTGACGGGTGGACAGAAGGTGTGGCCACTCCGTGTGCATTTGCCCATACAAAGCAATGAGGGGAGATGTGTACAGGGTTTAGGGCAGAGGCCGCCTTGCAGCCAATCCAAGCTGATTTGGGGAGACTGTAGTAAAGTGGAGAAGTTAGAAAGTTTGTTGGAGTGGTCCCGTGCACATTGCTGTGCCGCCTCCTCCATACACACAGCACCCAGAAGTTGGCCCTGCACCCTAGGGGCCCTTGTGAGATCTGCCTGTACCATGTATACTGTCGGCCTGGCCACGTTTTTTGCCGCCTCTCAATTCAAGTTGACACTCTTCTGGCAGCAGGCTCTGCCTCAGGATCGGAGCCAGGGTGAGTGCCCAATCACTGATGATGAGCTGCAGAGGGAGAGCTATGGGAGGAGGAGAAATCAGTGTGCTGGCCAGCTTCTGCAGCTTGTGTGCAGACTAGTGCTACTCTGTTGGGGCACGTGATTTGTTCTCTTTACGCAGGCCAGTTGCTGGTTGCCAAAAATGCTTTATGCTGCTGGTGCTGGCCCCTGGCCTGGGCCCCTTATAAGTGTATAGGCTGTTCCCCCTGATGGAGGCCCTGTGGGGAAGGGGGGCCACCGACTCATGTACCCTTTAGGCCGGCGCCTACTTTGCCTATAGGTAGCATCGGCCCTGCTTATACATCAATACTCCTCCAATCTGCTTTTTTAAATGTACCCAGTATAAAAAGACTGTGCAGACGATCCCTAAGGCTCACAGATAGAATGCTGACTTTAGCAATTGGTGGTTACAAATAGTGGATGGTTGCTTTTATTTCTTAAAAGCTAACTCGCCTTTTGATTCATGTTATCTGTTGTACCCATATTCAGGATGTAACATGGTAAAAATCAGATCTCTCCATGCCCTACCCACCCATCTCCTGACAGCATGTAGGGATTCTTCTCCCCGACAGTAGCTGTCACTTTTGATATTTGCTCCACTCACACAGCCTCATCATTTATATAGAGAGATCTATGAAGGTATGAACTACAATCCAGGCAGATAAAACTTTTAATTCTCAATGGAACACCAGTGTGGTGACCACCGCACTCATGGGTCATTGACACTTCCTCCAGCTCTCTAACTGAGGCAGTCAGCCCCCTGCAGGCAAAGCGACGTAGGGCTACGTCGCTCGCTCCCACCGCTCTGGGGCGCGCTCCCGCATGCCCCCGGCACTGCTGATGGTCTGACTGGGTTCAGAACCGATCAGTCATCAGGTCCAGGCCAATGATTTTTGGCCTGGACCTGTTGATCGGTCCTGCCAAATCATATACTGTCTGTGCCTGTGTAATGTAAACGCAGGCACAGAGAAGCCCCGCTCTCCCCTCCTCAAATCCCTTTTGGATTCATTGAGTGGAGAGAGTGGATCTAAAACTGTGAGTACTGCACCAAGCCCCTATACACACACTTAGATATGCACATTTAACCCCCGATTGCCCCCCAGTTAACCCCTACACCCCCTGTCACAACACACACTGCATACAGTATATAGCAGTTTCCTATATACCCGTATAAGTGTGACTTGTGACCAAGTTTAGCGCTTGCGACCCTTCCTTTTATACTTAGGATACCCGTCAACCCCCCCCAATAAAGATTTAACCCCCTGATCACCCCCAGTTAACCCCCTGTCACATTGCACACTAATATACAGGTAATATAGTGTTTTACTGTATTTTGTATCTCCTGACAGCATGTAGAATGTTCTTCTCCCCCATAGTAGCTGTCACTTTTGATATTTGCTCCACCCACACAGCCTCATCATTTATAGAGAGAGATCTATGAAGGTATGAACTACAATCCAGGCAGATAAAACTTTTAATTCTCAATGGAACACAAGTGTGGTGACCACCGCCCTCATGGGTCATTGACACTTCCTCCAGCTCTCTAACCGAAAGGAATTCTGGAACATAGGGCTGGAGCAAGAGTCTGCAAAAGCTTTACTGTTTGCAGTTACAATGCTTTGCATGAGCATTTGCAAAAACATAAATAAAACATTCTAATAAATGTACATTTGTTATGTAAATATAAGTGCATTTATTATTTTTTTTCTTGTTCAAACATTTTATTAAGGTTTACAGGTGAAGAGAAACGTCAGAAGAACAATGAACAGAAGAATAAATACAGCAATGTGTATAATAACATGGTGTTACAAAAACCATAAATACAAAACCCAACTGTACATACAGGCGGTTACAAAAGCAAGCCGCAAGTAACAAGGATGAGAGGAGGTGGGGCTGTCGCAGCCGGCACACAGGTACCCCGTAAAGGGAACAAGCTGTGCCCGCGTGGGGCGATACGACCTCCTGCTCTCTATTACGTAGATAGAGGCTAGAGTTGAGCAGACACCTGGATGTCCATGTTCGGTGGGTCCAGCCGAACTTGAAATAAAAGTCCGGGTCCGTGACCCAGACTATTTTCGAACTTGACCCGACACCGAACCCCATTTGAATTCAATGGGGACCCGAACTTTCAGGCACTAAAATGGCTCTAAAAAACCAATGGAAAGGGCTAGAGTGCTGAAAATAGCAGCAAAATGTAGTTAAGAGCATGGCAAGTGCTCTGCAAACAAATGTGGATAGGGAAATAACTTAAAACAACAAAAAAAAACAGAAAAATAAAACAATTTTCTTCATCTGTGAAGGACGAGACCCATATGGAGTAGGAGGGAGGTTGAGGTGGCGGTGGATGTGGTGGTGTAGGTGGAAGCAGCGGTGGAGGGGGAGGAGGTAGCCAACACTGTTTTTTTTAGTCATTTTAAATTAGGGTACACCCCAAAAGAGTGAGAAAGATCAAAAATATAACAATGGCTGGGTAAGGCCGGTATCCATCTCTATTCTGCACAAGGTACGGAAAAGTCCTGTGTGATCAATGCCTGGTTCATTTTAATGAATGTGATCTTGTCAACATTGTCTATGGACAGGCAGCTGCGCTTGTCTGTGATAACGCCCCCAGCCGTGCTAAATTCACGTTCAGATAATACACTGGCTGCAGGGCACGCCAGCACCTCCAAGGCGTAAAGGGCAAGCTTAGGCCATGTGCCCAATTTGGAGACCCAGAAGTTGAAGGGGGCAGACCCGTCATTCACTACATGTAGGCGTGTGCACACATACTGCTCCACTATGTTGGTGAAATGCTGCCTCCTGCTAAGACGTTCCATATGAGCTGCTGGTGCTGCTGTTTGTTGTGGCGTGCTGACAAAGCTTTTCCACATTTCGGCCATGCTAACCCTGCCTTCTGAGGTGCTGGCGGTGCCCTGGTTGCGTTTGCGACCTCTTCCTCCTCCTCCTCTGCCTTGGCCTTGTGCTTCCACTGTGGCCCCGCTGTCAGGTGGGAATGCCAGCAGCATCGCATCTACCAGCGTGCGCTTGTACTCGTGCATCTTGCGATCACGCTCCAGTGAGTGAATTAAAGACGGTACGTTGTCCTTGTAACGGGGATCCAGCAGCGTGGCCACCCAGTAATCAGCACAAGTTAGAATGTGGGCAACTCGGCGGTCGTTGTGGAGACACTGCAGCATGTAATCGCTCATGTGTGCCAGGCTGCCCAGAGGCAACGAAAGGCTGTCCTCTGTGGGAGGTGTATCATCTATGTCCTCTGAATCCCCCCAGCCATGCACCAGTGAGGGCCATGAGCTGGCCTGTGTGCCACCCTGCTGTGAACATGGTTCCATCTCCTCCTCCATCTCCTCCTCCTCATCCTCCAGAACTGTGCCCCTGCTGGACAATTGTGTACCTGGCGTTTGTGGGTGCAGGAACCCACCCTCGGAGCCACTTGTGAATGACTGCCCTGAAAGCCTTGGAAATTATCCCTCTTTCTCCTCCTCCTCCTCCTGTGCCACATCCTCTTCCATCATCGCCCGAATCGTTTTTTGAAGGAGGCATAGAAGTGGGATAGTTAAGCTGACAACGGCGTCATCGGCACTGGCCATGTTGGTGGAGTACTCAAAACAGAGCAACAAGGCACACAGGTCTCGCATGGAGGCCCAGTTATTGGTGGTGAAGTGGTGCTGTTCCGCAGAGCGACTCACGCGTGCGTGCTGCAGCTGAAACTCCACTATGGCCTGCTGCTGCTCGCACAGTCTTTCCAGCATGTGCAAGGTGGAGTTCCACCTTGTGGGCACGTCACATATGAGGCGGTGAGCGGGAAGGCAGAAGTTACGCTGCAGCGCTGACAGGCGAGCAGCAGCAGGGTGAGAACGCCGAAAGTGCGCACAGACGGCCCGCACTTTCTGCAGCAGCTCTGACATATCGGGGTAATTTTTAAGGAACCTCTGCACCACCAAATTCAGCACATGCGCCAGGCAAGGGATGTGCGTCAAACTGGCTAGGCCCAGAGCTGCTATGAGATTTTGCCCGTTATCGCACACCACCAGGCCGGGCTTGAGGCTCGCTGGCAGCAACCACTCATCGGTCTGCTGTTTCATGCTCCTCCACTACTCCTGCGTGGTGTGTGGTTTTTCCCCTAACAGGCAAGTTTTAAAACTGCCTGTTGTCGTTTACCCCTGGCTGTGCTGAAGTTGGCGGTGAAGGTGTTACGCTGACCAGATGAGGAGGCGGTAGAGGATGAGGAAGCGGAGTAGGAGGAGTTAGGAACAGGAGGCAAACTGAAGCGCCCTGCAATCCTCGGTGGTGGAAGGACATGCGCCAAATTGCTATCCGCCTCAGGCCCAGCCACCACTGCATTTACCCAGTGTGCTGTTTGGGAGATATAACGCCCCTGACCGTGCTTACTGGTCCACGTATCGGTAGTTAGGTGGACCTTGCCACAGATGGCGTTGCGCAGTGCACACCTGATTTTTTCCCCCACTTGGTTGTGCAGGGAAGGGATGGCTTGCCTGGAAAAGTAGTGGCGGCTGGGCACGACGTACTGTGGGACAGCCACCGACATAAGGTTTTTAAAACTGTGCTTCTCCACCAGACGGAATGACAGCGTTTCAAAGGCCAAGAATTTTGAAATGCTGGCATTCAGGGCCAGGGATCGCGGGTGGGTAGGGGGGTACTTTCTCTTCCTCTGAAGTGTTTGGGAGATGGAAAGCTAAACGCTTCCACGGGACATTGTGGAGATGGTTGGTGACCCAGGTGGTAGTGTTGCTGACAGATCCTCTGTTTGCGGATGGCAGGGGTGGATGAAGAGGCCGAGACTGCAGCAGAAGAGGAAGCAGGAGGAGCCAGAGACCTTTCTTGGTTTTGAAGGTGTCTACTCCACTGCAGCTCGTGCTTTGCACTTAGATGCCTGATCATGCAGGTTGTGCTCAGGTTGAGAAGTTTTATGCCTTGCTTCAGGCTCTGATTGCACAGCGTGCAAACCACTTGCGTCCTGTCATCAGCACATTGTCTGAAGAACTTCCACGCTATAGAACTCCTTTGAGCTGGCTTTGGTGCGCTCGGTCCCTTGCTGCGTTGGGCAGTAGCAGGCGTAGTGTCTAGGGCATGGCCGCTCCGCTTCTGCACCCTGCTCCCTCTTCTGCTGTGCTGGTGGCTCTGTGCGACCACCGCCTCTTCCTCCAAACTACTCAGGTCACCTGCATGACCTTCATTCCATGTGGGGTCAAGGACCTCATCGTCCTCCACATCATCTTCCACCCAGTCGTCACCCCTGCCCTCCTTGTCGGTCTCCACAATTCTGAGTGCCGCAGCAGTTGGCACCTGCGTTTTGTCATCATCGGAGACGTGCTGCGATGGTCCTTCCATGTACTCATCTTGAGAAATAAGTGGTTGGGTATCGCTGCACTCAATCTCTTCCACTTCTGGGGCAGGGCTAGGTGGATGGCCCTGGGAAACCCTGCTGACAGAGTCATCAAAAAGAAGACACTGCTGCATGACTTGGGGCTCAGACTGCTTGCCTGATTTGCAAGGGGGTGAGATGAAAGACGGTTGGACATCGGCTGAAGGTGCCAACTCTAACCTTTCTGCAGTAGACTGGGTGGGAGACAATGTGAAGGAACTGGAGGCACTGTCAGCAACCCAATCTACTATCGCCTGTACTTGTTCTTGCCTCAACAATTGTAGAGGCGCATGATGCCCTACCAAATACTGCTGCAGGTTCTGTCGCCTACTCACACTTGAGGAAGGTGTTTCACTTGTGCGTGTAGCTGACACAGATCGACCACGTCCTCTCCTTGCAACAGGAGCTCTACCAACAGCACCACGACCCAGGCCACGGCCCCTATTTGACGTTCTTCTCCTATTTCTGTAATTTATGATCTTGCCCCTAGTGTTTATTGAATAGCAGAACAAAACAACAACAGTATCCCATGGGTGTATCTCACAATCAAATATGCAAACTATGCCGCAATTTAATTTTTTACCCAAAAAGGGTGTTTATTAAATAGCGGAATAGAAAAACAGTATAGAAATACAACGGGTGTATCTCACAGTCAAATATGCAAAGTATGCCGCAATTTAATTTTTTTCACCCCAAAAGGGTGTATATTGAATAGCAGAATAGAAAAAAGTATATAAAACTGTGTATCTCACACGTACAAACACAGACTAGGCCCCGATTACAATTTTTTGTACCCTAAAGGGAGGATGAGGAAGAGGAGTAGGAGGACTTCGGAACAGGAGGCAAACTGAAGCGCCCTGCAATCCTCGGCGGTGGAAGGAGATGCGCCAAACAAATTTAAAAGGTGTATCTCACACGTACCGATACAGACTATGCCGCAATTTTATTCTTTTCACACCAAAAGGGTGTATATTGAATAGCGGAATAGAAAAAAGTATATAAAACGGTGTATCTCACACGTACAAACACAGACTTCCCCTTTAAATTTGTAATTTTTAAATAGCAGATTAGAACAGCACTGTGTGTAAAGGCTGTATGTCACAGTAACGTATGAATGAAAAAATTAATAATTATTTTTCACTTTAATTGGTGATTTTTCAATAGCAGATGTGAACACAGCAGTGTCTTATGTTTTATGTCACGGTCAGCAGCAGGCTATGAAGGGAAAAAAATAAAATCCCCTTTAAATTTGTAATTTTTAAATAGCAGATTAGAACAGCACTGTGTAGTAAAATATAGCTGAACGCTGCACACAACAGACTGATAAAAATATTTTTTTCTCCCTCCTCCTCCTCCTCAGTGGGCTCAAGTGAGGGCAAAAAGATTGTTCACTGCACCACCCCCCACACAGCAAAATCGATGTAGATCGCTAACGGACGATTGTTCTGTCCTGTGTCTCCTAATATCTCCCTGCCTACTCTCTCCAGCCTGTCCCTAAAATGCTTTTCTATCTTTCCCTGCCTACACTCCGACCTGTCCCTACATTCTTTTCAGCCACAATGTTTTTTTTTCCTGTCTCCGTCCCTAATCAGCAGCAGCCAGCACCGTTGTGTGTGCTCTCTCCCTACACTAGAACCGACTGACGCACACCGCACTGTGTCTCTAGCTTATAAAGGTCACATGCTTCAGCTGGCCAATCACAGCCATGCCATTAGTAGGCATGGCTGTGATGGCTTCTACGGCACACCAGTTAAACGCTTGTTGATTGGCTGTTGAAACCGCGCCATTAAAACCGAGCCATTACATACATAACAGGAAATAATATTACCGAACACGGATTGTAAACCCGAATATACAGTAAAGTTTTCCGGTCCGTGTCTGGGTAACAAAAATCCAATTATCCGGTACGGACCCGAATAATACAGTCCATGTTCGCTCAACCCTAATAGAGGCGACTCCGAGACTCATATACATAAAAAGAAAAAATATTATAGAGAAAACAGAGCGACAAAAGTGAAGTCAACAACCATGGTGGTAAAAACAGGGGTTACATATTCAGATTGAAAACGTAATTATTATTTTTTTTTTTTGCAAAAGGTAGATCTAACATAAAAGCCACAGAGGTGGTAAATGATTTTTAGTATTATGTTTCATCTCCACAGCTTTTGGATGGTTCTAAGTCCTGTTCTATTTAATCTTTTTGTAGGTGATATAACAATAAGTTTGGTGGGCAAGGTATGTCTTTTTCTTGCATAAAAAGTTTTTTAAAGTGATTGTAATGTCTTGTTTAAAAAAAAAACATGATATGCTTACCTCTTCTGTGCAGTTAGTTTTTCACAGAGTAGCCCGGATCCTCCTCTTCTCTCTCCTGGCCGCTCCCTCCTTGTGATTGCCCCCACAGCAAGCAACTTTCTATGGGGGCACCCAAGCCAAGTCACAGCTCTATGTGTCCATTCAGACACGGAGCTGCAACTCGGCCCCACCACCTTTCTTTCCTCATTGGCTGACTGACTTTTATTCACAGCAGTCTCAGGAAATGGTGAGGGTGGGAGATTTCACTATATAGATCTTTAAAACTTCATTTAGAATACTGGGTCCATTTCTGAATACCTA
This sequence comes from Pelophylax lessonae, assembly GCF_965119305.1. NCBI lineage: Eukaryota > Metazoa > Chordata > Amphibia > Anura > Ranidae > Pelophylax > Pelophylax lessonae. The sequence continues at coordinate 153,308,485 of NC_138770.1, read as the reverse complement.
ACTTATAAAAATAGATTGATAAGATAGAATGAGTTCAGAGATGGGCAACAAAAATGGTGGAAGATCTTGGGGATAAAACATATTATGATTAAAAACTTTAACTACATCAAGGGGGGAGTAACATTCAGGAGGTAAGCAAAAATCAAGAACACAGGGCCTTGACCTCAAACTAGAATGAAAGTTCAAAACCAACCGTAGAAAGTATTCCCCCTGTCACAACACACACTGCATACAGTATATAGCAGTTTCCTATATTCCCGTATAAGTGTGACTTGTGACCAGGTTTAGCACTTGCGGCCCTTCCTTTTATACTTAGGATACCCTCCACCCACCCCATAAAGATTTAACCCCCTGATCCCCCCCTTATCACCCCCAGTTAACCCATTCCCCCCTTTCACATTGCACACTAATATACAGGTAATATAGTGTTTTACTGTATTTTGTATTAGTGTGATTGTGACTTGAGTTAGCGCTAGCGAGTTACTTTCTGTCCCAAGGAGGTTTAGGGTCCCCACCACCCCCCCTCAATAAATATTTAACCCCCTGATCCCCCCTTGATCACCCCCAGTTAACCCCTTCATTGTCCCGTAGCAGTGTCACTTTTATAGTGTGCAGTTTTTTTTTCAGATCACTATTATTAGTGTCACAGGTGACATTAGTTAGTGTTGGCCTCAGTCTAAGATAGCACAGATCCCCGGCGCATAGTTAGAAATAACCCCTTGATTACCACATACACACACATACACACACTTATACACACACATAAACTTCCATTGCTAGTATAGTATAGTTCTGATCAGATCAGATATTGATCTGTTCAAACACTAGTGTCCCCATAGTATAGGGTTCCCAAAATGCGGTGTTTGCACAATCAGCAGTGATTCCTGTTAGCACCTGCGTTTAACCCCACCCAGGCAAGTCTAGTAATCAATAGATTACTGTCACTTACAAAAAAACACAACACACAAAACCACTGTGTTAGCAGAGTCAGGCCTGATCCCTGCTAGCATTAGCAGCTTGTCGTACTAGTGTCACTAGTGCAGGTCAGCATTCTGGTGACCTGGCAAGCACCAGCGGCCTAGTACACCCTGGACCTAGTACAACCAGCACTGCAGTAACACTTGGTGACGTGGCGAGTCCCATAAGTGCAGTTGAAGCTGGTGTGGTGGCTAGCACATGTAGTGGCCCGCAGCCACCGTGTATTCGAAGACAGGCCCGTAGAGCCCATAGTACCCTCCCTGATGCGCTGGCATATCCTAATTGGCAACACACTGATACTACAGCGCCCGTACTTCTCCCATTCACTGGCCAACCTGGAATCCACGTAGAAACAGCCAATTTTACGCCCATGAATTTTTATGAGCTGTTCTTCACGGAAGATCTTTTCAGATCTATTGTGGACCAATCAAATTTATACGCTGGTCAATTCATCGTCGCCAACCCAAATTCGCCCCCTTGCCAGACTATTCGGCTGGAAACCTATAATGATTTGCGGTTTGCGATTTTAAAACCTTTCTGGGCCTTTCCCTCATCATGGGCATAACCAAAAAGAGTGAATTGCGGCTAAATTGGTCCACTAGCCCAATTCACCATATGCGCGTGTACTCTGCCTCCATGTCCAGGGCGAGATACGAGCAAATTCTGCGATTTATGCATTTCAACGACAATGAAATCTGTCGTCCTCGGGGAGACCCTGAATATGATCGGCTCCACAAAATTCGGCCCCTTGTAGACTACTTCAATCAGCGGTTTGCAGCCTTGTTTACCCCGCAACAAGTTGTCTGCGTTGACGAGTTCCTGATTAAGTTTACTGGCCGCCTTGCTATGAAACAGTATCTCCCCAGCAAACGTGCCAGATACGGGGTCAAGCTGTATAAGCTCTGTGACAGGGCCACAGGCTATACAGTTAGTTTCCGGGTCTATGAGGGAAAAGATAGCTTTTTGGAGCCCCCCAACTGCCCAGACTACATAGGGAGCAGCGGCAAGATAGTTTGGGACTTGGTGTCAACCTTATCCGGAAAGGGGTACCATTTGTATGTGGACAATTTTTACTCAAGCGTGCCACTATTTAGTCACCTGCTCAAATTACAAATTTGCGCATGTGGCATCATGCAACCTAATCGCCGGGCCTTCCCCCCAATGGCTTGTAAATTCCCGTCTTAGTCAGGGGGAGAGAGCCTGCTTGAAAATTGACAAATTGTTTGCAGTGAAGTGGAGGAATACACGGAATGTTTTCGTTCTGTCCTCCCTTCACACAGACACGACGATCCAAATTCCTACGGCAACTGGTGTTATGGAGAAACCTCTCTGTGTCCACGAATATAACCTTAATATGGGAGGGGTGGACCTTAATGACCAGCTTTTGGCACCGTATTTAGTTGCCCGTAAAGCCAGACGCTGGTACAAAAAAGTGCCTGTTCATTTATTCCAATTGGCTATGCTGCACTCCTTTGTACTATACAGGGCGTCAGGACGAACCGGATCCTTCAGAATGTATTTTGGGGTGTCATTTCATATATACCCATGGCATGCGTGAACAATATATCATTTAGTGACAACTTTGTGTGTAAAAATAAAAATTGTCACCTTCCCGAAACTTAGGGCAAAATATAAAATACTCCATGGCTCTCAGCAAATAGCTTTAGGTGTCTACTTTCCAAAAAGGGGTCATTTGAGGGGTGTTTGTGAACTGTCCTTGCATTTTATGCTCAATCCAATCTTAGCCACTCTTCTAACCAATTGAAAACCAAGCCTTTTCTGTGACTTTTTCTTTACATAAAAAAAATATTTTATTTTTACTAGAAAATTACTTTGAACCCCCAAACATTATATATATATTTTTTAAAGGAGAGGCCCTACAGAACAAAATAGTGGATGTTGCCAATTTTTTTGTCACAGATTTTCCAAATGCAATTTCTGCGAAAAAAAAATACATTTTTTTTTTAATTTAATGCACAAATACACTATATAATTCCAAATTGTTTTGCAAAATTTAAAAGATGATGTTATGCCGAGTACATAGATACCAAACATAACATGCTATAAAAATTGTGCACGCCTGTGCAGCGGCAACAAACTATGTACATTTTTAGCAGCGCTAAAGCTAGGCTCCCAAAAAGTCTCACACGTGGTATCCCTGTACTCAGGAGAAGCAGCAGCCTAGCTGTGTATGGGACCCCGAAAACCAATCACGGCCTTCAGGTTTTCTAATGGCCTAAATTGTGCATTTTACTTCCACACTAACTGTCAGTTTCAGAGGCCCTGAAATTTCAAGATAGCACAAAACCCCCCAAATGACCCCATTTTGCAAAGTAGACACTCCAGGCTATTAGCTGAGAAGCATGTTGAGTCAATGGAATAGTTTATATTTTGCCACAAGTTTCTGGAAAATTATTTTTTTTTTTTGTTTGTCAAGTTGTCACTAAATGATATATTGCTCACACATACCATGGGTATATGTGGAATGACACTCAAAATACATTCTGCTGCTTCTCTTGAGTACAGGGATACCCCATGTGTGAGACTTTTTGGCAGTCTAGCCGCATACAGGACCCCGAAAACCAACCCCCACCTTCAGGCTTTTTAAGGGCGTAAATTGTTGATTTCACTCCTTACTACCTATCACAGTTTTGAAGGCCATGAAATGCCAAGATAGCACAACCCCCCCCCCCAAATGACCCCATTTTGCAAAGTAGACACTCCAAGATATTTGCTGAGAGGCATCGTGAGTATTTTGCAGCTCTCATTTATTTTGGAAAATGAAGAAAAAACAGGAAAATGCATTTTCTTCCTCTTTTTTTTCAATTTCCAAAACTTTGTGACAAAAGTGAGATCTGCAAGTAGCTTAGGGTGTCTACTTTCCAAAAAGGGGCCATTTGGGGGGGGGGGGGGGGGTTGTGCTGTCTTGGCATTTCATGGCTTCCGAAACTGTGATAGGTAGTCAGGAGTGAAATCAACAATTTACGCCCTTGGAAAGCCTGAAAGTGGTGATTAGTTTTCAGGGTCTTGTACTCGGCTAGACTGCAACAAAGTCTCACACATGGGGTATCCTCATACTCAGGAGAAGCAGCAGAATGTATTTTGGGGTGTCATTTCACATATACCCATGGCATGTGTGAGCAATATATCATTTAGTGACAACTTTGTGTAAAAAAACAAAAACAAAAAAAAAAAAAATTCCCGGAAATTGTGGCAAAATATAAAATATTCCATGGACTCACCATGCCTCTCAGCAAATAGCTTGGAGTGTCTACTTTGCAAAATGGGGTCATTTGGGGGGTTTGTGCTATCTTGAAATTTTAGGGCCTCCGAGACTGTGACAAGTAGTGCGGAAGTGAAATGCACAATTTACGCCATTAGAAAACCTGAAAGTGGTGATTGGTTTTCGGTGTACCGTACACAGCTAGGCTCCCAAAAAGTCTCACACATGTGGTATCCCTGTACTCAGGAGAAGCAGCAGAATGTATTTTGGGGTGTCATTCCACATATACCCAAGGCATGTGTGAGCAATTTATCTTTTAGTTGCAGCTTTGTGTTAAAAAAAAAGTAATTTTCCCGAAACTTGTGGCAAAATATAAAATATTCCATGGACTCGCCATGCCTCTCAGCAAATTGCTTGGGGTGTCTACTTTACAAAATGGGGTAATTTGGGGGGATTTTGCGCCATCTTGAAATTTCATCTCCTCCGAAACTATGATGGGTAGTGAGGAGTAAAATCAAAAATTTAAGCCATTAGAAAACCTGAAGATGGTGATTGGTTTTCGGGGTCCCGGACACAGCTAGGCTCCCAAAAAGTCTCACACATGGGGTATCCCCATACTCAGGAGAAGCATCAGCATGTATTTTGGGGTGTCATTCCACATATACCCATGTCATGTGTGAGAAATGTATCTTTTAGTGACATCTTTGTGTAAAAAAAAAAAAAATTTAATTTTCCCAAAACTTGTGGCAAAATATAAAATATTCTATGGACTCACCATGCGCCTCAGCAAATAGCTTGTAGTGTCTACTTTGCAAAATGGGGGTCATTTGGGGGGTTTGTGCTATCTTGAAATTTTAGGGCCTCCGAGACTGTGACAGGTAGTGCGGAGGTGAAATGCACAATTTACGCCATTAGAAAACCTGAAGATGGTGATTGGTTTCGGGGGCTCCCGTACACAGCTAGGCTCCCAAAACGTCTCACACAAGGGGTATCCCCATACTAAGGAGAAGCATCAGCATGTATTTTGGGGTGTCATTCCACATATACCCATGTCATGTGTGAGAAATGTATCTTTTAGTGACATCTTTGTGTAAAAAAAAAATGTAATTTTCCCAAAACTTGTGGCAAAATATAAAATATTCCATGGACTCACCGTGCCTCTCAGCAAACAGCTCGGGGTGTCTACTTTTCAGAATGGGGTCATTGGGGGGGGGGGGTTGTGGTATCTTGACATTTCAGGGCCTCCTAAACTATGATAGGTAGTGAGAAAATGCAATGAAAAATGTACGCCCTTTGAAATTCTGAAGGTTGTGATTGGATTTCGGGGTCCTGTACACAGCTAGGCTCCCAAAAAGTCTCACATATGTGGTATCCCTGTACTCAGGAGAAGCAGCAGAATATATTTTGGGGTGTATTTATGCATATAAACAAATAAATAGTGTGTTAACAATATGAATTGATGAAAATCAATAAATGTATAAAGTGAATATTCTCTTATGCACGTGTCAAGATGGGTACAAACAATAAATAGTCATTTAACCTCCTAGGCGGTAATCCCGAGCGTGACTCGGGGTTGATTTTTCATTGCAGGATCGGTAACCCCGAGTCACGCTCGGGGTGGATTGCAGAGAGCGCAGCGGTGTTCTCTTACCTTATCCTGGCGATCCAGCGATGATCTCTCATTGCTGAGATCGCCAGCCGAGAGTCCCGCCGCTCCTCCGTCCCTCCGTCGGTCTGATCACTTCCTAGTTCCGTTACCTGCAGCAGCAATGCTGCATGGGAGCGGAACTAGGGAGGGAAATTCAAAAAAAAAAACAAAAAACGGTGCACAAAACACAAAACACATTTTATATTATATATACACCGGTATATATATATATGCATATATATATATATATATATATATATATATATATATATATATATATATATATGTGTATATATATATATATATATATATATATATATATATATATATGCACACACACACACATATATATATATATATATATATATATATATATAAAATTATATTATTGATTCAATTATAATTAATGCGTTATATATATATACACACATATATCTATATATAATATATAATGCATGAATTAAAATCTAATCAATAATATAATTTTATTATATATATATTATATATTAAATAATAAAATAATATTATTGATTCGATTATAATTCATGCGTTTGTGTTTCAAATTTATCACATCTGGGATGTCTACTAGAGTCTTGTTTTGATCAGGTTTAAGTCAGTAATTACTAAGAATTGTAGGCCTATAATACATAACGCCAAATTTCCATGAAAACAGTTGTACCGCTTTTGGTATGTAATTCCTGACATAATCATACCGCCAGGGAGGTTAAGCAAGTCCGTATTCAAGTGAAGTATCAATTTGAAGAATGAGAATAACACAAGTCACTAATGCACTATTAGTTCCTTTTTTTTATCGGGGTGCCTTCTTCGTGGAATTTGCTCCTTGCAACATTGGAACCACATCACTGCAAAGCGGATCAGCTTCCAGGATTCTTCGCTGGATTTCCTGTTCCATAGCAGTCCATGCTCATGTCTCCCTGATTTCTGGTAAGCATCCATCCTTACCATTGAGTGTTATCACTTTACCATCCCATCACGTCCACCATTTGAATGCCAACCTAGAAGTCTTTTGTGGTAAGGGGCCACCCTGGCAATAAGAATTTAAGTTCATGTGAAATACCATCACCTGTACACTGTGGCACGTCACTTTGGCACAGTTTTACTTAGCCCACGTTTTGAAGCTTTTTTTGCCTCACGTTATTTGAGAGACTTGTGTTATTCTCATTCTTCAAATTGATACTTCACTTAAATACGGACTTGCTTAAAGGTCTATTTATTGTTTGTACTCATCTTGACACGTGCATAAGAGAATATTCACTTTATACATTTATTGATTTTCATCAATTCATATTGTTAACACACTATTTATTTGTTTATATGCGTAATTACACCCCAAAATATATTCTGCTGCTTCTCCTGAGTACAGGGATACCACATATGTGAGACTTTTTGGGAGCCTAGCTGTGTACGGGACCCCGAAAACCAATCACAACCTTCAGAATTTCAAAGGGCGTACATTTTTCATTGCTACTCACTACCTATCATAGTTTAGGAGGCCCTGAAATGTCAAGATACCACAACCCCCCCCCCCCCCCCCTCACCATTATTTGTATTTGTCTAGTGCTGCTTTCCCTTTTTTTTACTTTTAATTTGCGCACCTTTCACTTTCACCATCATTGTAATTACGCATATACCCATGGAATGCGTGAGCAATATATCATTTCAATGACAACTTTGTGTACATTTTTTTTTGTCATTTTTCAAACACCTGTGACAAAAAAATTAAATATTCAATAAACTCAACATGCCTCTCAGGACATTCCTTAGGATGTCTACTTTCCAAAAAGTGGTAATTTAGGGGAGTTTTGTACTGCCCTGCCATTTTAGCACTTCATGAAATGAGATAGGCAGTCAAAGTAAAAGCTGCATAAATTCCAGTATTTACACCATAGTTTGTAGACGCTATAACTTTTGCGCAAACCAATAAAAAACGCTCATTGAGATTTTTTTAGCTAAATACATTTTGGCCAAAATATATGACATAAATTGAGTATATTGGATATTTTTTAAAAGACAAAGTTGAAAATGTAATTTTTTCTCAAAATCTTTTGCTCTTTTTTTATTAATATCGCAAAAAATAAAAAGTGCAGAGGTGATCAAATACCACCAAAAGAAAATTGTGTTTGTGGTAAAAAAAGTACGTAAATTTAGTTTGGGTACAGCATTGCATGACCGCGCAATTGTCAGTTAAATTCACGCAGTGCCAAGTTGAAAAAAGGGGCCTGGTCTTTGAGCAGCCAAATCCTCCGGGGCTTAAGTGGTTAAATCAATGGGTTTAATTTCGCTTTAAGGCATGTCAGGAATGCTAACTGTCATATTTTCTTGTGCTCTGAACCAAATGTCAAACCATAAAATGGTTGGTGCCATATCTGATCACATGTGTAGCCACATGGCAGTTGCAGATCAAAAAGACAATGACAGTTTCCTTGGCTGAAAAGGTTAGAAGGGTTTAGTTCTGCTTTAAGTTAAACATGTTTGAGATAAACAAAGGTAAAAAAAAGTAAACAGGTGCGGACTTGATGGACCACATGGTCTTTTTCTGCCACCAAACTTTTATATTTCTATGACGACCAAGTTGTCATTCTTATAGGTGAAGAATGGTTACCTGTAATGTTTTGCTTCTTACAAGTAGTTGAATGATAATTATCTCTGTGGTTCAATTTCTAAAGGATTTGGTTTAATGTTTGGTTTTTTTAAGTGGTAGAAGTTTACTCATAATGATTGAGTTGCAGAAGAGGTGGATTGGTACCAATTTAGCTTGATATCAATAGAAGAAGGAATGTATGAAATACTTCTAAGGATATAAGAACACTATTTAATATATCTTCTAGTGTATTAATTTAAAATATACACATCAAAAATAAAGGGATACTGTTTATTTAGAGTATAGTATCAAGTTAACCACTTTACGACCACCACCGCATGGTAGGCAGCCGCTCCTGGGCAAAGCGACGTAGGTATACGTCGCTCGCCCTCAGGAGACTAGGGGGCGAGCTCCCATCCCCGCTCGTCAGTAGGGAAGCCGATGCGTGTGTCAGGCAGCTCTGATTGCCGCCTGACACCCGCGATCATTCCCTGCTGAGGGAGAAGAACAGTCAGCTGTTGTAAACACAGCTGACCGTTATTCTCCCTGCAATGATCATAGAGCCCTATGCGATCCCTCTATATAGCATCACATATCTCTATGGTCATTTCAGAAGCCCCGCCCCCCCACAGTTAGAATCACTCCCCTAAGCTCACACTTAACCCCTTGATCACCCATAATGTTAACCCCTTCCCTGCCAGTATCATTATTACAGTAACAGTGCATATTTTTAGCATTGATTACTGTAGTAATGTCACTGATCCCCCCGAAAGTGTCAAAAATATCAGTCAGGGGTCCGATCTGTCCGCCGCAATGTTGCAGTCCCACCGCCATTACCAGTAACCAGTAAAAAGAAAAAAAAATGATAAATCTTTCCCGTAGTTAGTGGCCGCGATACCTTTTGCGCAAACCAATCAAAATACGCTTATAACGATTTTTTTTTTACCAAAAATTTGTAGCAGAAAACAAATTGGCCTAAAATGTAAAAAAATTAGATTTTTACTTTTTTTTTTTTTTGAGAATGTCATATAGCAGAATGTGAAATATAGTTTTTTTTTTTCAAAATTGTCGCTATGTTTTTGTTTATAGCGCAAAAAATAAAAATCGCACAGGTGATCAAATACCACCAAAAGAAAACTCTATTTGTGGGGAAAAAAAAGGACCTCAATTTTATTTGGGTACAGCGTTGCACGATCGCACAATTGTCCATTAAATTAACACAGTCTCGAATCGCAAAATAGGACTTGGTCATTAAGGGGGCAAATCCTTCCAGTCTTAAAGTGGTTAAATTAACTCCTGGGATATTGATCTGGTCAGTTAAGTAGCAAATAAGTATCAGCTGCTTTAGTGTTAATGAAATTAACATGTGCACTAGTTGGGCAACAATGAGACAACTTCCAAAACAGGAATGGTTTTACAAGTGTAGGCCACTGACATTTTTTTTTCTCTGCTCATCTTTTCTGACTGTTTTTCCACTAGTTTTGCATTTGGCCAGGGTCAATGTCACTACTGGTAGCATGAGGCAATACCTGGACCCTATAGAGGTTGCACAGGCAGTCCAATTCCTTCAGTATGGCACATCAATGCGTGCCATTACCAGAAGGTTTGCTGTGTCTCTAGCACAGTCTCAAGAGCGTGGAGGAGATTCCAGGAAACAGTCACTCTAGGAGAGCTGGACAGGCCTGTGGAAGGTCCTTAACTCATCAACTGGACCTATATCTGCTCCTTTGTTCAAAAAAGAAACAGGATGAGCACTTCTAGCCTAGATCCCTACAAAATTACATCCAGGAGGCCACTGGTGTGAATGTCTGACCAAACAATCAGAAACAGATTTCATGAGGGTGGCCTGAGGGCCCAACATCCTCTAGTGGGCCCTGTGCTCACTGGTCGGCACTGTGGAGCATTGATTGGCATTTGCCATTGAATACAAGTATTGGCAGGTCTGCCACTGGCGCCCTGTGCTTTTCACAGATGAGAGCATGTCACCTTGAGCACATGTGACAGACATGAAAGGGTCTGGAGAAGCCGTGGAGAATGCTATGCTACCTGTAAAAGCGTTCAGCGTGATCGTATTGGTGGTGGGTCATTGATGGTCTGGGGAGGCATATCCATGGAGAGATGCACAGGCCTCTACAGGCTAGACAATGGCACCCTGACTGCCATTAGGTAACAGGATGAAATTCTTGGACCCATTGTAAGACCCTATGCTGTTGCAGTGGGTCCTGGGTTCCTCCTGGTGCACGACAATGCCCAGCCTCATGTGGCGAGAGTATGCAGCCAGTTCCTGGAGGATGAAGGAATTGATACCATTGAATGGCCCCCACACTCGCCTGACCTAAATCCATTTGAACACCTCTGGGACATTATGTTTCGGTCCATCCGCCACCACCAGGTTGCACCTGAGTCTGTTCAGGAGCTCAGCGATGCTCTGGTTCAGATCTGGGAGGAAATACCCCAGGACATCATCTATCGTCTGATTAGGAGCATGCCCAGACTGTCAGGCATGCATACAAGCAAGTGGGGGCCATACAAACTACTAAGCACCATTTTGAGTTGCTGCAATGAAATTTCAGCAAAATGGACTAGCCTGCTGCATCATTTTTTTACTTTGATTTTTGGGGTGTCTTTGAATTCAGCCCTCTGCCAGGTGATAATTTTCATTTCCATCAAACGATGTGGCATCCTTTCGTTCCTAACACATTACCCAGTCCCTATCAGTATAGATATCCAGCATTATATTTTTCCCCATTGAGTTCTTAAGTGCTTTCAAAGAGTTCCTTTAATTTTTTTGAGCAGTGTATGTAAGGTACACCGATTAACCATAACATTATGACCAATGACAGGTAAAATAAATAACATTGATTATCTCATTACAATCGCATCTGAAAGTGGGTGGGATATTTTAGACAGCAGTGAACATGTTACTGAAGTTGATGTGTTGAAAGTAGAAAAAATAGGGCAAGAGTAAGGATGTGAGCGACTTTTGACAAGGGCCAAACTGTAATGGCTAGATGACTGAGTCAAAGCAACTCCAAAACCACAATTTTTGTGTGATGTTTCTGGTCTGCAGTGGTCAGTGGGGGCAAAGGCTGGTTTGTGTAGTCTGACCCAATCAAAGAGGTCCTGTAGTTCAAACTGATGAAAAGGGTAATGCTGGTTTCTGATAGAAATCTGTCAAAACACACAGTACATCAGTTTGTTGCATATGGGAATACATAGCTGCAGACCGGTCAGGGTGCCCATGCTGACCCATGTCCACAACCAAAACTGTCTGCTAAGGGCACATGAGCATCAGAGCTGGACCACAGAGCAATGGAAGAAGGTTGCCTGGTCTAAAGAATCAGTTTCTTTTACATAACGACATAACGGGGATGGCTGAGTGTGCGTAGGGCACTTACTTTGGGAAAAGATGCCACCTTCAGAGGTCTAGTGCTGTCCATCCCTCAATGGGTCAGGGCTGTTTTAGTGACAAAAGGGGGACCTACTGAATACTAGCTGGGTAGTCATGTGGTCATAATGTTATTACTTTAATTTAATCACCTTATTATTCATATTTTGTCTAAACTACATCTCGTTAATCTGTGGCCAGTAAAACAATGTGCTACTCAATCAAACCTTATACACGTGTATGGCATTTGCATAAATATCACTCTTTTAACAGCTTCTTCTGAGTTTTGGATAAGTTAACCTCAGTCATTGTAGTGACTTTATATAGAGATGAGAAGAGGGGGATGTGTCCTGAAGTCCAAATCAGGAACTAATAGGGTGACAATACTTCTCCTTCAAACATACAGTACAGCGAGTGATCGCTGTCACCCTAGACCAGGAAGTCTATTAATGGCAAGATTGCCATTTGAAATTAAAGGGAAAAAAAGCCTAGGAAAAAAAAAAAAAACACTGAAACCCATCATATCTAAGAACTGGTAAATCGTTATATACAAATGTAGCACTGCCCCCTTGAGGATTGCTGGATATTATACTTTCGGGTCCCCCTGGGTTACTGTTAGCAACACTGGCATTCAAAATGTAACACTTTACTTCTTCTTACTTCTTATTCTTGGCTCAGTCAATGATCAGTCCAGGGGTTTGTAATTGTTTTTGGTGTTTTATTTTAAATAGGGATAGGAGAAGGGAATAGTGGGATACTCCAGATTAATTATGCACAAAGTTTGGAGGACATCTATCTGTTGATACAGCCAGGCTGTTGATCCACCTTGCCACTTAGGTGGATTTAGGGTTAACTCTCTTTCCAGATGACTTGATGAATTAGTGTTATCTTCATGACACTCGCCTAGTATCCCCTTTCTTAACCACTGACTATCCTACTCTGGGGTGGCCCCCCTCAGGTCAGGCCCCTTGACACAATCCCCTGTACTCATGATACTGTTTTTCTAGGGTCTCCAGTGTCTCCCCCTTAGTCAACTTTCCTGGACCTCTAGGTTCAGCTCTGTTCCCCTGGCCCTCAGAAGGACCTCCTGGTGCCACGTGCTACAGCTGCCCACCCTCCCTCTGGGACTCTGCTTACCAGCCAAAGACCCCGCAGCACATGTGCTCCTGGCTTTTATACAGTATCCCAGAATGCACCAATACAGCCTGTCTCTGCCAATCACCAGCACTGTATAAAAGCCTATGTATCTATTGGTCAGGTTTCCTCCCACTGTCCAACATGACTCCCAATTGGACCAGTGTGAAACTCTCTCTAGACTCAATGAATCACATACTGAGCAGATCTCACTAACAGATCCTGCTCTCTGCTAGACAGAAAGCAACATAGATTTGCCTGCTGCTCCTCTGATAGACAGACAGAGCCAAAAATTATACTCTCTCAATAGCACCTACCTAGGAGGGTGCTACACAATATTAAACTGTTCTTGGGTTAAGACTTGATGGACCTGTGTGCCTTTTCTAGCTTGAGGCTCCATTCAAACAAATTCGTTTTTTCATGCTTTCTGCTTTGTGCAGAAATGCATTTCATTTTTTTAACATGGGTTCCTATAGAACACGTTCACATCAATGCATTTTTGTGCCTCTGCCTTTTTTGGAGAGGGTTGGGGACTTTTTTTCCTGCAAAATGCAGGATTTAGCATATAATAGACTTTAATAGACCCATATCCAAAATGCAAGTATTGCGTTTTTACTGCAATTTGCGTTTTTGAATCTACCCAACAACAAATTAAAAAAAAAAAAGCAAATCGCAGTAAAATCGTGGGAAATTTGTGGTTCAAAAAAACCAATGGAAAGCACAGCAAAAAGCACTACAGAAATGCTCAAATGCAACATGCATAGGTGTGAATCAAGCCTCAGATGGGGGTCACACTGAAAGAAACATGTGAATGAATCAATGACTGGTAGGAGTTTTTATACAGTCCCAAATCAAGGTAGGTGATCTATGTTGTACCTGAGATGTCTCTACTCTCCACGTCTTCAATGTCAGGCATGGTCTGGAGATACCTGCAAAAGGTGCTAATAATTTTGCCTTCTGTGAATATATTATTTTGGTAATATTTGTGCCAATACTGTATATCAGCATAACTGCATTATTCGAATTATCACATTTGTTTAAAAAATCAGCTTTTTTAACATTATAATAATTACAAATCACTTTCGGCCACCTATAAGAGAATCCTTTAATGCTAGCCCTTTTTTTCTCTGTAATATATCAAATAACAGAAGATTATACAAAGCAAATGTTCTCTTCCATAACAGGAATTGGAATTGTTGGTTCTAAGAGATGACTGTTAGCATATACCTCCAATAGATGTGATGATAGATTCCATATGTCTTGTACAATGGCATTTATGCTGAATTTCCAAAGACGTGTCTGGTGTTTGAGATTCTATCACACAATGCTCTGTGATGTAGCATTATCTGTTTTCAGATTATGTGTGCCAATTGTAGTCCAATTTAAAGTGACATTAAACATTGTCCTTATTCTCTAAAAATAATCCATACACATCAACTACTTAATAGCGCTGAAATCTATTTTTCATTACATTTTTCTGCCTCCTTGTAACATCTTCCATGAGCTCCCAAACCTCTCCTTCCCCAACACCCACTTCCATTTGTTGGGAATGAGAAATGCACATTTGATGGGTTCATGGACACACTCTATGCATACTGGGGCTGGGAACTATGGGATTTGTAGTATGTATAGAGCAGTGCACATGAACCAATCTAATGTGCATTGCTGGGAATTAAAAAGAGTGGGTAGCTACATTTCTACACACAGTGGGACCCTGGAGAAAGATCTTAGCCACCTTCTAACAGAAAGTCAGATTACAGCAGCAAAAAAAAAAAGACAGTTTGGAGATTTGGAGGAAGTGGAGAACAATAGAGGGTACTTTTTGAGTTAAAAATACATACTTGAATAGATTTTTTTTAACCAGTGTTTAGTGTCACTTTAACTTTCAGTGTTCAGTTTGTTTGACTTTAGGTATAGTTTACAACTACAATTATAGCCCACAATAGCTAACATACACTTGCTTGGAAATGTATAAAACTTTACCTCCTTGCACCACCTTTTGTTGGATATATGTGTTTAACGCTGCAGATTTTCTACATAGTACATACAGTTACATAGTTAGTCTGGCCAAAAAAGACACAAGTCTATCTAGTTCAACCTATAGTATTTTACATACATCCTGCAGATTGTCATTAACCACTTGCCGAACAGTCACTTTGACTGTACTGTGGCAAAGTGGCTCGATTCCGTCCAGCGACGTAGACCTACGTCACTGGACTCCTCCCCCTCTAGGCGGTGCTCGTACGCCGCCGGAGGTGCGCTCCCGCTGTCTTCAGTCACAGCGGGAGTCGGGCCAGGGGAGGAGTGGCTGTGATTGCCGCTGCTCTTCCCCGATCGTCGGGGAATCCAGTTTGGAGATCCGCCCGCTTGTGTAAACAGAGCGGGCGGATCTCCTAAGTGACAAGGAGTGACAGATTGCAGTGTTCAGCATAGCTGAACATGCGATCTGTCCCTATGTCATTCAGTCACCTCCCCCCACACACGTTAGTAAGCACCAGGCATACATTAACCCCTCCCTCTCCAATAAAGTTAACCCCTTCCCTGCCAGTGTCATTTTTACAGTAACAGTGCATATTTATAGCACTGATTACTGTAGAAATGTCACTGGTACCCCCAAAATGTCAAAAATGTCAGTCAAGGGTCCGATCTGTCCGCCGCAATGTTGCAGTCCCGCAAAAAAAAATCGCAGATCGCCACCATTACGCGTTAAAAAAAAAAATGACAGAAATCTTTCCCTTAGTTAGTAAACGCAATAACTTTTGCGCAAACCAATCAAAATATGCTTATTGTGATTTTTTTTACCAAACATAGGTAGCAGAAAACAAATTGGCAAAACATTTTGATTTTTACATTTTTTTGGGGGGGAATTTCATATAAAAAATGTTAAAAATATTGTTATTTTTTCAAAATAAACGCTCTTTTTTTGTTTATAAATCGCACAGGTGATCAAATACTACCAAAAGAAAGCTCTGTTTGTGGGAAAAAAGGACGTAAATTTCGTTTGGGTATGGCGTCGCACGACCGCACAGTTGTCAGTTAAAGTTGCACAGCGCCGAATCGCAAAAAGTGGCCTGGACGTAAGACAGCAAAATCCTCCGGTGGTAAAGTGGTTAATATACACAATTGTCTGATTATGCTTGGGCCTTTTCTCCTTTAGTTACTCTATACAATATTGTACACACATTCCACATATCCTCAATATGGTTCTGTATTTGGGGTGTTCCTATGGGTAATTTTCCTATTTCGAACAGGTTGTATTTATCTACCCTATTTTTCCATGTATAAGACACCCCCATTTATAAGACCCCCCCCACTTTTCCAACCCAAACTTAAGAAATCAATATTTTAAACATAAAACAGGACACATTTTTGAACACATTTATATTTAGTAGTCCCCAGTACTGCAGGTAACGTTTACATAATTGTACTATGATATTGTGCAGCATATCACTTTATTCAGCCTCTGTTGCATCACTGCTATCTTCTTCATCAGTTTAAATTTCTTCAACTGCTATTGCCATGCTTTTTTGCATAGCTTATTGCATTGTTTGAATTTTGCAGAGTAAGACAATTGCTTACCAGTATTCATTTTTTTATTTTGTGATATCTGGGCTGAGAACGTTCTTTCGCATCTGCGCACTCTCCACCTCCAACAGGATCGCATCTGCACACTCTCCACCTCTACGGCATCAGCTGATGTCCAAAGCATGCGATTGGAGGAAGCCTCTTTGACAGTTTATGGGCAGCTATGCACCCACGTGGCTCTCTATTCTGCTGACTGACCGTGTATAAGATGCCCCTCAATTTTCAGCATAACGATTTTAGCAAAAAGTAGCGTCTTATACGTGGAAAAATACGGTATATACTTCTATTGTTCTCCAGCTATGGTTCAACATTATATGTACATTATATATGATTACAAGTATAAATTAGCTATCTATTACATTTATTTACTATTTTATATGTATATTTTGATATTGTCGTCATAGACATATGTGAATTCTTCTATAGCTGGTTTAGCTTTTATTTTTCTTGAAGGCTATTTATTCTACTGTGTTCGATATCATATTTCTGTACATACTTAAAACAATCTAATACAACTGGTCTCTTGGGCCTTCAGTCATGCAGACACAGCAGGTGACACCCTCTTGAATGTCTCCTTCCGTTGTCTGAATTCTTTCTTTTTACAATTTTTGGTTTTTATACATCTTATATGTAGTTAGCTTTTATAGTGTTTTTCACATGTTATTTGTGTCCGTTTTTCTTACGTTTGTCCGAGGCAGCTCATTTAAGCGCTTATTCGATTAAGCTGTTATTTGGATACATAAGAGTTAACTTCACATGTGCTCCGAAGGTTATGATTAAGCAAATTTGTTAGTGAAACGCATTTACAATGCTGCTCTTATCCTTATGTATCATGTACATTTTATGTCTGATGTGGATTTTATGAAATTAAGCACAGATTTTTTCTGAAAATTGGAGCGTGGTCATCTCCTTTGCATATATCTTTTTGTAAGAAATCTTTTTGTGTTAACATATGTCCCACGTCTGGTCATTGCCTGTGTTTTTCTGCACCTGATCTTTCCCTATCACTGACTTACCATGCCTTGTTCTGCACTGTGTCTATTTATAAAGGAGGCCATTTTGGTAGAGGCAAGGTATGCCTCCCTATGTTAGAGCCTCGTGCGGATCCTGGTGAATGGGGCCCGGTGATAATGTGATCTGTATGTGCCCCACCCACAGCATAACAGCTGTGTTTCCTATGCTGTGATTGGCCACAGCTATCACATTGTACCCAGGCCAATTACAGAACCCTGTACCATGTGATCAGCTGAAGCCAATCACAGATCACTGGTGATCACAACTTTCATGCTGTGGGTGGCGCCCATACAATTTGGGGTAAGGGAATAGGATAACCAAAAGTTTCAAAGATGTAATACAGGGTCTTCTAAATGTTAGTTACAGTGAAACCTTGGAATATATGTCATCAGGGAAAGTGCCCACCTAGCCAGAGCTATAAAAGGGACATTGGGAAGAGACTGAAGCTCTTTGTTCTCCCAATCCTCAGATACAGGTCCTATGACTCAGTTATGGAAGCCTAGGGCTGTGGACTTTGTATACAGAGGGAAGTGGCTCCAGTTCTGTGGTGCTCTCAAGAGAAAGGGAAGTTGGCTTAACTAAAAATGTGCACTTGTGTTCTGCACTGAAATGACTGCTACAACATGTCTAACTTTATATTTTCCATTCCATGCTGAAGATTCTGATAGTATGTCAAATGTGATATGTCACCGGAAGCTTTGTGGAGATATGAAGTTGCAGCAAAATGCTGAAAGTGTATTAGTGTGTGGACATTCCTTTATTCTAAATATAAAGGCTTCTGGTTAGGGATGTTTTATGCAGTCCTATGGCCAGGATTATGACAAAATAATGACATTTTTCGGAGAAAAAAAATGGGACCATTTTGAAGGCTTATTTGCAAGTAATTGCCATAAAAGGGGTATGGGGGTGCGGATACTGCCCCCTTCTGAAGTCACAGACTGGTGCATGCTGGGCATGTGGCATTGTGTATGCCTTTGAGAACCATGCTTGCACAACAATATGTAAAACCAAATTTTAGTGTGTCTCTAATAAAATCATGCCATTAAAATGCTTTCTAGTAATGTATGAAAAAAAAAAAAAAAAAAAACAACCCTCCAGAGCCTTACGGTTGTAGACTTGTAATTCAATTGTAGGATCGGTCTACGTTGTTTCGCGGAATTACCTGCTTCATCAGGACCATATATATTACATGAAAAATTGTGTTTACATAGATAAGGCTACAACAAAGAAAAAGAAAGATATCAAATATACAAATCAAACAATCACGTAATTTGGCTATCTCCAATGGGAACAAAAGGGATAAAAGAAAAAAAACAAAAATGTGTGTGTGTGTGTATGTATGTGTATATGTATGTGTATATGTATGTATGTACACTTTTATTTTATTTATTTTTTTCACCCAAGGATTCCATATTTTCAGTTAATTACACATTTTATTCTTGGCTGATAGCTTCTATTTTGGCATGGATCATAGCCTGACCAATTCTATGTTTTGTATCAGCTAAAATAACTATTGGGGATATTCAGTAGGTGTTTAAATTGGTGATGTGAACTATTTGGCGGTGTAGAATTTAGAAGTGCCACTGAAGGATTTGGAGAAATGGAGACATCAATAGCGTTTAAATTTAGAGAAATATAGCCTTCTAAAACTCACGTCCTTCCAGGCAATCCCACCAAATATGGAGGTGTGAACCTAGATCAGTACAGCCTCCAAAGGAGGGCTTTTTATATACTTTGCTAGAAAGCATTTTAATGACATGTTTTTATTAGTGACACAATACAATTAGGTTTTCGAAAACATTCTCTATACATGTTTGAGATGATCCCAATTGGAACCTTATAAAATATTTATATATGGCATTCCACCCTAAATCTATACAATAGAGTGACAAAATATGGTGGAGAGTTTAGCTCAACAACAGGTGGGTATCCAAGAAGAGGCGGGGCAAGGACTTGTACAGTTAACATCTGCCCATTTAAAGGTCCCCTAACAAGGGGTCTGCAAAATGTTTTCATTATAATAGCACAATGTGCTTACAGTTTAGTAGCAGTATGCAACTACCTTATTTATACTCTCAATCCAAGGAGGTTGAGACAAATTGAAATATATACACTCTTTTTTTGGCTTTTCCTGTTGTTTCAGCAGCCCCACTGCCCGGGATAGCTAGAGAGCACTACAAATTATCTGTGAAATACCCTCATATATAACACATGCCCAGCATGTTAATAAAGATAAGTAACTTAAATGAAATATTAATTACATGAAAGCTTTATAATCATAGCTTTTAAAAAGTATCACCATAGTGAAAAAAGAATCCTTGTATCTTCTCCTTATATATCCTTTTAGTGAGTGTCACCTTGCCTTGACAGAGTACAGTATGGCTTGTAATTGTAATGGTTGCATTGCTGTGGTTTCTTCCTGCTAACCTGAATTCTTGTCTTTTTTTACCTTACTTTTCATTGGGATTTTTAATGACTTTTAGTTACGTACTTCCACTGCTTTGATGTGGGCTTTGCCTCTTTGCCTGACTCTGTTTCAGACTATTGCTTCACATTTCTAGTCTTAGCCTCACTCAGTTTTTACAATAAAGTCCAGACCATGTCATTACAGTTAAAGTGTATCTAAAGCCAAGCCTTTTTTTTTTAAAAAAATAGATTGGGGAAAGTTGAGCAACCCTAATGTGTTTTTCTTGCTGCCCATGTCTCTTTTGGGAAATGTCACGCTCTATTTGTCCTGAGAACCATTGTCCCTTAAAATGAAAGTGAGGGGAAATCCAAAAAACTTTAAGTTGTCACCAGAACAGAAATAGAAAGAGAGATTTCTTCTCACTATCTGGTATATTTAAGAGCCCATGTACAGTACATTTGTTGGGTTGAGTTAAGGAAGCACATTCATTTAAGTGGGCTGTTTAACTCCCCAAAACACACATTTTTTTTTTAGGAATGCAGTGCACCATAATGCAAGATAGTCTGTGACTGTACAATGTGGTAAAATGCAATGCATGTGTGTTGGGGTGCTATTCACGATGAATGGCACAGCAGTGCACTAATGTGTTTAACACATATTGTTGCACTTTGCAGTAAAATGCAAGGCAATGCACATGTTATTGCAACACAGAAGTATTATTTCAGGCTAGGGAATAGGAAGTAATAGGGAATTACCCCAATGGGACACAGATGGAGGTTTTATCACTTCTTCACTTTAACAGACTCTCCTGCACCTACAATATCAGGCTAACACATATCATTGAAACCCATCAGCAGTTAGAACTTTGCTTTTGCTTTTCTGTCTCTCTTCCTTAAAGGATATTCTCTCTTTCCTGCCAAGACTCCTGTTTGGTGAGAGAGTGTGCAAGGATTAGGACTATTGATGTTTTTGGTGCTAACTTTACCTTTCTGTCCAAGTAATAGCCATGACAAGGTTCCCTCTCTATTTCTTGTACAGGTGTCACAGGGACAGAATGTAAATGAAAGCTTTAACAATGGGGTCACATAGAGCAATAAAATGTAAAAGAAATGTAAACTCTTCACCACTTGATCAAAAACATGCTTACGTTTACATAGGCTACCCCCCCCTTTAGTCCATCCTCATTCACCTTACCAACCGTGTCTGCTACCCCTCTCTGCCAATCCCTCCACTGGCTTCCATTCATCGAAGGAATAAAATTCAAAATATTAACAACAACTTACAAAGCCATCCACAACTCTGCCCCAAACTATTTCAATAACCTTGTCTCAAAATACCCACAAACTATTCACTTTGCTCCTCTCAAGACCTCCTGCTCTCTAGCTCCCTTGTCACCTCCCATGCTTGTCTCCTGGACGTCTCCCGAGCCTGTCCCAACCTCTGGAATGTCTTACCCCAATCTGTCCAGCTATCTCCTACTCTGTCAACCTTTAGGAAATCCCTAAAAACTCATCTTTTGAGGGAAGTCTATCCTGCCTCCAACTAAACTTGTATTTTCTCCATTAGCTCCCCACAGTTATTACCTTTTTATGATTTGACCCTTTCTTTTAAGATGGCCATAGATGGATCAAATTAGGCTGATTCAGCAAGAACCAGCTGAATTTTGATCCATCTATGGGCAGGCTGGTTGTACTGAATCTGATCTATCAATGAACTTCATTAGAACCAACCTGTCTTTTTTTTTTTTTTTTTTCATGGGATCACTGCCAGCGGCTATAGACACCAATAGTGATCATTGTATACTGACAACGGAGAAATCTCTCACTGTCAGAATATGATAGTGCAGTCAGAGGTATTCCCACATCAACACTGACTGTGTTGATGGGGGAATTGAAGGAAAGAAAATTGCATAATTGTTGGCCAGCCATAGACTGTATGCTCTAACGTTCAGGGTCCTCTGATTCCTCTTCTACCCTCATTTTGTAAAGCACTGTGCAAACTATTGGCACTGCATAAATCCTGTAATATATATATATTTATTTATTTATTTTTATGCAATGTTTTTATGTAAAGCTTTTCTTGCGTTGGATGAACCAGTTCCTGTTTAGCAGTTTGCAGTGGAGAGACTACATTGGATAAGTGATTGGTAGGGAAGATTTTTAAAACTTTGTGTAGATGAGAAAATGGTTCTGTGAGATTGTGATTTGACCCTGATTGCCCTAATTCATATGACTGTTAAGTGTGCTCAGTGAAAAACAAGTAATTTATTTCCACCCATAAATTCTAACAAGAGGGGGTATGCAATTAGATAACAATGTATCTCAATGCACGCATGTGTCTTAGAGCAATAAAATAAATTTGTATGATCCTAAGCATGTTTGGCTTAATACAGGATGTGTGTTCAAGATAATTACATAGAATGAAAGATCAAACATATATCATTGCTAAGCTCAAAAAATATCCCTGAGGGTGACAAATGTAAGGATAAAGCCCACAGACAAAACCAAAGATTTATTTTATTTATTTCCTCTTTATGGTCGACTGAAACTGCTGAAAGACTTATCTTATTTGAAACAGTATCAAAATATTACACACCCGTGCCATGATTCAGGTTTAAGAATAGATAATAAAATGATAAGGTTTGTCTGGCTTTCTTTCTATGGAAGACTTAAGGCTAAAAAAGAAAAAAAAAATTCTGATAACAAAGCTCCAGGAATTGAGATAGCCAGAGGGTTCGGGCAAAACAGTGATTACTTTTCAAATGTGAAAAAGCCACTTATTTTTATTCCGCACCTGCTGCCTTAGCAGTGCTGTATTATTGAAGAGGGGAGCAGCCAGATCTGTATATCAAATAGCTGATTTGAAGATGAGGTCATTCGTTCCATGGTTATATGTTTGCTGTGCTGGGAATGGTTTGTTGCCTAGCAGTAGACCACAAAGTCCCAGCAGGTTTAATGAGTCAGCAGCAGACCCTTCATGTCCCTTGACTTTACCCCAGTTCACTGGATTGCTGTATATGTATAAAAAATACAGTATATAGCTAGTCTTGGCAGTTGATAGCCTGTTAGTGCAAGTATGTGCTATAAAGAGATTCCTATATTCCTTCAGTAAAAAAGTATTTATTATTTTTAATATATGTAAATTAAAGGAAGAGCTTACTAATAATTATTTTCCATTTAGTAACTTGTTAATCACTTACTAAAATGTTCTTGGAATTCTAAAATAGTGTGGATCCCAATGTGCAGCTGGCGAGGATATTGATATTTTTTGTGCAATTGAAGGTATGTATCGAAATGCAAAGTTTAACTTAGACCCTGTTCACACTGACATTAGAAACAGGTATTTGGGGCACATTTTTGGGGATCCCTGAATGCCTAGCAAAGCAGCCTACAATGGATAATATAGACAGTGGACAGAGCTGTTCGTATTTTTTTAAAAAATTTAGCATTTGCGTTGCTTCATGTCAATGTGAGACAAAAATGAAGCTACATGTCAAGTCTGGGAGGAGATGAAATTTGTCAATTCCTTCCATTCAAGTCTATGGTAATGAGCCATAAATGTGCCTGTTGTGTTTAGAGAGCATTTACAACAGCACGCTTGACAAGCATTTATCAAATATCAGTTCAGTGGAAAACAAAAACACTTCCCCCCCTATTAAAAAAATAAATCACTTGGAGGGCGCCTGGGATGCGATTTTTAATTTTTAAGCTAGAGAAGCATTGGTTAAGGTTAGAGTTGCGTCTGGGGTACAATTTTTAACATGCTTAAATGCTGCAGGTGTAAAGCTATAGGAGTGTTGGTTAAGGTTGGTTAAGGGTTGAGATTAGTTAAAGGATTTAGAGGATTAGACTGGGTTCATACTGATGTGAATTGGATGCGGATTTAACCGCATCCAGTTCGCATGACAGTAGACTGTGACCGGCTGTCAATGGAGGTGGTTCACACATCTCCAGGGCGGCTGCTTAGCGGATTGCACAGGGGTCCTGTGTGTCTTTGGCTCTGTTTCAGATCTGAATTCGGTTTGGACCTGATTCGTCCCTGAAACGGAGAACAGGGACTCATCAGACCCCCCGCTGTGAGCAGTGTCTGCACAGTGTGAACCCAGCCTTACTGTTATAATCAGTTTGAGTTAAAGTTAACAGGTAAGAGGCAGGATTAGGTTTTAGGATAAGGATCAAGGTTAGGATAAGCTTAACAATTAGGGTCATAATAAAATTCATGGTCAGGCTAAGAGTTGAAGATCAAGAGGAAGTTAAGTGTTAAATGTAGGAGTTAAAGCAGACCTTGCAATAAAAATACAAGACTTGCTTTATATACTGTATGTGGACCTTCTCCACTTAAAAAAAAAAAAAGGTAGGGAAAAAACTGACATAGGGCCGGTTCACACCACAATTTCTGCATTCCAGATGCCTTTCTGCATTTTTTTATGTGTTTTTTGATGTGTTTTTATGCATTCTGGTGCATTCTTTCCCCTCTTTTTTTTCTTCAACTCAGTTCAGGAAATGTGCATTCTGGAGCATTTGTGTGTGTTTTGCAACCTTCCAGATGTGTTCAATTAGAAAAATTCAGCATGTTCTACATTCGTTGACTGCACTGGAATGCACTACACTGGTGTGAACTGAGGCCATTGGAATACATGGAAAACACTCTGCATGCTTTTGATGCAGATTAAAAATGCACTAGAATGCATTTGTTGTGAACCAGCTCTAAATGTATTTCCTTTCCCCTGACCTCTGCCAGCTGCACCTATATGAGGGTGTGGTCATACTCTTCCAGCAAGACCCAGGACAATACTAAGGAGCCAAAATCTCATGAAAAGTCATTCAATCAATGTGTTGTAGAATCTTGTGAGATTTGGGATACTCAAAATCCCCCTGGAACTTGTTTGCAGGATTAAATGCCTATATTAACATTTTTCTCACAGGTTTTTCATTTTGACTTTATTGCTTTTTTATGCTTTTTTTCCCTGTTTTCACCTAATGATCCAGTCAGTAGCACCCTTCCTGTATTATAGCGTCTACGCTCTGGATGAAGATAAAATAGAGACACCTTTGGAATGCAGCATTTTTAATTTAAGGGTAGGGTAGGGTAGGGTTAGATGTTCTAGCAGATTTAGATACACTAACAAGTTGAAGCTGAACTCCAGCTAATACTTTATATGCAGTTACAGTAACATTTTTTTTCCTTTTTGGAATAAACAATTTATATAAATTAACCACTTGCCGTCTGCTCACATTGCTGCTACTGCAGCAATGTGGCTCGTTATCGTCTAGCGACGTAGACCTACGTCGCTGGACTCCTCCCCCTGTAGGCGGCACTCGCGCACCGCCGGAGGCACGCTCCCGCTGTTTTCAGTCACAGCGGGAGTCGGGCCAGGGGAGGAGCAGCGGCAATCGCCGCTGCTCTTCCCTGATCGTCAGGCAATCTAGTGGAGATCCGCCCGCTTGTGCAAACAGAGCGGGCGGATCTCCTAAGTGACAGGGAGTGACAGATTGCAGAACATAGCTGAACATGCCATCTGTCCCTGACTCACTCAGTCACCTCCCCCCACACACACGTCAGTAAGCACCAGGCATACATTAACCCCTCCCTCTCCAATAAAATGAACTCCTTCCCTGCCAGTGTCATTTTTACAGTAACAGTGCATATATATAGCACTGATTACTGCACTAATGTCACTTTGTACCCCCAAAAGTGTCAAAAATGTCAGTCAAGGGTCCGATCTGTCCACCGCAATGTCGCAGTCCCGCAAAAAAAAATCACAGATCGCCGCCATTACTCGTTTAAAAAAAAAAACACCAAAAATGACAAAAATCTTTCCCTTAGTTAGTAAACGCAATAACTTTTGCGCAAACCAATCAAAATACGCTTATTGTGATCTTTTTTTACCAAACATAGGTAGCAGAAAACAAATTGGCCAAAAATTAAAAAAAAATTTGATTTTCACATTTTTTTTTGGGGGGGGGAATTTCATATAAAAAAAATGTTAAAAATATTATTTTTTCAAAATAAACGCTCTTTATTTGTTTATAGCGCAAAAATTAAAAATCGCACAGGTGATCAAATACCACCAAAAGAAAGCTCTTTTTGTGGGAAAAAAAGGACGTAAATTTTGTTTGGGTACAGCGTCGCACGACCACGCAATTGTCAGTTAAAGTCGCACAGCGCCGAATCGCAAAAAGTGGCCCAGACGTAAGACAGCAAAATCCTCCAGTGGTAAAGTGGTTAATCTAAGCTGATGAAGTGGGAAAGAGCGGGTGGCTATGTTCTTACATAAAGTGGGACCATGGAGAACAAACCTATTCACCTTACAGGACCTAACAGGAAGTTGGATCACAGCAGTAAAAAAAAAAAAAAATGTGGAGATTTGGAAGAGACTGAGAATACTTAAATATAATCTTCTTTTTTTAAACCAGAGTTTAGTTTTACTTTACTATAAATGCAAAGAATACATATGCAACGTCTGAAGTCCACCTTTTGTAGAGGGTTTACATTCCTGATATTTTACAGTTGTACAGTACTGAACTCATCAAAGCTGGGGTTTTGTTTTGCATTGCACATCTGGGTTATAGAATTAGCTTTAAAAGGGACCCTTAGGGGCTTATATATTAAATTGTTATTCTGACATTCTCCAAACATTCGCTGGAGGTAAATCTTCCTGGTGCATGCATTTAAATGAATGTTTGGTGAATGTCACCTTTATTGCTTTATAAATATGTTCCAACTTTATCCTTCATTTTTCATTAAATTTTGCCAGTTTAAAAATTAAAATAACTACACGTTTTTTTTTAAAGAACTTGCATTGTTCATAAAATTGTAGGCAAAGCTTAATCTTATTAGGCCCTTTTTTTAGACTGGCCAAACCCCATCAAGCAGATCTGTCTGCTTAGCAGGGGATCTCTCCGATGAGTCCTGCTGACCAGGTGAACAACAGGTCCGTGTCCGCTCTGCTATGCAGAGTGGACACAGACATAGCCCGCTGTTTTCTATGGAGCTGTCAGATGGAAACCGCCTGCCCGTTTCAATCCCACTGTCACCTGATCTGATCCCCCCCGAGGAATGATCCCCATCCACTTGTTTTTAGTTGCAATCATTGAAAATTGATCACACTTAATGTGCTGACTGCAATTCTTGGGACGCTAACAAGCCAGGACAGCAAAAATACCCCCCAAATGACCCCTTTTTGGACAGCAGACATTCCAAGTGTAGCACCCTCCAATGTAGGTGCTAGGTAAAGTATAAAAAGTATAGTGGGCCTTGTCTGCTTATCAGCAGGGCAATGTTTTCAGCTAGGCTGGCATGTGTTCCCAGGTGTGCCTGGTGTGTTGGGGAGTCTCCCCACTGTGTCCCAATGAGGGCTCTCATTGGACAGTGGAGGAAACCTGACCAATAGCACACCAGGGCTTATATCCATCCTAGAAGTGCAGATTCTGCCGCACAGAATTCTGGGAGGGGGTATAAGTCCCAGGAGGGAGGTGACGGCTGTCTCTCCTCCTGTCAGGAAGAATCTGGTGTCCCAAGCGCTTTGCCTGAGTGGACACAGGGCTGAGCTGCAGAGAAGAATCCAGGTATGCTGAGGACTAGTGGAGCGTTAGGGTTGAGTTTCAGGAAAGCACTCTGAGTTATGAGTACTTCAAACTGGCCCTAGGGGTCTGCCTAGCAGATGGGACCACTCCGGAGAAGGTCAGAGGGATCCAGAGCTAGCTAGCCGGTGCAGAAATAAGGGGGTGCTAGTGATAACCCTGAAGAGTAAAGTGGGTGCCAGCGGTTGGGCCCTGAAGTGTAAAGTGTTAAGTGTTGCAGCAGCATTGCAAGTAGCTACCTCACTCAGTGAAGACTATGGGGAGCAGTGTAAAGGACTTTTGAGCTGTGAGGAAGTAGCAAAAGTCAAGTTTCAGTTCACAGACCGCAAGTCAGATTCACAAGCGCCAGTAAGCATTGGTCAGCCTTCAGCCGGCGCCAAGACAGCGCTAGGCGGCATTTTTCTCAAGTGTCCCAAATTTGTACCTAGTTGAGCCAGAGGAGTATCCCACTCATTCCCTTCTCCCATCAAAGTTCCTACAATAAAACTAAAAACCAAAGATGCCGGACTGTTCATTGTCTCAGTTCTCACACTTGGGCAACAAGCTTAAATGTGCTGTTGGTGTTAACGGTAACCGTGCCAGACCTACATCAAGCCCAATGCCTGGAAATACTGCTACACAAGGTATTTAGTAAGGGGCATGGTGAGTTTTTTGAAGTTGTAATTTTTTCCCAAAAATTCTATGCCAAATTAAGATTTTTTTCTTTAACAAAATTGTTATATTAACAGGTTATTTCTCTCACATGGCATATTATTGCTTACAAATGCACCCCAAAATACATTCTGCTACTCGTCCTGAGTATGGCAATACCACATGTGTGACACTTTTCCACATCCTGGCCACATACAGAGGCCCAACATGCAGGGAGCACCATCAAGTGTTCTAAGGACATAAAATACACATCCAATTTTTTGACTAGCTATCATACTTTTGAAGGCCCTTGAGCAGCAGAACAATGGAAATGCCCACAAAATGACCCCATTTTGAAAAGAAAACAACCCAACATATATTCTACAAGAGATAATGAGTCTTTTGAACATGTCATTTTTTTGGGAAAATGTGGAAAGAAAATGAAAATGCATTTTTTTTTTTTTTTTACATGAAGTTGTCCATTCAGAAGACCTCAAAATACATTTTGCTACTCCTCCGAAATGTGGCAATGACACAGCCTGGCCACATACAGAGGTCCAATATGCAGGGAGCAACATTGGGTGTTTTAGGGACATAAATTACACATCTAAAGTCCTGACTACCTATTACACTTTTTTGAGGCACTGATGGCACAATAGGGGCACTTAAATGGCACTGATGAGCACTGTACAAGCACTGTGATGGCACTGATGTGGCATGGATGAGCAATGTGATAGCACTGATGTGGCACCGATGAACACTGTTATGGCATTGATGTGGCACTGATGGGCACTGTGATGGCATTGATGAGCACTGTGATGCCACTGAAGTAGCATGGGTGAGAACTGTGATGGCACTGATGTGGCGCTGATGGGCACTGTGATGGAACTGATGTGGCACAGATGAGCACTGTGATGGCACTGATGTAACACTAATGGACACTGTGATGGCACTGATGGGCACTGTGATGCCACTGATAGGCACTGATGTGGCACTGATGGGAACTGATGTGGCACTGATGTGTCATGGATGAGCACTGTGATGGCTCTGATGAGCACTGTGATGGCACTAATGTGGCATGGATGAGCATTGTGATGGCACTGATGTGGCACTAATGGGCACTGTGATGGAACCCACTGATAGGCACTGATGTGGCACTGATGGGCACTGATGTGGCATGGGTGAGCATT
The DNA here is from genome assembly GCF_965119305.1 of Pelophylax lessonae. Taxonomy (NCBI): domain Eukaryota; kingdom Metazoa; phylum Chordata; class Amphibia; order Anura; family Ranidae; genus Pelophylax; species Pelophylax lessonae. The sequence continues at coordinate 153,279,103 of NC_138770.1, read as the reverse complement.
GTGATGGCTCTGATGAGCACTGTGATGGTACTGATATGGCATGTACAGTATGAGCACTGTGATGGCACTGATGTGATCCAGAGGACCCAGCTATCCCAGACACTCCCAGCTGTGTGCCCAGGGAAGCTCAGGCACAGGAGCACATCAATAGATGTCCTCCCAGAACTAGCTGACCGCGTTGTAGCCATCATTCTGCTATAGCGCGATCGGCAAGTGGCTAAAGTTCCTCTCAAAAATGTCCAACTATGCATGGACAAATAGACTGACATAGAGCTGCTTATACAGGCTTAAGAAAAAAGAAATCAACAAACGCCTGTATAAGCAGGATTGTTTATGACCAGTATGCATGAGGCCTAAGAGAGAAAGGTCATTTTCAATAACACTAAATTACAATACAGATTGTGTAGTAATTGCATCTGCTTTATCATTTTATTTGTTACTTTTTTAATAGAAAGTAGAGTTCCCCTTTACGCTGCTATGTTTTAGGAACCATCCTCCTTATGATATCATATGTTACAAAATGTGTAGCGTAGGGCCTATGAGAGTTATGTCATCACACATGCCGAATAGACAGACAGCTGGGACTGCATGGTTTTTGCCTGTAGGAACTTTACACAATGAGATATGCTTGAATGTTCTTACCTTTTGTAAGTGCGCACTTTATATACTATATGAACAATTTTATTAAAAAACACTCTATGGAATCGTCGCATATACTTTTTTTAAGAGCTACTTTGGTTGTGTACCTTGGCATTGGGTCCATGGATGAGATACGCAAACCACTGAGAGATACTAACCCTCTATGCGCTGACTGACTATTTTACGTATAATGGTCTCTAGGCTCTGGTAAGAAGCTGGAGTGTGGCCTTATCTCTTGGTGCACAGATTTATTTTCATTTTGCGCACTGGTGATTACATTTTGGAAGACTGGAATAACGCATTCTTTCATTGTGTAGATTTTACATGGACACTGTATGATCACTAATAGATCATTATGGATTTAATTAGCGCACGGTTATTTTGATTTACAGATTGTACATATGTATAATATTATTTAATATGTTTTAGCTCTGCGCTGTCTTTGTAAATTATTTTGAAATTTTTTCAAGTTTTTTACGAAAAAAAGTTAACTTTTCCGTGCTGGAGGCTTTTTAGTATTTTTCACCTAAGTGCAGTGGTTCCTTTTTCTTTGAACACTTTTCTACTGACCTATAGTATGCTGATAGTGCTACTCTATTGTTCATGGACCCTCAGTCATCATCAGAGACATTTGAACAAGGGCTGCAAGAGAGGCCACCCCCATCTTTGTTTCCATACAAGATAGATATGTCACAAACCCTTAGGTAAATCTGTGTTCCAGGAGAGGTTTAAATAATTAAAAGTAGCTGTAAACCCTAACTAAAGAAAGACTGTTATAAACAATTAGAGATGTCGCAAACATAAAATTTAATGTTCGCGAACGACGAACGCGAACTTCCGCAAATGTTTGCGAACGGGCGAACCTGGGCGAACCGCCATAGACTGCAATAGGCAGGCGAATTTTAAAACCCACAGGGACTCTTTCTGGCCACAATAGTGATGGAAAAGTTGTTTCAAGGGGACTAACACCTGGACTGTGGCATGCCGGAGGGGGATCCATGGCAAAACTCCCATGGAAAATGACGTAGTTGAGGCAGAGTCAGGTTTTAATCCATAAAGGGCATAAATCACCTAACATTCCTAAATTGTTTGGAATAACGTGCTTTAAATCATCCAGTGTGTGAATACGATCAGGTATGATGTTGTATCGATCAAGTAGTGTAAGGGTTACGTCCGCTTCACAGTGACAGACCAAACTCTGACAGACCAAACTCCCCGTTTAACGCACCGCAAACAACCGCAAACAGTCCATTTGCAGTGGGCACAGTACAGTATGTGGACCTGACACTCACTGGCAGGCAACTGCAATTATATTACAGAGAAAAAATTAAATGACTTTTTTATCTGCAAGGTGCTGTGCCACCCTAAATGAGTGGTGGACAGTGGGCACAGTACAGTCTGTGGACCTGACACTCATTGGCAGGCAACTGCAATTATATTACAGAGGAAAAATTAAATTAATTTTTTTATCTGCAAGGTGCTGTGCCACCCTATATGAGTGGTGGGCACTGGCAGTGGGCACAGTTCAGTCAGTGGGCCTGACACACACTGGCAGACAACCGCAATTATATTAAAGGGTAAAAATTAAATGACTTTTTTATCTGCAAGGTACTGTGCCACCCGATATGAGTGGTTTGCACACAGTACAGTCTGTATATATATATATATATATATATATAAATAAAAGCAGACTGATATACCAGCACTAAAAAGGGCTTTTTAGGGTGCTGTCAGGATGCTGTCCTTACAGCAGGAGTGGACACAGAACACTGGCCTAGCTAACGATTTCCCTATTAATTCAGCAGCAGCAGCACTCTCCCTGCTCTAACTAACTCTGCAGCTTCAGAATGAATTTAAGATGGCTGCTGTCCTTGCTTTTTTATAGGAGGTGGGAGGGTCTGAGAGGGAGGGTATGCTGATTGGCTGGAATGTGTCTGCTGACTGTGAGGTACAGGGTCAAAGTTTGCTCAATGATAATGTATAGGGGGCAGACCGAACATCGCATATGTTCGCCCGCCGAGGAGAGCGCGAACAAGCGATGTTCGCCGGGAACTGTTCGCCGGCGAATAGTTCGGGACATCTCTATAAACAATATGAGTTTTTAATAAAATTATATTTTCACCTTTTGTCATCCTTTGTTTTGCATTTTATTGCTGCTGATCTATAGCAGCTATTTCCCATCTGCATGCATGCATGCACTCCAGTAATGGTTGCATGGCATTTCTCAGCACAAGTTTTCTGATAACAACAGAGGACTACTGTATGCTTGTGTAATTTGTATTGAAACAGCCTCTTGTATTCGTCATTGAAAGCTGTGTGGCAGGGTGACAACATGGTAGAATACTGTAATTGGTGAAAGGGGACAAAGCATTGTTGCCCTATACCAGGAAGTACTCAAAGGACCTCCATGACCAAATTACCCATTATTATTTTCATGAAAGTTGCAGATTTATTCATATTAAAAGTCACTTTTGAAATTACAATAACATGTTAAAAGCTTCCCTGGTATTTTTGTAAGTGGATTTAAAACTATTTTAAATTCTGTATTCTATTAAAATGGATATGAAGCTATGGATAGTCTGACTAACCATGGATATTCAGTTATATATATTTATTTTACAGAGTCATCGTAAATTCTGCCTTTGGGAGAGCACTTCTCTGGGGGTCATTTTACCATAGCTGAAGGATCCTATCAGGTTGATGAAATGACAGGGTGAAAGCCTCTGTATACAGCTGGGACACAGGCTATGTCAATTAGAGCAGCCTGTGCTAAAGTGATACCAAACTCTGGTTTAAAAAATAGAAATTCTATTCAACTATGTATTATTAACTAAAAAACGTACCTCCATTGCTCTCAGACTCCTCAATATCTGCAGATTCCTTGTTTTGCTGCTGAAACCCAACTTTCTGGTAGAGGGTAGCCTTGTTCTTCATGGTCTCACTGTATGTAGAAGCATAGTCCTCCTTCCTTGCTTGCTTCCAGGATGGGCTAGAGACTATGGACAATGGGATGTGTAGTGTTCATAGAGCAGTATATATGACCACAACTAACGTGCACTGTTTCTTCCAAATGAATGGGAGTTAGGAGCAAAGTAGAAGATCAGGATCTCATGGAGGACATTACAAATAGGCAGGAATACACAGTGTAGCACCCTCCTAGGTAGGTGCTTGGAAAACCTATAGGGGGCCCTGCCTGCTTATCAGGGGGGGTATCTGATTATTCAGCTAGGCTGTCATGTGTTCCCAGGTGTGTCTGTTGAGCTTGGGGAGTCTCCCCACTGTGTCCAACGAGGGCTCCTTTTGGGCAGTGGAGAAAACCTGACCAATAGCACACCAGGGCTTGTATCTATCTCAGAGGGCAGAATCTTCCTGCAATGCATCCTGGGATGGGGTATAAGTCTGAGGGGAGCACATGACAGGGTGTCTTTGGCAGGAAGCAGAGTCCAGGAGGAGGGTGACGGCTGTCTCTCCTCCTGTCAGCACTAGAGAAGGTGTCTTTGGCTTTCGGCCTGAAGGACAGAAGTTTGGGCTGAGCTGCAGAGAGGGATCCAGTGTGCTGAGGACCGAGTGGAGCTGCTGAGGCAGAAGTTTCCAGGAAAGCAGTGTCGTGAGTACTGTAAACTGCCCAGGGGTCTGCCTAGGAAAGGGGACCACTCCAGAAGGTCGGAGGGATCCAGGAGCCAGCTAACCAGTAGAGAAGGCTTGGAAAGGGGGTGCCAGTGATTAAGCCCTGAAGATAAGTGTGTGTGAAAGAGGGTGTGGGCCCTGAAGTGTTAAGCAATGCAGAAGTCTTACAAGTAGCTACCTCAGTGGAGAGGGGTCAAGGAAGCTTTAATTAGGACTTTGTGGCACATGAAAGTGTCAGAAGTCAGTTCAGCGTTAACAGACAGAAAGTCAGTGTAAACCAGCGTCAACCGGCGTTGACTGGTATTTAGCCAGCGTCGATTCAGTGCCAACAGTCGTTTTTCAGTTGTCCCATTTAAATTGTGTATAGTTAAGCCAAAGAAGTATCCACTCATCCCTTCTCCCATCCAAGTTCAAAATAAATACAAAAAACCCAAAGATACTAAATTGTTCCTTGTCTCAGTACTCACACTTGGAGAACATGCTTAAATGTGCTGTTGATACTAGCGGTAACCCAGGTGGACCCTCATCTAGCAAAATGGTTGGGAATCCTACTACAACAGTAAAAACTGTTTCATGAAAAATAGATTACAGAGCCATTAAGTAGTGGATGTGTATGAATTATTTTTTAGAGAATATCATTGTTTAGTGTTACTTTAAGCAACAAGTCAGCCATTGGGTTTCTGATGCGATCCAGGAGGCTCTGCACCTGTGCTTAGGCCCTTGCCCTCTCCACCTCTCCAGCATATCACCACTACCTCATTCCCAGTAATGGTATGGGGTCTCGACGTGCACCCAGCATGGACTCCATATGGGCACTTCATTACTTCTTCTTCCTCTGTATTTGTGCACAGGATGAGGATGTCTGCAGTGCTGATTTTCTCCCATTGCTATGGGAGATGGACCTGCTTATAGAGAGAGTGCCAATAACAACTACTTCTGCAAGAAGCTATCCCTCCTGCCATGTGTACACTCTTACGGCATGCAGCTAGAGGAACCTTTGTTACCCCTGGTAACCACTTTAGTCTTCACATTGTATTAACGCTTACACTTCATACCCCAATGTGCTTAACTGACCCAAATTGTAGGCTATGTGTGCCAGTTACTTGCAGTACACACCTTGAGTAACTTCAGACCAGGAAAAGACAAAGTTTCAAATGCTTATATAGAATGCTTGAAGGTAAAAAACCTTGAGCCTCTAGAACCACTTTTTGACAGGTTTGAAATTGCTAAAAATTTTAATGACGTTGCATAGTTTATGTGAACATTTGATGTTTGTGCAGTAAGTTCAATTAACATTCAGATCATCCAACATCATTGTTGAGAACTGGGATTAATTACAGGAATATTTAATTTATTTTTAGGAGATTATACACATACATATACACTGTAGATTTGTTTTTAGATATTTTTATCTTTTTTTTTTTTTACACTTTTTCCTCCTTTATGAGGAGTCTGGATCTGGTCAGTGGAGACCTAATCCAGATCTCCCCATGCAGATTTGCAGCAACAGATCACATCTAATAGTGATCTATTGCTGGTTGCATTCAGCCAGCAATAGATCACTACAGCAGTGTTCTTTTGCTGCAGCGAGATGCTGAACGGAGCTGCAACAGTTATTTCCCAGCCCCTTTATACCAAAGAAGTGCTGTGAAAAAACTCATGACCACATTTTTTTCAATGTGCTCCTGGGTTTAGTGATGGATGCAGACGGCCACTGACAGCCAGCGGTTCCACCACTAGAAATCTGAATCCAGGTGCCATTTCAAAATGGTGCTGGAACAAACAGCTTCTACACTGTTTGATTTTAGGGCCTCATGCACACAGGGCATTTTTGCAGTTGCTTTTTGGAGCGTGAGACTTTATTTTTTGCAGCTTAAAAATGCCCCTTCCATGTTATTTTATGGCCTCATGCACACACAAGACGTTTTGAAGCTGTAAGTGGCATAGGCATTTTCAAGCTGCAAAAAAAAAAAACCTAGGGCCAGCATGTTCTGAGGACTGGCATCACAGCTGTAAAAACGTCTGACACTGCTAAAGGCTGCTTTTGGCATGATTTTTTTCATGTCAAAATCAATATTTCTCTTTAGGAGCCCATTGATTTGAATGGAAGTCGCATCCAAGTCGGATCATGATGACTTGTGGTGCGACTTGTGCTCTGCGGATTGTGTAGGGGAAACCCCACGCCAAAAAACAAAAAAAAACCTACATGGGGTCCCCCCCAAAATCCATACCAGACCCTTATCCGAGCATGCAGCCGGTAGGTCAGGAAAGGGGAGGGGATGAGCGCGCCTCTGCACCCCCCCAACCCCAAAGCACCTTGTCCCCGTATTGATGAGGACAATGGCCTCTTCCCGACAACTCTGTGCAGTGGATGTGGGGGTCTGCAGGCAGGGGACTTATCGGAATCTGGACGCCCACTGTAACAAGGGGGCCCCCCCAGATCCCAGCACCCCCATGTGAATGAGTATAAGGTACATTGTACATTTTACTCCTACCCATTCACCCCAAAAGTTTTGAGCAATCCTTTATTAAAAATCTTCCTCCAATCTTCTCCCTCCGGTCTTCTCCCTCCAGTCTTGTTCCTCAGGTCTTCTCCCTCTGGTGTTGATAATGCGTGACGACACAAGGGGGTGGGGTCTCCGGGAGACATCACGAGGTGGCCACACTCCATGGCTATATAAGAAGCCGCAAAGAGCGGAGCTGGCATAATCACAGGGGACATCATCGGAGGAGGACCGGGTTGGCAGCGGAGAAGACCAGAGGGAGAAGATCAGGAAGAAAAAGACCTGAGGGAGGACTTCTCAAAATTGTCTCTTGTCATTATATACACTACACTGCCTTTTTTTGGGGGGTGAATAGGTAGGGGGTACAATGTACCCCATACTCATTCACATGGGGGGGCAGGGATCTTGGGGGGGGGGCTTGTTACAGGGGGAGTCCAGATTTCGATTCTTCCCTTCCCGCAGACCCCCACAACCACAGCCCAGGGTTGTCAGGAAGAGGCCCTTGTCTCCATCAACATGGTGACAAGTTGCTTATGGATGGGGGGTGCAGAGCCCCCCCTGACCCAAAGCACCAACCCCCCATGTTGAGGGTGTGTGGCCTGGTATGGTCCAGGAGGGGGTGGGACCGCTCGCTCATCCCTTCCCCTTTCCTGACCTGCAGGGCTGCATGCTTGGATAAGGGTCTGGTATGAACTTTGGGGGGGACCCCACGCCAAAACCCATACCAGACCCAAAGGGCCTAATATGGAACCTGGCAGGGGGGGGGGTACGCCATTTTTTTTCCATTTTGCCATGGAGTTTCCCTTCAAGATCCCCAGGGTGCAAATCACACCACAGGTTGGATCATCATGATCTGACTTGGGCGCAGCTTCTATTCAAATCAATGGGCTTAAAGCCGTATCAAAGACGGCTCATAGGCAACCATTGATTTTCAAAAGAGGCAGAAAAATGCTGCTAAAAGCTAACGAGGCTAAACGTGCATTAACGCCACTGGAAAAAGCTACTAAAAGCATGTTTTTACAGCTGCTTTTTCCTGGCGTTAGTAGTGGGTCTGCAGCTCATTTTTTCTATTGCCCTGTGTGTATGAGGCCTTAATCATCACTTGGGGCACAAGTAGTTAAAGTTAACTTGTTTACTTTTTAGATTTGAATAAAGTGGGGAAGAAATAAAACTCCTGTCAGATTTTATTTTGTTTATTATGTACCTTTGGGATGATTCACTATCTGTCTTAGACAGAAGAGATGGAAAGTGAAAAGAGGTCCAAAGTGAGGAAAATCCTGTCTCAACCCTGGTTCACACCTATTCATTTTTCAGTGCATTTTCAGGAATGCACTACAGTCCATTTAACATGGTTTCCTATGGGTCACACTTACATCTGTGTGTTTTTTGGAAAGGGTCAGTGACTTTTTTTTTTTCCTGGAGCAGGTTGCATTTTTAGTTCCATAGACTTCAATAAAAATGCAGCAAAACCACATAAAAAATGCAATGCTTACGTTTTTTTATGTGTTTCTGCTGCATTTTTGCTGGTTTCTCCCGCAAGACAACAGTCACCTCCCAAAAATCCAAAATTCATCAAAAATGCATGAAATACACATCAAAAACACGTGTAAAAAAAAAAACCACAAACTGCATTCAAAAAATGCATCTACTTCAACCCGCATTTAGTTCCTCTTGCTACCCGACTTCTAATCCTGAGAAGGTGGAAATCCCCCCTAACCCTGAACATCTCTGAAGTGGTCCAGACTGTTGACGCAAATTTCTCCTTTGAACGCTTGCTAGCATCGGCTACATTGTCTCTGGCTAGGTGTGCCCAAGAATGGTCTATTTGGCTAGCTGTCAGAAACGTTAATACCTGAAACCTGTCCTCCTACACAAGGGAGGGGAAGTGGAGGGAAGAGGGGTGGTACAGGGGATGCTGGGGGGTGGGTTTGGGCCTCTGGACACAGTTTGATCCCAATAGGGGTGTCCAGGGATGACCCACCTCTATCATGTAGAATAATGCACCACTGCCCACCTAACCCTGAACGCGGTCCCCTCTTCACTCCACTCCACCATATACCTAACCCCAGGTTACTTTTACTGACTGCAATATACTGTCGCTGTTACTCCTCTCCATTTATATCACTCATCATATATACAGTACTTTACTTATGTTTACCATGCTCTGCACTGCGTTTTGTTTCCTTTACACTGCTCTAATGCATTTGTTCCCTATGTTTATTTTTCATCAGATATGTACATTGTACTGTCTATGACTGTTCTGTATTTTTGAAAACTTAATAAAAATCATTAAAAAAAAAATTGGAATTTTTTCTAACTTTCAGTCCTGGTGACAATGGTCACAAATAGAGGCTGTAGTAGGGTGGTTTACGCCAGATTTTGAGAGAAGCAAGCAAACCAATTATTCAGATGTGTGCTGGCTTCATAATAGAGACAGAGGTAGAGCCCAGGACCAGACTCTACTGAGGCCTACTCACCCTACTCCCCCTGTGTCTAAGGGGAGCTGTGTGAGATGCTGCTGTGCATCAAGGTCAGGTTGGGACAGAAGAAGGCCCAAGCCTGAGAAGAAGTTCATGTGGGACGGGAGCAGCCAGGAGGCTGTAGAGAGAGTCGAGGAGTGACAAGTGACACAGAGATAAAGGTCAGAGGCTGCGCATACCACTGGGATGTATTTGTTGGTCAGGAAGACCAAAAGGCGTTTGATGGTCAGGAAGACCCTTCAGAGGTACTCAGAGCAGTAAAGTTGCCACAAGAGAGCCAGGAGGCTGAATGTTATGTTTTTGCAGTGATGGTGAGAACCCCCTGAGTGGGAAGACCTATCTGTATGACCTTTGACTTGCTGTTAAATAAAAGCGGGTTGCCATGTCCTTAAAGTACAGTTTAGGACTGTCACAGCTCATTGGAAACGCACCTACCACTTGAGTTTAATCATCCCAATCTCACAAGGGGTAACAGAGACAATGGAAACAGAGAAATTACTGCAAAGCTGACAAGATTACTAACCTTTACCCTTGGACATGCAATAAGCAGGTCAACTAGATGAAGGAAATAAATGCTGGGATACAAATTATAGCTATTAGAAAGCTTATTCTTGCTTCAATAACTATTGAGTCACAAACCTGGAACAAGCATGCAGAAAGTGAAAGGAGTTGTAATTCTTTGCATTAAGATAAAAAGCCTTTTGTGTGCAGCAGTCTCCCCAGCACCCCCAAATACTTACCTGAGCCCCATCACTGTCCAGAGATGTCCATGAGTCCCTCGGTGTCCGCGACTCTCCCTCCTGATTGGCTGAGGCAGAATTGTGGCGTCATTGGCTCCTGCGGCTGTCAATCAAAAGTCAGTTAGCCAATCTGGAGATAGAGGGGGTGGGCCTGAACCGCAGCGCTGCGTTTGAACGGATACACAGAGCTGCAGCTCGGCTCGTGTGCCCCCATAGCAAGCTGCTTGGACAGGAGGGAGGGGCTAGGAGCAGCTAAAAGGGACCAGAGAAGAGGAGGATTGGGGCTGCCCTGTGCAAAACCACTGTTTTGTTATTTTAAAAAAAATAATTTTTTACAATTGTAGCACTGTCCCCCTGAGGGCTGCTGAGAATTACACTTCTTGGGTCCCCTGGGTTACCATTAGCAACTGACAGTAGATAAATAGTGATGAAGCCGAACACCTGTTCGGTTCGCACCATAACATCTCGAACAGGGGAAATGTTCTAGCAAACATATGAACACGAAAAATCACATATCCTCATTTTAAGGCTTAAATTTAAGTGACTATTAATCACCCGCTGGGCCAAGGATGCAAACTCACACAGCCTCTACACTTGCTAGCCTGTTATTCTAACAGCTACGCCACCAAGGCAGCTGAGTAACCTAAGACCATCTCTGCCTAACAATTCTCTATCTGAGATTGACAGCTCTTTTATAGGGCTCTGACATCACCAGCGCCCCATAATCCATTTCTCACTATAAAAGAGCTGTCAAAATCAAAACAGCTCATTCGGCGGGAGCCTGTGGAGAAGCAGGAGCTTCTTCTTCTTTTTTTTTTCTGTTTTTTTGGGTGGCTGGCGACTGATCATCGGGGGACAGTTTTTTTTTTTTTTTTTTTTTGTTTTTTTTAATAAAAGACTTTTCCAAAACTGGCTTTTGTCATTTTTTTGCACACTTTTTTGGTGATGGGTAGGGGTACCATGTACCCCATATCTATTCATGTTGGGGGGGTCGGGATCTGGTGGTCCTGTTGTTAAAGGGGGCTTCCAGATTCTGATAAGCCTCCCCCGCAGACCCCCACAACCACAGCCCAGGGTTGTGGGGAAGCGACCCCTGTCCCCATCAACATGGGGGCAAGCTGCTTTGGGGTTGGAGGGGCAGAGCCCCCCTGCCCCAAAGCACCCACCCCCCATGTTGAGGGCATGTGGCCTGGTATGGTCCAGGAGGGGTTGGGCGCTCACTCGCCCCCACCCCCATCCTGGCCAGCTAGGCTGTGTGCTCGGATAAGGGTCCGGTATGGATTTTAAAGGGAACCCCACGCCATTTTTTTTACATTTTGGCGCGTTTTTTTTTTTTCAGCAATACTGACATAAGCTGATATAAACTGAAGTGCCTATACACACACATACATATATATATATATCTTTGATCTTAAACTAAAAACTGTCTCTCCCTGCTTGGAATTCGATCTCACAACCATCACCACTGCAGGTCTGGTATTCTACCAGCTACACCACCACCAAGTATAGCTAGGTTGAATACACTTTCCCTGCCTAACTAACTAATTCCTATCTCACCCTACACACAGTGGATAAGATACAAGTTAGGGAGAGCATGTTTAGCTTAGGCTTGCTGGCGTAGGTGGTAGAATACCACCCTTATAATCATAAGAGCGGTGAGTTTAAATCCTCCTGCCAGCCAGTGATTTATTTATTGGAAGTCAGAGAGTCCATGATAATGCAGGAATGCAAAGTTCCTGCAAAGATGCCCATTTGTTTGTCATTCGACGAACAAGCGAACAGCTAATGTTCGAGTCGAACTTACGGTCGTCTCGAACTCGAAGCTCATCCCTATAGATAAACAGCATTAAAAGTTCTTGGCTCAGTCAATGTTCAGTCCAGGGGGTTTGGTTTTTGTGTTTTTTTTAGAACTGAGATGGGAGAAGGGATGAGTGGGATACTCCAACTAGTAACTATGCACAATTCTGAGGACAACTGACTGTAGAATGCGGCAAGGCTGCTGCTTCACCTTGCCACTGAAGTGAAGATAAGATTACTGTTCCTGCTTGAAGACTCTCTTCAGGGTTAATAACGTGGCACCCCCTTTACTATCACTGCCTGTGTGCTGACACCCATCCACTGACTCTAGCCACTGGAGTGGTCCTCTTTCTGGGCAGACCCTTTGGCAAGCTCCCCTGTACTCACGGACACTGTTTTTCCAGAGTTGCTCTGCCTTCACCTCCACAGTTAGCTTCCACTGGACCTCTGGGTTCAGCCACACTTTCTGGTCCACTAGGCCGACTGCCTGTGACCACCATCCACAGCAAACAGGAGGCGAGACAGCCGTCACCCTCCTCCTGGGACCTGGCTTCCTGCCAAAAGACACCCTGTCACATGTGCCCTTGGCTTTTATAATGTATCCCAGGATGCACCACTGTTTGTGCACACCCACTGGGATAGTTACAAAAGCCTGTGTGTGACTGGCTGGGTTTCCTTCACTGTCCAACAGGCTCCCCTATTGGATACAGTGGGGACACTCCCTCAGTCCAGATGAATCACACCCTGGACACATGCAACAGGCCTAACTACTAATCAGGCTCCCAGTAGACAGAACAACTATACTTTCCCTGCCTAGCCCCTACCTAGGAGGGCGCTACACAATCACTTGAACTCTGATCCCCTCTGTCTGAAATGCCCACTCCAGGTCTTGACAATTCTGACACATGCACCTTTAAATACAAGTCAGGAATCGCACATCCTTATTTCTGTCCTCACAGCAACCCTTTACTGTTACATTTTAATTAAAACAAAAACCATGCTTATTATATTGAAATGAGATTTTATCATTCCGACATGCATACATTAATTTAATTTACTTTCATTGACTTTTAGAATTGTATTATGCCTTCTACTAATCGATGTTGAAATCTATCGTTGAACAATAGCGTGGATACAAATAATAAGTACAGTACTGCCAGATGTGTCCTTATTGTCCCTCTGTAAAGCACGCACTGTATCTGGGTGGTGGAGGATAATAACATTACTTCATCATCTAATACAGCATTTGAACTGGCAACACAGGCAAATGTAACATTTTTCTCAGATGAACAACCTTTTCTTTTCAAATGTCACCGAGGCTTCACCCGGACTGCGGCAGGGTAATTCTTTATGCATCTGCCCAAACTGAAAAGGTTACTTGTGAGCCTTCAAGATGACTCTTGAGCTGATGGCAGAGGTAAGGGCTGAACCCCCTGAAAGAATAGTTCTCTACTAGTTGCTAGGTGATAAGCCAGAGATTTCAAACTGCCTTGGTAGAAGTTATCTCTAATTGACAGCTGTTTACCCTAAGGGTCTAATTCCAACCTTGAGACTGGATTATAATGAGAAGGCAGCTTTTCTTCACCCCTGTGTCCATGCCCTCACCATGAGATTACTGCAACCTTGTATTCCTACCCCTTTCAGTGCGCTTCTTGTCATAGAGCAGAGAGGGATCTGAGGCCTGCTGTGTATTGTGAAGCTATAGTTTACATCCATCCCTGTCTCATTCCTACCACCTGAATAAACGCGTGCTAACCTCTCAGGTTTCTTCATTCTTTAAGCATGGTGAAATCATATTTGGGTCTCTGTAATTGTCTTGACATGTATTGCCCGTTGAGGATTTATTTTTCTCCTGTTGCTGAAACTGATGAGTTTCAGAGAGAGAATAAGTGTTTGAAAGGAACATTTTGGCTATGATTTCCACCATTTGTTAAAGCCTAAACTAGACACCTGTAGGGAGTAAAAAAGTTCAACTGTGTCCTTTAGGTCGGGTTTACATATGTCATAGTTGCCAACATTTAAAAAAAATTTCCAGGGACACTTTGCAGCACAGCTATCAATTACTTTGCACACCCACTTCCTGAAGCTCCGCCCGCTCTGCATAATTAATCTCGCCTACTTATCAGATTATAGAGTCTACTCAATATAGAGAGAATTACAGGAAATTAAAAAGGGAATTTTAAACTTAAGGCCAAAGTAGCAGATTTGGAATAATTCTCCCATTCAGCTGCACTACTTCTGCGTAACATTTACGGGCAGCCCGATTAATAGGCGCTTCCAGGGACAATATAAATTACCTGGGATCTCCTATTTGCAGGGACTGTCCCAGGAAAAAAGGGACAGTTGGCAAGTATGATATGTGCGGTCGCAGTCCCAGCATGGGGTTCGATGCGTTCCAGTTCAACAGTTCAGGTGCCAGTCAGGTCAGAATTTTTTTGCCTGAATTTGCACCAGAAACGTACCCAAACATGCACAAGACCCCTTTGGTATGCGGACCGTGGCCGCCCCGAACCTGTGTGAGCTGGCTCCATTGAAGACCAGTCACTCTTGCATTTCATGCGGGGGAAACCTGCATCTAATTTGCACATATGTGAACACGGCCTTAGCAATACAGTGTGTTGTGGCAAAAACTAGTAGGTGTGGCTTGTATTGGGGTTGCACCGATAATGTTTTTTTATCAACGAGTAGGAGTACTGATGCTTTGGGTGAAGAACTCACCGATACTGATACTTTGTGATGCGAATTGCACCAATACAAAAAAAATTGTTGCAAATTGCATGGCAAAGAATCACATGCAATTAGAACATGAATGCGGTGCGATTCCTGTCCAAATCGCATGTGATTTTCGCCACTGCTCCAGTGTGTGTGTGTATGTGTGCAAAGAAAGGGAAAAACGCCATCTAGTGGGCAGTTTAAAAAATGTTATAACTCAGAGTACATATCTGGTCCCATGCAAAATAATCTACATAGGTGTCCTGGTCCGCCGATGATAGAAAATCAGGGACACTGCAGGTACTCACAGGGCATCCCATGGGTATAGGGTGGAAGTGATGTCAACTTGGGGGCAGACCACCTCTACATCTCCTTCAGCCCTGTGAGCACCTCCAGCGGCTGTGATATACTACAACCGTGGACCCAGACCTATGTAGAATATTTTGCATGTGGTCAGATATGTACTGTGAGTTCTAATATTTTTTTAAACTGCCCACTAGATTGTTTCCCTTTTTGTACACACACACAGAAGTGGTGGGGGAAATTGAATGTGATTCAGACAGGAATCGCACTACTTTCCTGTTCAAATTGCATGCAATTCTTTGCAGTGCGATTTGCGCCCATTAATTTTGTATTGATGCAAATTGTACCGCAAAGTGTCGGTTTTGGTATCGGGAGCATTTGCGCGAGTACCAACAGTCGCGCAAATGCTTGGTATAGTTGCATCCCTATCTTGTATGTTAAAGGACATGACCTTAAAAAGGGGGAGTGGTATGTCACATACATGTAGTGCAATACCCTAATTATCGCTATAGCAACCCAGATGATATGGGCCCAGGGTGGGAAGTGGGCCCCATTAGGTAGGTTGTTGAAGCAACCTAAACATGGAAAGTCAGCGTAAAGATAACACAGATCCAGTACATCACTAACCCTGATCTTGGGCTTTCCTTTGTCAAAAATAAAAAAATCGCAAGATGGGAAAAACGCACTGGAATGCATTGAAAACTCATCACAAACACACCAAAACACATCGAAAATGCATAAAAAATGCGCATACAGAAACGCATCCGGGCCAGTTCACACCACAAATCACATTGTTTTCAATTGTACCCATCCTAAACCATACAGCTCAGCATGGTGCAGTTTTGGAAAATCGCACAGACAATGTGCATTTCGCTTGCGTTACCATTAAGGCTGCATTTGCATCTACGCATTTCCGAATATAAAAATGTGCGCTTTGCCACGCGTTTCAGAAATGTGCTGCAAACTCACATCATGCTTGCATTGCCATGGCACTGCAAGCTTGACGCGCCACACAACGCAGATAAACCAGGACGTAAAAGGGGAAAAGATTTATGTTATGCTAGCATGATTGTTATCATTGGCCAAAAGCAAAATCACATAAAGTTGCAAGCAAGTCGTATCAAAGGTTTGTTGAATTCGCATCAAAGTTGTATCAAGTTGCAAGCAAGTGGCACAACATAGTTGCACTGGAAATCGCATGAAAGTTGCATCTCAGTAGTTTGAACCGAGAAAAACCAGGAAACATTGGGAAAAAAAAACAAGATGGGAAAAACACCGGAATGCATTGAAAACGCATTAAAAAAGGCACCAGAACATATCAAAAACACATAAAAAAAAACACCTGCGCAGAAACGCATACAGATGGTAAAAGTGTGGTGTGAACCGGCCATCACAGATCCCCGTTTCTTTTCCACACCTGTAAACAGATTTTTTTGCCTTCAAAGCTTCTAGTCATCCTGGCCAGCTCTCTGATATTAACCCTGTGTGTGCTTACTGCAGTATTCCTGAGGCTAAAAAAATCTCAGAGTGTCTCAAATAAAAACTGAAGAGACATTTGAGATTTGCAATTCTGCAAATTAGAGTAATTGTGCATTGGAGCACTAACAATTATGTAATTATATACAATTAAAATAAGATTTTTTTTTTTTATTTTTTTACTGATTACTAAACATAAATGTTTAGTACTTTTTGGCTGGGGTGGGGAAAGGATTTAGAATTTACAACAAAGGACTAAACTGTAATATTCCAAAAAAGATCAGGTAAAGATGAAAAATGGTGAGCCACTCAATAGGTTTAACCACTTCAGCTCCAGGAGGTTTTACCCATTTAATGAAAGAATGGTAAGGAGGAAAATAGCGCTGCCAGATATGAGTATAAGACGACAAAGGAAACCATATACATATAAAGCCTCGTACACACGATCAGATTATCGAACGATCTGTCGTCTGTTTTTGGTGGCATGCTAGTCTGATGTGGAAAGTGAAGAGGTTATTTTCATACAAATTTTCCCGTACAACAGAATTCTACTTCAGAAGTGATGTCATGTGTTGGATTGCTTTGTATGTGTTCTTTCGTCTCTGAGCATGCCTAGTCTTGCTCTTAAGATTTTTTTTCCGTCGAAATCTGTACTAATGAGAGGAAAATCGGACGTTGTATTACGGACAACAAAAATTTTATAGCCTGTACATCAGGATTTTGTCAGCCAAAAATCCGGAGTTGGCTGTCGAAAGCACCATACTAACAATCCGAAAATTGGCAGGTCGGTCGTCGGACGAATTTTCCCTACAGATTTTCTTATCGTGTGTACGGGCCTTAAATTGATGCAGCTTTACAGAAGGTGACTTGTGTATTTCCAGTGCCTCTTCAAGTGTGGCCGGTGTGATGGGTCAAGGTGCTCCCCACACTCCCAGGACCGCACTTACCAGAAGGGGGAACCCCTACAGGGGTAATACGCCTATACTCCAAATTGGATGTGGCTCCTATATCCCTCAATGATCATCAAGCAGTTCCTCTGGTTTATAACATTAATGGGGATCACCCTTGGGTAAATGTGAACACCACTGGGGGTCCTGTGGTGGATATTCTCAATGGCCAGGTATGATCCGGGTATGCATGTGAGGAAAGAAACTCGTATAGTGCAGCACCGTTTTAAAATTATAAAGTTTAATAACAAAATGTACTCACATATACATGTATCCTGATGACGTCTGTATGACGAAACGCGTAGAGGCTCACTGCATCACTTCCGCCTTTGCTTTTGGAATGCACTTCCGGACCGCGTGGAACGCATAGCATTCCAGAATAGTCACAGAGCGCCAGACCTCCCGGCTCATGCTGATTTTTAATGCCTGATTTACTACATGTATATGTGAGTACATTTTGTTATTAAACTTTATAATTTTAAAACGGTACAGCCCTATACGAATTTCTTTCCTCACATGCATACCCGGATCATACCTGGCCATTGAGAATATCCACCACAGGACCCCCGAGGGTGATAGGATCCCCATTGATGTTATAAACCAGAGGAACTGCTTGATGACCATTGAGGGATATAGGAGCCACATCCAAATTGGAGAATAGGTGTATTACCCCTCTAGGGGTTCCCCCTTCTGGTAAGTGCGGTCCTGGGAGTGTGGGGAGCACCTTGACCCATCACACCGGCCACACTTGAAGAGGCACTGGAAATGCACAAGTCACCCCTGCTGTGAAGCTGCACCAATTTAAAATCTGCACTGGAGCACTTTTTGTCATGCGACTTGGGACTATTGTATTAGCAATATAGTTGCACAGATCTAAAACCCTGCACTGGAACACTTTTTTGTTGTGCGATTGGGACTATTCTAATTATATGGTTTTGAAGTTTTTATACCTCACTTTATTTTATATTCTGTTGGAATTTTCCATTTCTGCAAATTATGCGATTTGGAATTGCATTGCATCTCACTATTAATTATCACTCTCTTTTTAAAATATATTTGTTGCATTAGTTTGGATACTAATTTGTATCCATTCACACCCACCCCTTTCTGTGGGATTCGCTCTGTTAGAGTATATACACATATAGCCACGGTAGCACTTTATATTTGCACCTCGATTGCTATTTTGCACCTCAGTTTATCATTGATTTTTGTTAATTTATTCCACTGAGAAACTCAGTCACTTTAGTTCATGCACTTTATTTCTACAAGGGTCTCTTCCCTTTACCACCATTAGTCACTTATTTGCATATTAATTTCATATTTATTTATTTATGTACATTTTGATATTAATTAGCACATTACGTATAAGGATCTGATTTTTGTTTTATGAATTATAAGCAATATTTGAACACACATCAGGTTCTCCCACTGCTGACTTATATGTATATGGTTTCCTATGTCGTCTTTTTCTCATATCTGGCAGCGCCATTTTCCTCCTTACCATTCTTTCATCTTTACTGAACACTTTTTGTGAACAGTTTTAGAGGTAGGCTGCAGCCGATTTCCTAAATTCCTGTCTGAGTCTCTTATCCTAAGCGCGGATCTTTCTCTCTCTTATTTACCCCCTTAATGACCAGGCCATTTTTTGCGATTCGGCACTGTGTTATTTTAACTAACAATTGTGCAGTCGTGCGACCCTGTTCCCAAATACAGTTGTTTTGCTTTTTTTTCCCACAAATAGAGCTCTGCCTCTGCGGTTTTTAGATTTTGCAATATGAACAGCCGCATGCCTGGGTAAGGGTCTGGTATGGATTTTGGGGGGACCCCATGCCGTTTTTTTAAAAATCACTGTACTTACCTTTTCTGCACCGGATCCAGTCCCACACAGAGCTGTCAGTGGTGGCTATAGCGTGGAGGCGGGTGCAGGAGAGGAACTCGACAATGGAAGCTCCATAGTAAGTCTATGGGTGACGTCACTTCCCATTAATTTCACAGCTGTTGTCGGTCCTCTCCTGCACAGAGCTTCCGTCGCTAGAGAACGGACCGGATCGGGTGTAGAAAAGGTAAGTACAGTGATTTTTGCTTTACAGGATTAAATAGAATAGTCTTAGAATGTGGCAAAGAGCAGGTTTAGTGTTAGTTAGGTTTTGGCTGGACTTATTTTTTAAGGTCTGATACAATCAAAATTGCATCCACCATAAATAGTAAGTACTCCACATCATATTGCGGTCATCATGTCTCAATGCGTGCAGGAATATAGTTTTATGTACACATACATAACTTTTATCTAGCTTTTTATTTTTTTCTATCATACTATTTTATTTGCAACCCTCCAATTGTACTTTGCTGCTGTATGTAATTGCTTCTTAGGGTGTTTTCACACTAGCACTTTTGGTGCGCACCCGGGTTCGATTGACGTCAGAATTCGGTTCTTTTTGATGATGTGAACACTGTCTTTGAACTTGGGTGCGCACCCGCGAACCGTACCTGGGTCCACTTAAAAAGGGTGGTCTGGGGTATGGTTCATGTGAACTCCAGTAGGGTTCACTTCTGATGAGAACGCAATTGTACCAAAGCAAGCAATTCTATCCATTTTGGCACCTTCTCGTTTACAGCGGTTGCCAAGCAACATGAGTACGCGCCGGCTGCAGCTTGATGACCCAAGTGTGCTGCGGTTCGGATACAAAAATCAAATGTGAACACAGTCCATCGGGGGCAGGGGGAGAGGGGAGCAATCAAACTCGGGTTCGGACCAGGCAATCGCACCAAGTGTGAAAACACCCTTAGTGTCATCTTAACAACTCCCCTATGGTAATACTGCCCATCACAACACAACATATATATTTTAACATATTTTGTTCCCATGCAACGCACTGTTTACATGTTAGCTGGGACCGAAAACATTAGTTCCACAGCCGAACAGCTGGACCTTCCTTGGGCATACAGAGTGGAACTATCATGTCTTACAAGTGCTGTTTTTACTTCCCCTTGTGATTACCTGTTTTCACCATTATTAAACTGCATCCATACTACTGCACTTAGAGGCACTGTGTTTTTTCCCCCTCTTTTAAGCCTGGCAGGTCAGGAAGGGGGGGGGGGGGAATGAGCGAGCACCCCCCTCATGAACCATACCAACCCACATGCCCTCAACATGGGGGCCCCACCCCAAAGCACCTTGTCCCCATGTTGATGGGGACAAGGGCCTTTTCCCGACAACCCTGGGCTGTGGTTGTCAGGGTCTGCTGTCGGGGGGCTTATCAGAATCTGCCCTCATTTCCCCCCCCCCTGAATAGGTATCAGGTACATCGTACCCTTACCCATTCACAAAAAAGTGTACAAAAACAATAAACACAAGAGACAGTTTTTGACAAATCCTTTATTAAAAAAATAAAAAAAAATGTCCCTCAATGTAAATTCATCGTTAATCATGCTGCCCACCGGACCCGAAAAATAAAAAAAACTATCTCACCTCATGGGAGGCCTCCGGCCTAATGCCTGCTCTGCGCTTTGACATTTCTTATATAGGCAAGGGGTGGGGCCACCTGGCTACCTCACCCAGTGACTACCCCCTTCTGACGTCACGTGACCGAGCCCCCCTGCCCCAAAGCACCCACCCCCCAATGTTGAGGGAATGTGGCCTAGTATGGTTTGGGGGAACCCCATGCCATTTTGTTCTTTATTTTTTCACCAGCCCGATTCCGGTAATTGTATCCGCGGGTCATTTTAAATGGAATTTGACTTGTTTTTTTTTTTACTTTAGAAATGTCATTTTTGCTGCAGCATGTTTTATGCATGCTACAGATGTGCCACTTTATGGTCACATAAAGGGGACCCCCCAGGCACTGTATTTTCATTTTTATTGTTGCACTTTAAGCATCATTAAAATCACCGCTCCTGAAAAAACTATTGTTCTTTTTTTTTTTTTTATTATTGATACATGTCCCCAAGGACAGTACCCAGACCCCCATATCCCTTATATGGCCAATTACTTATATATAAACCTTCAAAATAGCTCTTGATTTTTCCAGTTCGGCTCCCATAGACTTCAATGAGGTTCGATGTTCCGGTTAGAACATTTCCTCTGTTCGGGAGTTCTGCTGCAAACCGAACAGGGGGTATTCAGCCCATCCCTACTGGAGAATAAGGGGGAGCGCTGTAAACCCATAGATACTAGAATATATTTACTGTTTACAGGTTTAACTAATTTTCAGGACTAAAATGCGCATTTTAACATGTGCAAAAATAAAAGTAATGGCTCTAGTAGACATGTGGTTAAACAAATTATCACGGTAAAGAGACTACCCTGGGGACTGCCCTGGTAATTGCCCTACAAAAACGAATCCCCTGGTAGAGAGTCTATTGTAGAGACTGCTATACTAGAGACTGCCCTACTAAAAGAAGGTGGTCCTTAGCGGTTTTAAATGGTGAAATCACAATTATGTAACAAAGCTCCAAAGTAGAGAGTGCTTCATAATAAGGCTTTGCCAGACAGTAAACAGATCAGCTCCCTCTACTTTCTGCGAAAAATAAAAACTTTTCTACAATGATTTCTGGACAAGCCCAATAGCTGATCCTGAGTCCTGCAGTCAGTTACAGTAGTTGATTAATGTTCCTGATTCTACATTTCAGTTCCTGACTGCCCAGACCTATGAAAAAGTTTTAGTCTGGTTATACAGTGTAAAACTTTTTTCCAGAATAAAATTTAACCTCTGGACACAGGGGCCAAAAACCAGGCTGCCTAATTGAAAACCTGACTGGTAGCAGACCTACAAATCTTATCCCAGGGTAATAAAGGTAGTGAGTTACTTCGAAAATAAATAGAGCTCTAAACTATCTTATGTTATGTGTCAACCTGCTGGCTTTAGAGAATAATATACTCAGAAATAGAAGAATCGTGTAGTTATTAAATCAGAAACATTATTAAGCTGTGGTGAAGATTCATAATTGGGCCTTCATTCATGTTATATCACTTTTCCCTAAAAAGACATTTTAAATAAAAAACTTAAAGCAAGTCTCTCACATATAAAACAAGACATGACATGGAGAACAGATTAAAAAAATGCAGAAATGACTTTTTATTCTTAAAGTCTCTCACTGAACAGACTAATTAGGTGACTAGGGACTGATGGAAGCAGCCTTTCACCAAACCATGTGTAGCATTCTAGTTTTAGGACAATGCATATAAAAAAGGTTCACTTCACCAAAATTAAAAAGGGTCACTTACCCCAAGGAATGGCATCTTTGTAAAGTATTTTTTACGGAAAAGCACATGGTCTGACAATATTACCCTTCTTCATGTTCCATTACTGTCCCCATGTTTCTTCTTCTGTCTCACACCCCTGTCCTCTTCCAGGTGGAATGACAACCAGTTTCATTTACCTGTTTACTATGGGCTTAGGCTGTCATAAACACACCTTCTTGGGGCAAAGACTGCCCACTGCTACTCCTGAGGGAAAAAGAGAAGGACCCTGAGGGTTTTTTTTTTAAGAAAGGAAGGTGGGGGGGGGGTAACTAGAATTTCAATCAGTGGTTATGTTGCCTTTGTACAGAATTCTGTATCTCTGTGAAAGAGAGCTGCATATAGTTAAAAGTTCCTAATACTGCTTTGTTCTGGACACAATTAATATTTATCCAATATGGCTGCAACCATAATGGGTTTTTATTACACTCTAACATTCAAAGAGATGAATTTGGCAGAAACATATTTTTTATTTGTAGCACCCTCCTAGGTTTCTGATTAATAGAGCGCAGCATCAATAAATTAGGTCTGCTCATGGTGCTCAGTATGTGATTCATCTGGTCTAGGGGAGTGTTTCACACTGGTCCAATAGGGAGGCATATTGGACAGTGGAGGAAACCTGATCAATGGGTACACAGGCTTTGATACAGCCCCAGTGATTGGCACAGACTGCTTGTCTCAGTGTATTGTGGGGTATGGTATAAAAGCCAGGAGCACATGCACTGCGGGGTCTTTGGCCGGTGAGCAGAGTCCCGGAGGGAGGGTGGCGGCTGCCTCCTCCACTATAGCAGTGGCATGTGGTCACGGGTGGTCGGCCTGGGGACCAGGAAGGAAGGAGCTGAACACAGAGGTCCATGAGAGCTGACTGGAGGGGTTGAGACACTGGAGACTCTCAAAAAAACAGTATTGTGAGTACAGGGGGTCGTGTCTAGGGGCCTGACATGAGGGGGGCCACCCCAGTGTAGGATAGTCAGAGTACAGGTGTCAGCAGTTGGAGGGAAAGGGGGCACTAGAAGTGTATCCCAAAGATAATTCATCCTAACAAGTAATCCTAAATTCATCTAAGTGGCAAGGTGAATCAGAAGCCTGGCTGCATCTTCAGACAGGAGTCCTCATCTATTGTGAATAGTTCAAGTTGGAGTATCCCACTCTTCCCTTCTCCCATCCCTAATTTAAATAAAACCACAAAAACAACTACATCTCCTAGACTGTTCATTGACTGGGCCAGAGAGTAAAGAGTTAAATTGTACATGCTGCAGTTGCTAATGGTAACCCAGGGGGACCTAAAAGTGTAATATCCAGCAGTCCTCAAGGGGGAAGTGCTACATTTGGGGGCATCATCTGGGATTCGCCTCTGGGTTACCGCAACTATTGCTAACAGCAACGGCCGGAAAATCTTGCAAAGTAACGTCATGCTTTTTCAAGAAATGTACTGGAGGCTAGAGGAGAGGAATGGTGCAACTATGTGATTTGGGAGTTCCTCTACATCCCCAAGCTGTGTCGGAACAAAGAAAGACCTGAGTTATGGGGCACCTTCTGTTTAGTGAAGGCAAATTGGAACTTGGGACGGGCCATCTATCTGGATTGAGTGGAGGTCCGCTGCCCAAATGGATCTGGCCAGTCCTGGTCTGTCCGTGTTCGGGATTCTGGGGGGAAGTGCATTCAGATCCCTCACCCTGACCATTAACGACTAAGGATGTGGGATCCCACCCCTACAGGATTACAATGACAGTGTTAGGGCTGGCTAGCCTGAGTATCCTTTGAAGGAGAAGAGGGGGGTGGAGAGCTCGAAGTTTAGGTACAAGTTCAAGATGTTGTTGTTAGGGCCAAAGCTCTATTCCCAATATCCCTTTCCCTTCTACCCTTGCAATAGGGATCAGGAAATCTACAAAACTGCTACCACTGGGTAGCATCGTAAAGGAGGGCCGACCCTCCTACAAAAGAGACTCTTTGCTCAAAAGACTTCAGTAGTTGCTCAGTTCTATGCTTCAGTGGATATCAGAAGTTGTTCTTATTGAACTTTCTTTGGAGATCCTTCAGGCCAACAGGCCAGGGTCATTCATTACCTCAAAATCAAAGGGGACATTCTACAAGGAAACTTGGGCCATCGGCCAAAGTTGCTACCTCAGGATAGCAGGTAGTGACTTGGTGTCTCTTCAGAGAAGGGGTTGACCTGAGAGAAGGGCCTCCCTTTGAAGAGAATTAGAACACTCACAAGTTGGACAGGTTTGCTCAGGCTCCAGCAAATAGTGTGTCACAGAAAAACATGTGTTGCCTCGGTGCTGCAGAAGGAGAGCACACTGTTGGGTGGACTCTGCTTGTCTTCACTCTGAACTTGTGAGACTGACTGTGATAGGAGGAGAGTCAGTGCCCAGTGCTGAGAAGGGGATTGTGCCTATCATTTAGTCAGCAAAAGTGGTTCACAGAGATTAGGTAGATAGTAAGCTTGGTAGGGTTTAAGGGTGTTCCAAGAGTAACAGTGAGATGCTGAGTCAAGTGTGCCAGGAGGCAGAGGATCTCTATGTAAATATGTAGTTAAAAGTTGATGTGGTGAGAAAGTCGCCTCTGAGGAGAGGACAGTCTCACTGGTGTCGATAGCCATGCATTAATACAGGCCTAACTTAAATTTCCTTTGCAGGCTTGCTTTGGATTTCTGGGTCTGGCTAGGCCCCCCATCATCTCATGCAATGTATATATTGTATCTAGTTAGCCAGACAGGATAATGTTTATTACCTGCTCAAGCAGATTTTTGTTTGGCGGGGGTGCATTGGGTGCATTGGTTTAAATGCACCTGCTGTGTGTATAAAGCCTTGTGAATATTTATACAGCAGATATATATATTTTTTCACATAATGTATTATATCTACCGGTCACATATGGGGTATGCCCCATGGCCTTGTACATTTGTAAATTCCCTTTTCCCCCTTTCCAGGTTTGTGGGATACTCCGTGAAAATTTTTGGAAAATAATTTTTGTAGGGCGGCTGCCCCAGAGGCAGGGAGAAAATGGCTCGGTTTGGCGGGGGGGGGGTAGGGGAATGAGTGTAGCACCCTCCTAGGTAGGTGCTAGAGAGTGAGTATAGTTTTGGCTCTGTCTGCCTATCAGAGGAGCAGCAGGCAAATCCTATATTGCTTTCTGCTTAACAGAGAGCAGGATCTGTGAGTTAGGTCTTCTCATGGTGCTCAGTGTGTGATTCATCTGGTCTTGGGGAGTGTTTCACACTGGTCCAATAGGGAGGCTTATTGGACAGTGAAGGAAACCTGATCAATGGGTACACAGGGTTTGATACAGCCCCTGTGATTGGCACAGACTGCTTGTCTCGGTGCATTGTGGGGTGTGGTATAAAAGCCAGGAGCACATGTGCTGAGGGGTCCTGGCTGGTGAGCAGAGTCCGAGAGGGAGGGTGGCGGCCTGGGGACCAGAAGGAAGGAACAGAACCCAGAGGTCCATAAGTGCTGACTGGAGGGGTTGAGACACTGAAGACCCTTGAAAAACAGTATAGTGAGTACAGGGGATCGTGTCCAGGGGCCTCACCTGAGGGGGGCCACCCCAGTATAGGATAGTCAGAGGACGGGTATCAGCAACTGGAGCGAAAGGGGGTACTGAGAGTGTATCACAAAGATAATTCATCCTAACAAGTAATCCTAAATTCATCTAAGTGGCAAGGTGAAACAGCAGCCTGGCTGCATCTTCAGACAGGAGTCCTCATCTATTGAAATAGAGGAATATGCAAACAGAAAACAGAGGTTGTGGGACTTTGAATAAGGCAGGTCACAAACTAAGATATACAAAATAAAATTAAAAACGTAATAATTTATTGTACATACAGTCATTGATACAAATGTTAACAACAGTAACAAATATGATGCAGACATGTATAAAGAAAAGGCTGACACACAAAAAAAAATGCATATAGAAAAAACATCTAATAGTAAGATATATTCAGTAAAAAAGTACATGGTCGTTGCATCTATGCATCTAAGTAGCTCTACGCGTTTCATGGAACCCTGTCCGCTCATCAGGAGCTTAAAGCCAAAGAGTTACCTCTAAATGTATAATATGTAGGTTTGTATAGAAATACACAAAATCTCAAAAAAAAAAAAAAATGAAAAATAAAAAATGTAATGCCTCATCACTTACACATGTCGGCATCAAAAATATACCCAGCATCTGGGGGGGACGCAATGAATGCACCAGGACAGATGTCTGATCAGGGGCTGTGGCAAGAATGAACGACCCAGTCCGAAGAGGGAGGGGAGACAAAAAGAAGAAATTTTCCTGTAAACTACAGAACAAAAGAAATATGGTCTACCACCTTATCTGTCCAGTTGCCTCCATCCCTAAATACATATACAAAAATACCAAGGAGAAACTAAGGAAAAAATTGGGACTTTGAGTGAGGACAACTGGACTGTGTAATAGATAAATAAATAATTTAATTTGTTAAAAAGAGTCACATATACAACCGATGAGGACACATACAGGGAAATGGCATACATAGGATTATAAAATTCACATTAAATAAGAATACATACAATTTCACATGGATCAAACTAGGATCTCTAAAAGGTATAGCAGATTCAATATGACATCATGCTCCCTATAGGCTCACAGTCTCTACTTGTATCAGACTTGAAATTACATAAGAGTGATTGTAGGCTCGACGCGTTTCTTGGACCTCCGTCCATTCATCAGGAGCTTAAATATGGGTTGTATATCTGAAACTGGTAATCTAAATTATGACAAAATATAATCAAGAGGGGTTTAATTATAATATGTTGAAAAAGGAGAATAAAGAAAAAAATTGGTAGAAAGAACACTACCTTGAGTAATATAATATGTTTGAAAAACACTATGCAATCCCAGAGAGGAACGACGGGGCCGATCCGGAAAACGCCTGGCCCGGGGCTAAGGCACAAACAACAACCAGCATGGGGGGCAGCCGGAATGAGAAGAACCATATGTGTAATGAGAACCAGCATTGCAAGAAACCGCACTCCAAGAATTGGCAGCACTCCGAGAGATGGTAGAAAAGGCACGCTGGGACCAAAAAGATAAAAATATATATATATATATATATATATATATATATAGGTATATCCATATATTGGGTAATTAAAAAGGAAAGTTAATTTCAAAAATTCTCATTTAAGGGAACAAATAGGATAGACCAATTAGCCCAGGAAAAGGTGCCAGGAAATGCAGCCAAGGAAATGCCATCCTAATATAAAGTACCAATAGAGTGAATAAATGAGTGCAAATAATATGAGAATGAAATAGGCCCAGATAAACACTGGGTTTCAGGTGAAAAGGAAAGTAAAGAGATTATGGTGAGAGTAATACAAAAATGTCCCAAAGAAACATCACATGCTTGTAACAACCAAAGGTGTAGTGCTCATAGCCGTGCATGCAAGACTAAAAGTAAAGACTAGGTAGGTGGTTCTTCTAATTCCGGCTGCCCCCCATGCTGGTTGTTGTTTATGCCTCAGCCCCGGGCCAGGCGTTTTCCGGATCGGCCCCGCCCTTCCTCTCCGGGATTGGATAGTGTTTTTTCAAACATATTATATTACTCAAGTTTACTCAAGTTAGTGTTCTTTCTGCCATTTTTTTTCTTTATTCTCCTTTTTCAACATAGTATAATTAAACCCCTCTTGATTATATTTTGTCATAATTTAGATTACCAGCTTCAGATATACAACCCATATCTAAGCTCTTGATGAATGGACGGAGGTCCAAGAAACGCGTCGAGCCTACAATCACTCTTATGCAATTTCAAGTCTGATACAAGTAGAGACTGTGAGCCTACAGGGAGCATGATGTCATATTAAATCTGCTATACCTTTTAGAGATCCTAGTTTGATCCATGTGAAATTGTATTTATTCTTATTTAATGTGAATTTTATAATCCTATGTATGCCATTTCCCTGTATGTGTCCTCATCGGTTGTATATGTGACTCTTTTTAACAAATTAAATTATTTATTTATCTATTACACAGTCCAGTTGTCCTCACTCAAGGTCCCAATTTTTTCCTTGGTTTCTCCTTGGTATTTTTGTATATTTCTTGTAAACTACTTCCCCCCTCACTTAAATGTTTTCCTTGGTTTCTCCTTGGTATTTTTGTATATTTCTTGTAAACTACTTCCCCCCTCACTTACCTTTCCTAGGGGTATTCAATTGTCTTCTTTTAATTCCAACTTTTAAGAAGCTTCAATTTTTCAAAGCCTAGCTCCCAAATGCAATTAAATATGCAAACTATAATTTTCTTTGTTGTAAAGGGGTGTCAAATCATTTCAACATCTGCAAGACATTGGAAGTTACCTAATTCAAAACACTATACATACCTTTTGATTAAATATTTTCCAACACCCTTTTCCCAAATGTGTCTCAGTTGGAGAAGGAGCCTGGCATTTTTGGGCCATGGACAGTGATGGGTGAAATAAAGCCATTAGTTGTTGGAGAAAACATGACAAAGTTGCAGAAAAATCTGCCTTAGTCAGCTAGGTCTCTTGTTGTGTGCCTGAAACAGAGCTAGTATCAGATATGAAGATCAGTGTTAGAATCGGGTTCTGCCCCAGTGCAAGGGAAGAATTGTCACTATGAGATTGAACTCTGTGCTGGCCCTCGGCAAAGCAAATGTTATCATGAGCTTTTGCTGTGGCTCCCTTTCACCTGGTTTCTGCAATTGATACTGGTGAGGGTAATCGCTTGTGGGGTACTTATAGAGAA
Source organism: Pelophylax lessonae (assembly GCF_965119305.1). Taxonomy (NCBI): domain Eukaryota; kingdom Metazoa; phylum Chordata; class Amphibia; order Anura; family Ranidae; genus Pelophylax; species Pelophylax lessonae. The sequence continues at coordinate 153,249,911 of NC_138770.1, read as the reverse complement.
GGGTGTGGAAATGAAGTAAGCATGTTTGAGAAGGAGCACCCAGCAATCCAGGGGCAGACCACTCTGTAGCAAAGCACCTGTGGCAAAAAGGCAGGTGGAAGTGCCTGAGTACCTTATAAGGGCTCTAGGCAGAAGTGGCGGTAAGGTGTTTGCCCTGTGGTGTGATCTTATGTCTGGTAATCCACCTGAGACCAAACTCTGAGTGGTTGAATTTTAGCTCCAAGTTTGAAAAGTTTACACAGTGAAGTGAATGAATTTCAAGCACATTTCCAGTTTCCTGATATAAACGCATACTATTTAGGATTGAGGGCTACAGTAATGGTTCAAGCTTCTATAGTCATAAAAGAAAATAGTGAGACTGAAGAGTTGATTAAAGATCTATAGTTAAATTATTAACTAGTTCAGCTAAAAGTGATATCTCCATAAGGGTGAGGAGGACGCATGGGTTATAGGGGTAAGCCCTGGGGGGTGTGCCCTCTAAAGTCTTGCCAGTGTCCAATCACCTGAAGGTACCAGTCTTTAACCTAGGTTTTATGAAGATTCTGCCCATGTCCTGTACTTTATGATTAAGATAAAGCCTGTTTCTGTAACTTCTTAACCTATGTAGCTCTTTGGATGTTTCTGAAGTCTAGAGTCTGAAGAGGTTAAAACAAGCTCATGAGCTTGTTTCAGTTTTGTGCAGCCGGCTGCTGGCTTTAATATTGATCACTTTTGTGGTATATACAGTAACCAGGAGAAAATGGATTCAGTTGGAAAAATGTGTGAAATCATGAGAGTTTGCACAATTTCAAAAACCCCCATTTCAGTGCGGGTTTGGGGTGATTTGAATGACACCTGTGCTAGTTCCTGCACAGATGTCTATTGAAATCGCACCCAAAGTCACCAAAAGTAGTGCAGGAACTACTACCTCAAAGTTGGCGTCGCACCGATTGGGACAGTGGCGTTGCCGGGCAATAGGCTGCGATATGGCATGCGATTTGACATGTTGTAATGCCCCGTACACACGTGCAGATTATCTGAAGACTTTTGTCTTCAGATTTACCTTTTCTATGTAGTGCAAGGGCCTGCCGGATTGCATACAAATTGAAAGTGTTTAGGTTTGACCTCATATTATATGGTTTTGGTAAGTCTACAGACAAAAGTCTTCAGATAATCTGCACGTGTGTACGGGGCATAAGACTCTTGTGTGAAAACATTTATGAATTGACTTCCAAGTGTCCTCCAAGAGAAATAAACATAAAATGAACATACCACTAGTATTTTATTGCAATGCATTTTACAATATTACTTCCTTCCTTTTCCTTCCCAGTATTAATATCAATGACAAATGTAGGAAACTGCAAGCTTAGTGACTGACAGGTGTAGAAAGCTTTGTCAAACATTGGAAAATAATTCCAGCAATTTTCCTCAGCAATGTACTAAAAGAGTTTTCATTTTATGCCTACATAACTACCTTAAAGTAAAAACCCTCTATTAAATCAAGGAAATGTTGTAAAGTGCACCTGTTATTATTATGACTAGAGGATCCAACTTCCAAATTACCATCCCAACGAGTTCAAATATTTGCTTCCATCATATATCAGAACACCTGCAACCTCTTCAAACCATCATGTGTGAATCAACTGTGCTGGGGAGTTTTATGGCACAAACACATGAACAAAGAATTTTATTTCTCGTGTTTCTCAGCCATTCAGGCTGTAGTCTTCTTATCCAAATTCTCAGTAAATAGTGTGAAAATATAACTGGTAAAGGCAATTTATATTTTGCTTAATTCAGAGAAAGAGGTAAGAAAATTGGTATTTTGTACCATATGTTATACACAATGTAACTCTTCAGAATATTTTCAGGTAAACGCAGGTACAGATAGTTATTACTTGTACACAATGGGGTAACTAATTTAGCTGCAGTATCCACGGTGGCGGAGTTATGTGTGCTTTTCAGTGCCAACCTCACCTAATATGGTCTTCTGTTAATCAAAAACCCCATACCAGCCATTTTTTCCTACTGATGGTACCTCCTTCCCAGTTCCAATTAGAATCATTCCTTCCAGGCACACACCTGCCATGTTATTGCTTTTTAGTACTATTGCAATGAATACACTGGAGTCAAACTGGTCAGTTTTAAAGCAATGCTCAAAGCACAAATGCAATGCCTGAACAAAGTGGCTAAGAGGTGAACACTGAATCAGTGCCATCTTAAGAGCATTAAAGGGCCCCGGGCAATGCAGTGCATTGGGGCCCCGCCTGCACAATCACCCATGAGAATAAAAATGCAAATTATGTATAAGGGGATATTTATCGGTACAGCAGTACCAGGCTAATGACAGCTTCCAAGTTGGGCGGCTGGGTCCGGTGAACAAACACACGGACGAGAGTCAGACTCAACTGTCCTGTGTGTGCCTGTTCCCGTGGAGGCGGACAGGCATTCCTGCAATTGTGGGCTCCCCCTCCACGGCCCAAGTGGCCTGACAGCAACGCAGGGCCGACAGTCGCTTGCCGCCTGCTAAATTCGGCGGCGGGATGCACACAGGAGTTGGGACTAATGCTTGGCTGGGGCTGGGTCACTGGGTAGGTGTGGCCCCCTGGGCAGCGTGCCCATTCGGTAAGATGGCCCTGCACTGAATCCTGAGTTAGAATTCCATTCTGGGGAATTATCTTTTTGGGCTTTGTATGTTTTCCCAAAGGTAATGTTGCTTCCCTCTGACACTGTACTGTAAAATGTACTGATAGGTAGTGTTGGGTGAGCAGTTTGGACCAAGCATATGTTCGGTCAGAACATTGTCGTTTGCCCGTTCAGCGAAAACCCAAATTTGCGGGACGCTCGGCGGGATGTTCACCCACCGATCAACTCACAATGTACTGTATGCTACAAAGTGCATTCTAAGCCCTGATTGGCTGAAGCAATGCACCTAACCGCTGGTCAGGTGCAAGGCTTTGCCCAATCAGGGCACAGCGAATAGCTGGTTGTTAAGGAGCAGGCCAGGAGGGACCAGTAGACCAGGGGGACCCCACGCATTTTTTTTCTAATGTTGGCTTGGGGTTCTCTTTAAAATCCATGCCAGACCCCAAGGGCCTGATATGGATTAGGGGGGACCCCACGCATTTTTGTTTTACATTTTTGTATTGCCAGCAATGGCTTGAAGCTGGGAAATTCTATTTAAATGTAATTTTTTTTTCTTTATATATGTCAGTTTTGCTATGACAGGTTCTATACACAGTACAGACCCACCACTTTACAGGTAGACTAAGGGGACCCCCCCCCCCAGCCCCCCAGGCACTATATTTTAAATCATTTTTATTGTTAAACTTTAAGTATCATTAAAATCACATTGAAAAAATTGATATATGCCCCAGGGCAGTACCCGGGTCCCCATACCATTTTTGGCCAGTAACTTGAATATAAGCCCTCAGAATGGGGACTTTTGATTTTTCAAGGTCAGGTCCCATAGACTTTAATAGGGTTCACGGCCTGGGTCTGGACTTTTTCTATGTTTGGAAGCTTAGGTGTGAACTAAATCACTACTGATAGGTTAATTGATGCCCCTAAAGATGACCATTGAACTTGAAGTATATGCATGAGTGTAACAGGAAAGCTAAAATGTAATATGTCTGCAGTATATAAAAACTGAATATTATGGTAGAAGAATCATCCACCATCCTTTATGGTACTAAATGGCTATTAGAAATCTTCTTCTGTTTTGTGTCTCTGTGACCTGTTCATCTGATGTTTCAACACCTGACCATGAATACTTGTAGCACTTGACTTGATTGTCTACTTGCAATGTCAGAAGTTTTCAAGTCTGATGGCTGATGCAACCTGGGAACAGCACACAGAAAGTCCAGCCTTGTGGGTACTTTTGGAAAACACCGGAAAACCTTCACACCTACACCTACACCTACAGCCATGTCTACCACTAAGAGTCAATGGTCTATGCAATCCTTGAAAATGTAAATTTAGAAAAATATTTTAGGAAACAGTATCACTTTCATAGGGTGATGCTGGGTGTCTGTAGGCAGGAGCAATGTATCCTCCTCTATGTAGGTTGCGCTGTTTTTGTGGCCGCTGTACAGAAGGAATGAAGGACGAGATGAGCTTTGTACGATGCCGCTGTAGGTGTAATCAGGTAAACAGCTGTCCAATTAGATTTTTGTCCAATTCAGTTTTTTATTTGTTGACAAAGTTTGAAATATCCAATAAATTTTGTTCCACTTCATGATTGTGTTCCACTTGTTGTTGATTCTTCACAAAAAATACAGTTTTACATCCTTATGTTTGAAGCCTGAAATGTGGCAAAAGGTCGCAAAGTTCAAGGGGGCCGAATACTTTTGCAAGCCACTGTATATAGTTACTCCTGTTTAGGGCAGCTGGCTACATTACATATTCTCTGTAGCACAGCAAATTGCCTCCTGCTGCTTACTATTTTCAATACAGGGGATTGCAAGAGACAAATTCTGATGCCTAAAGGCTAAGTTAACCTTATGTAAAAAAATAAAGAAAAAAATAATAAATGCACATGACACATGATTATGCAGGTAAAAAAAAAAAAATGTGCATTTATTATTTTTATACACAGCAGCCTGCAATGCATTGCACCTGCGATTAGTAGATTACGGGTGCACCAGTCTCCTGCAAACACTTAGTACAGCTGTCTATCTGTACCTCCATATGGGAAGTCATTTACTGAAGAGCAGGAAGAATCAATGAACTATGAGGGAACTCACCAGCACCCTCCCAGTACAGAACTACAAGTATGGCATGGTGGAAAAAGAGCTTTGTAATTCATTCATTCACAGAACACACAGAACGAATTATGCATCTGTGTGGGCACAGCACTAAAAAGCCACATTCATTTTTAAATGTGACAGCAGGTATGGAGAGAAGATCCGCTGTCACATGGGGAGGAGGGTGCGTTGGGTGTGGGTTGTGGGGGACTCCTGAAAAGTAACACGTTTCACGTTACACCCAAAATGCGGGTGTAACAAAGGGCCATCTTTAAGACAGGGCAAACAGGGGCCTGTCATTGTTTTAGGGCCCAAAGCAGCTGCCCGCACTGCCCACAAATTGGGAGTCCCATCGGTGCCGCAAAACAACCGCTCCAGTCCACACCACACGGACAACAGCCAGCATAAGAGAGCTGTGCTGTAAATCTCGAGTAAAGAGCGGGCGGGGCAGTGAGCACCAATGACGCTCTGACACCACCCCATGCCATGCCTGTACATCGGGACCCCCTCATGAGGCCTCAGGTGGGAGCTGATGTCAGAGTGCTGTGCTAGTGTCAGCTGGAAGAGTGTGAGCCCGCGGATGGTAAGCAGAGGTCGGCAGAGCTTGGCAGACCAGGACCAGGTGGATCCTTCCTTCATCTCTCCTGGCTCCCCATATTCCAAAACTCTGACATGGCTGCAGCTTTTATTTAGAGAGCATTCAGCATGGCCCACAAGGCCAGTGGTGGCACTGTGCTGACATCTTCCACACAGTGAAAGGCAGCACTGCTTGATGGGCTTCTTTTAGACCTGGTTCACATGTATATGGGTTTGTGCAGGCAAACAGTTTGCCTGAATTTCCGCAGAAAAAAAAGCGTGCAGCATTTTAAAAATGCAGTGGCCTTGAAATTGCATCATGCTTTTGCACCATGCGATTTCCCAGCGGTTCCTGCACTTGCAAACGTGCTGCGTTTTTAAATGCGTAGGCCACACATCTAAAAACAAAGCGTGTTTGCGGGTGTGGAAACTTCAGGTAAGTCACATGATACAAAAGAATGATGCGATTTCAAAGCCACTGCATTTTTAAACTGCACTGCACGCACCTTTTTTCTGTGGGAAATGCAAGCATGGCAGCCCCCTCAAGTGAATTGGCTGTTGTGCTTGAGCATACATAACCAGGCCTAACATGGTAGTAAAGTAATTTTCAAAAATAAAAACATGGGTCCCCCTGCAGGTTTAAGTCATAATGCACCAGTATGCACTGCATACTAGCACATTATGACATACTTACCTGCAAACTGAGCCCTTCATGGCTCACCTTGACACTCGGCACATCCCTCTTCTCCCAGTCCTCTTGCTGGGTTCTCAACCTTTAACCGCTTGCATGGACAGGCTGTGGTGACATCACTCCCAAGCAAGTGCACAGGAGTCACATTATTGCAGCACACAGAGTAGGCTCTAAATGTGATGTGAGCTGTGCATGGGCGGCTCAAATCACATAATTGCTGGCAGACAGGGGGGACATTTATAACAGGAGAAGCCACTAGGGCCTCTTCTGTTATAACCACTTCCCGGCACTGAAGTTGTTTTACCCCAATTTTCAGCACTGTCACACTTTGAATGACAATTTTTATAATTTTGGTCAAACAAATAGAGCTTTCTTTCAGTGGTATTAAATCAAAGCTGGGTTTTTTTTTTTTTTTTTTTTTTTTTTAATGCTAAAAAAACAAAAAAGTCTGACAATTTTGAAAAAAAAAAGGCGTCTTTATTCATTTCTGTTATAAAATGCTGTAAACGGGTAATTTTTCTCCTTCACTGATGTGCGCTGATGAGGCTGCACTGATGGACCCTGATGTGGTGGCACAGGCGGGCTCTGATGGGCACTGATGAGTCGGCACTTAAAAGCGCTGTCAGTGGCACTGATGGGCACTGGAAGGCGGCACTTTTGGACACTGGTAGGCGGCACTGATGAGAAGGCACTGATTGGCAGCACTGGTGGGCACTGATTGGCAGCACTGGTGGGCACTATTGGGATTGCACTGATAATAAGTGTTGATGTTCTTTTTACACAAGTCAGTTATTGGCTCTCCTCATGCTGTCAGCGTGACGAAAGGAGTGCCGATAACTCGGCTTCTATTTTCATCTGTGATTAGCTAAGTCTGGACACAGGTGATCATGTGATAAAGAGCCACTGTTTGGCTCTTTACCTCAATCTGTGATCAGCAGTGTCCGGATGACACTGTGATCACACAGCGCACCATCCATGCCCTGCTATAGTCATGTGGCAGGCGCGATCATGAGACGCCATCATATGATGGCCTCCCAGAACTAGCCGGTTGTGCTGTAGCAATCGTTCGGCTATAGCACAGTTGGCAAGTGGTTAACTGCTATATGTTGTTGTAAGTTGTTTTATTTATAATTATTTGTTTTGTGTTAGTAGACAACATAGCTAATTGTTTTAATCATGAAATATAATGTTGATTAGCACTTTATTTATGAAAGTTAGGGTCCTTTTACATGGGGCGGACCGTATTTTTCTCCGCTCAGGCACTTTTTTTCTTTACATGGACATGGATGACACTCTGGAGTGTCCGTTCCGTATGTCCGTTTATCATCCCATCCGTTTGCGGATGATAGACGAAGATAAGGTATGTCAATGGGATTGTGGATGTAAGCGGATGACACTGCTGACATCCGTTTTTGCGTCCATTATGCTTTTTTAAACGGAAGAAAAATAGGGTTCTCTTCCGTTCCAAAAAATGGAACTGATCAGAAAGGACGCAAATCGGATGTCAGCGGATGGTCAACCGCTGACATCCGCAATCCAATTGACATGCATTATGTCAGTTTTTCATCCGTAATCGGATGGGATGAAAAACGGACATACGGACCGCCCGCGTGAAAGGACCCTTATTAAGAAATTAACATATAAGTGTTGTGTGTATTGGTGTGAGTCTTGCGCTGTCTGGAGGATGTGTGCGTGTAGTACCCCTTAGTGCTGCGTATACCTATTCTGTAAACCATACAGCATCAAATATAAATATAGGGGGAGGGGTATTGCGCTTCAGGGGGGTGGTATAGGTTGATTTTAGATGTTAAATAAATAAATTAGCTAAAAACGTTGTTAAATAAATACTCAATAATATGTGGTGGTGTTTAAATCAAATAAACTCATCTGGTGTACAGTGTATCCATAAAATATTCAATAAAGTATATTAAATATCTAAAAGACACTGCTTGTGCATATAACTATAAGGTGCACGTGTGCTGTGAAAATAAATACCCAATTATATAATATAATAATCCATATACTAAATATTCTTAATTCATGTGACAATAAAGTGCTCAGTGCTCCATCTATACATAGGTGAGTAATATTCTCTCAACATCCAGTGCTTTCAGTTCTTTTAGAGTGCTTAAATTGTCCCAAATTCAAAAATAGATGAAATAAACAAATCTTCTTATTCCAAGTGTTGAACCTCCACCTTACACCGTGTGGACAAACGGAGTGATTCTCTGCACCTATCACCCCTCAGGGTGTGCTAACCGCTCACCTTAAATTATAAAATGTTGCGCCTTTTGGCTGTGAACATATAGTAATCCTCTCCTCTCTTTCCTTGCTGTGTGCTCAGGAGATGGTGTTCAGCCTTAACTGACTAGATCGGGGTATACGTCCTCAAAGGGTCCCACGAATCTCAAAGGAAAGTGCTTGGATAGATCGGGAATTAGATCTTTAAAGATGGTGGAAAGAGTACTTCCGGTTCCGTAGATCCACCTCCTTTTAATAATAGAATAACTAAAAATGGCGATCTAGGAATATCCGGTTCCAGCGCCATAAAGTAACGTCACTTGCGTATGCAAATGATCCCCTGAAGAAGTCACGTGGGCGGACCTGACGTAACGCGTAGGGCCAGCACCGGAAGTGACATTCTGTATGCGGAAGTAAGGTCCGCGATCCCCTGTATACGATTGAATGTGCAAATACCACATTTGTTTGTAAGTGTTTCAATTTACTTTAAATAAAAATTAGTTTTTATGGCAATACTGCACTATGTGAGCACTTTCCTTTGAGATTCGTGGGAATCTTTGAGGACGTATACCCCGATCTAGTCAGTTAAGGCTGAAGACCATCTCCTGAGCACACAGCAAGGAAAGAGAGGAGAGGATTACTATATGTTTACAACAAAAAGGCGCAGCATTTTATAATTTAAGGTTAGCACACCCTGAGGGGTGAAAGGTGCAGAGAATCACCCCGTTTGTCCACACGGTGTAAGGTTGAGGTTCAACACTTGGAATAAGAAGATTTGTTTATTTCATCTATTTTTGAATTTGGGACAATTTAAGCATTCTAAAAGAACTGAAAGCACTGGATGTTGAGAGAATATCACTCACCTATGTATAGATGGAGCACTGAGCACTTTATTGTCACATGAATTAAGAATATTTAGTATATGGATTATTATATTATATAATTGGGTATTTAATTTCACAGCACATGTGCACATATGCACAAGCAGTGTGTTTTAGATATTTAATATGTTTTATTGAATATTTTATGGATACACTGTACACCAGATGATTTTATTTGATTTAAACACCACCACATATTATTGAGTATTGATTTAACAACGTTTTTAGCTAATTTATTTATTTAACATCTAAAATCAACCTATACCACCCCCCTGAAGCGAGATACCCCTCCCCCCAACATATAAGTGTTACTACAGTTGGCAAGTACGCACTGTTACAGATCAAGATAAGGACTTGTTTGTGGACCATTTCTTTATGTTTAAATTATTAAAGTTTGTTTAGATAAGGCCCCTTTCACACGGGGTGGATCCGTCTGAGGGGAATCCGCCTGCTCATCGGGAGATCTCTCCGCAGTCCTCTATGGGGCGGTCGGATGGAAGCGGACTGCATGTCATCAGATCTGACCCCCTGGATGGATAGCCACCCATTGCCAGGACAATGGGTGGCCCGATCGGCGCTGCCTGAAAAATGGACAGGCGGACCAATTGGGTCCACTGGAGTGAAAGGGGCCTTAGTCTATGTGTGTGTTTGTTTGTTTTTTGGGATGTTGGGGTGGAGAACAAAATTGCAATAGGGGGCCCCAGAAAATGGTTTCCCAGGGTCCAATCCATATTAAAGACAGCCCTGGTGTAACATATTACAAAAGGTGAACCTATTCTTAAAATTAGCTATATTAACTTTTTTTTTAATAATATACTCTTAAAGAGAAGCTCGGGAATGTAAAAAAAAAATAAACATTTAGGCCTCGTGTACACTGCTGCTGATAAATGGACGTTTAGGAGAAGTTGGGTTTTTCTTTTTAGCAGCCCCTGAACTCTCCTCTGTTATCTTATATGTCCATGTACACTGAGATGTTCAAAGTTGTTTAGAGGCAGTTGAGTTCAGTGGCATTTTTTTAAAGCAAAAAAAATGTGTTCAGACGGAAGTTTACTGGCATTTGAAACGCCAAATGCTTGTAACAGCTTACAATTGCGTTTATAAGTGTTTGGGTTATAGGTGTTTCAATGGGGATACATTTCTGACCATTTTTCAATGTAAAAACTCTTCTAAATGCAAATGCCGCTAAACGCGCATAAACTTAGCATGTTTAACCATTGGTTACCAGCTGTCAAGTTCCACCGTTTAGGAGAGGTTTTCAAATGTCCCGTGTACATGAAGCCTTTACACTGAGAACTGAGCAATCAAACACAGCTGATCGCTCAGTTCTCCCCCTCTGCTCTGAGCAGAGAGCCATGGCTGTCAGTCACCGACTCTTTGCTCTCCCCTCCAGCGCTTACTGGAGCACTGGGCTGTGGGGGGGGGGGGGGGGGCGGCTCAGGCTCTCAGCAGATAGCTAAGAGCCTGAGCCAGGTGCTGATCCAGACTTCTGGGGGGATCCCGACCATATGGTCAGGATCTATCCCGAGCCTTAACCAGCTAAATGACGTCAGCCGATAGAGGACATTAGCCCGCTGTCAGCTGAAAACTGGGCAAATGAGTGCAGAATGAAGGAGAAGTATGACTGAAAATGCTTTGGCCGTATTTCTCCTTTTAACAACTTTTCGTAATTTTTTTTTTAGCATAGACCCCCTTAGTTGGTTCACTTGTGTTTTTTTTTTTTTTTTCAAGCAGCCTTTACTAGGTTTTAAGGTAGTTCAGACTCCACAGAATGACGGAACCTATTTTTCACAGAAACTATAGAGGACAAAGTGAAAAAAAAAACATTATAGATAAATGAAAATGTTATAATAATAAAAAAGTATGTTTTTTTGTCTTTATTAATTCTTTGAATCCTATATCAAATACTTTGAGCTGTGCTTGATCGATTCTCAGCAGATGCACAAAAAATGCATCGCTTAATCATTTCTTTAAAAGTCAGATTACTTTTGTTCATTGTTATTGTGCCGAATACCTCATTCTTAAGGTTATGAATGCAAAATATCTTGTCTTTCTCAGGCGAAGTTAAAGAAGTGTACAGACAAATGAAAATTGATGTCAGATGTTCACCAATACAGTTGAATGTTGCACAGTCATTGTAGGCTTTTTGAATGTGTTGAGTGCTGTTGAAAAGACTGCTTTTTATGGCAACAGGAGATTGTCAGAATAGGCAGTGAGAGACAGCACATGGAGAATTGTTTCCAGCAGCTGCCTGCTAGGTAAGAGCTTGTTTAGATTCAAATTGGCCCTCCCTGCAGAAGTGGTTGCTGACCCATGACCCCTAACTTGCTCTGCATGGATCGGATTAAGGATAGAATTAAACTGTGCTGAATCACAAAGAACCAATAGATTTGGCAAGGCTTTAGAGTTTGAGGCATGTCAGTTATGTTTGCCAAAAGACTACCTAACCATGTTTTAATTTAATGAATTTAACTTATTGGTGAGCGACATCTTTAGTGAAACTTAAATTAAATACATAAAAAAAATAAATATGCACAATGTTAAATACTGTGAAAGGCATGCTGCTGTCAGACATGAAAATGTGTAGAAGTTCAACTGCAACAGCCTAACTGCATATTTTTATTCTGACATTCACCATGTGCAGTTACCTGCCCTGCTAGCCAAATTCATACAACTGCTACTATCACTCTCAGTTAACCTAAACAGGAGCCTGTAAAGATTAGGTATAAAGACGGTATTGTTATGAGTTCAGATCCAATTGTAATCTTGCCGAAATATTCCTGTTGTATAAGAGCAACATTGCATACTACTAAATCATGTGACAGGAGGGTGCAATCTAAAACCAGCACTTTGAAAAGATAACAAATTCATCCTGATATACACTAACTATATTACCAAAAGTATTGGGATGCCTCCCTTTGCACGCACATAAACTTTAATGGCATACCAGTCTTAACCACTTGCCGACCGCCGCAAGTATATATACTGCGGCGGTCAGCCCCTCCCAGGCAAAGTGACGTACCGGTACGTCACTAGCCTGAGAGCCAATAGGGGGCGAGCGCGTGCCGCCTGAGGCACGCTCCCGCCCCCGCTCGTTCACGGACCCCCCCGCGCGTGTCAGCGGCAGACCCGATGTCCGCCGCTCACTCGCGATCGTCGGGTGGAGAGGGAGAAAGGCAGGTGGCTAATGTAAACACAGCCGCCTGTCATTCTCCCCTGTGTAACAGCAGAGATCTAACGGTCCTGCTATGTAGGACCGTTGATCTCTGCTGTTACATCACAAGCCACATCCCTGCACAGTAAGAAACACGCCCCTAGGGACACACTTAACCCCTCCTTCTCCAATAAAGTTAACCCCTTCCCTGCCAGTGTCATTTTTACAGTAACAGTGCATATGTATAGCACTGATTACTGTAGTAATGTCACTGGTCCCCCCCCCCAAAAGTGTAAAAAATGTCAGTCAAGGGTCCGATCTGTCCGCCGCAATGTCGCAGTCCCGCAAAAAAAAAAATCCCAGATCGCCGCCATTACTCGCTAAAAAAAAAACCAATAAAAATGACAAAAATCTTTCCCTTAGTTAGTAAACGCAATGACTTTTGCGCAAACCAATCAAAATACGCTTATTGCGATTTTTTTTACCAAACATATGTAGCAGAAAACAAATTGGCCTAAAAAAATTTAGATTTTTACATTTTTTTTGGCAATTTCATATAAAAAAATGTGAAAAGTATTGTTACTTTTGCAAAATTGTCGCTCTTTTTTTGTTTATAGCGCATGATCAAAAAAATCGCACAGGTGATCAAATACCACCAAAAAAAAGCTCTGTTTGTGGGAAAAAAAGGACGTCAATTTCATTTGTGTACAGCTTCGCACGACCGCGCAATTGTCCGTTAAATTCACGTAGTGCCGAATCGCAAAATACCCCCTGGTCAGGTAGGGGGTAAAATCTTCCGGGGCTTAAGTGGTTAATCCGTAGGGTTCAATATTGAGGTGGCCCACCCTTTGCAGCTATAACAGCTTCAACTCTTCTGAGAAGGCTGTCCACAAGGTTTAGGAGTGTGTCTATGGGAATGTTTGACCATTCTTCCACAAGCGCATTTGTGTGGACAGGCACTGATGTTGGATGAGAAGGTCTGTCTCGCAGTCCTCGCTCTAATTCATCCCAAAGGTGTTCTATTGGGTTGAGGTCAGGTCTCTGTGCAGGCCATTCATGTTCCTACACCCCAAACTCACTCATCCATGTCTTTATGGACCTTGCTTTGTGCACTGTTCCAAATCATTTGGTGGAGGGCGGATTATGGTGTGGGGTTGCTTTTCAGGGGTTGGGCTTGGCCACTTAGTTCCAGTGAAGGGAACTTTTAAGGCATCAACATACCAAGACATTTTGCACAATTTCAGACTCCCAACCCTGTGGAAACAGTTTGGGAATGGTCCTTTGCTATTTCAACATGACTGCCCACCAGTGCACAAAGCAAGGTCCATAAAGACATGGATGAGTGGGTTTGGGGTAGAGGAACTTGACTGGCCTGCACAGAGTTCTGATTTCAACCCAATTGAACACCTTTGGGATGAATTAGAGCAGAGACTGCGAGCCAGGCCTTCTTGTCCAACATCAGTGCCTGACCTCACAAATGCGCTTCTGGAAGAATGGTCAAATATTCCTATAGACACACTCCTAAACCTTGTGGACAGCCTTCCCAGAAGGGTTGAAGCTGCAAATGGTTGGCCAACCCAATATTGAACCCTACGGACTAAGACTGGGATGCCATTAAAATGTATGTGCGTGTAAAGGCAGGCGTCCCAATACTTTTGGTGATATAGTGTATATTCTATAAAACTAAGAATAAAGAGGAATGGAGGGAAACTGTAGTCTACAATTATTTATTCTCAAACTGTGAAGTATCACTTTAAAAGAATGTGGTTTCTTTAAAGCTGAACTCTGGACACAAAAAACTTTCATTTAAAATAGAAGTATGTTTTTTTTTGCAATTTCAGAATCATTCTTACCTAGGTGGATGCTGCATCTGTCCCCCTGCCGGCTCTAAAGGCCCGTACACACGTACCGATCGTCGGCATACAAACGTCGGCGGACGAAAGATCTGCCGATTGTACGCGTGTTAGTATGGTGCCTCCGACAGATGTCTGCGCACAATCCGCGGACAAAAGTCTTTCTTGCAAACATGAAAATTTTTGTCTGCGGACACCAGAACGGACGATTGTTCGCCTGTCAGTACACAATTCGGCCGACACACAGCTACAAATCCCAACACGCATGATCAAACCAAATGAGTTCCCGGAAGAATTTTCTCTAGTAAACTCAACATTTTATCCAGAAAGAACTTTCGGCTCGCGGAAGTCCAAGAAATAGGTGAAATGCGGAGCACATGCTCATCTTGATAAATGTGAGAAGAAGGAAGATGCTGCTCATAATGCCATACTTTTCTAATAAAAAGGTATGTGTTCTGTTATGATGAAGATAATGTTTGTCTATTCTATCTGTTCTATCAAATTTTATAATTAAATAATTTGAACTCTTCACCATTATTTTTGTATTTTCACACCAAAGATCTAACTATTGATATGACCCTTTATTCTTGTATGAATTAATGTCTAAAACATATTTTTCAGGTTATGCACAATATTAAACATATTAACAAATTCAGATAGGCCATTTTTTATTTTCATTTTCTTTATTTTTTGGATCTCAGCAAAAAAAACCAAAGCAAACATCAATACTTTCCGTATAATAAACTAAACATAAAAAAGGTCCATTTGGACAAAATTAAACTAGAAACTGGCAAACAGGGGTAAAATAAATAATAGGGGGTTACAAAAATTAAAGTTGCTGGTAACTGTAATCAGGTTGCCATGAGGGCAGGTTTGGATCCTGCTGGCCATATTGCCACTGGCCATGTGGCATTTGGCGAGGTGGTGGGTGTTGTGGAGGTGGAGGTGGAGGTGGAGGGCACGGGTGCTCCTGGCATGCATGGCTGTGCTCAGTAAGTATGCCGTTTTCAGCCTTTTGCAGCACATCAAGAATAATTTTTCTGGCATACTGACACTGCCTGGGGTCCACCTTATCCAAAATTTTTGCCGTCATGTTGCTGAAGGACTCATTGGCCTCCGGTTTCCGACGTAGGGCTATGGTGGCCTCCTGGATAAATTCGTCTGTGATATCATCCACGTGCTTCCTCTTTTGCCTCCGTTTGGCAGGAGGAGGTGGTGGTGGAAATAGTTCCACAGGCTCCTCAGGCTCCGCAGGCTCCCCAGGCTCCTGGCTGCAACCTGGCTCCTCCTCAGTGACACTTCCCTGTTGATGAAATGAACAATTGATTAGAATGTTATAGTGTATATAAAAAGTCATGTTTGTTATATTATTGTGAACAAATAGCAGACTTTACATACAGTGGCATATCTAGGGTCTCCAGTGCCCTTGTTGAGGAGCTGTATTTGGCAACAACCCCCCCCCCCCCCAAGATCAATGTAAAACTGTAACCCACCCCCCCCCCAAAAAAAATTAAAGGGCATTAAAAGTTTCTAATTTGCCCCTTGTTTGCCCAGTGTAGAGCTCTCTAGTGGGCAATCATTGTCTCAGGTGTGAAAAAGAAAGAGAGGGTTGAGAGATAGAGAGAGGGAGAGAAAGAGGGGGTGTGAGAGAGAGAGGAGGGGGTTGCAGAGAGAGAGGGGCCTGAACTTGCAGAGGGCTTGATGTAGGGCATTGAGGGTGAAGCAGTGCAGGGAAACAGGAATAAGGAAGCCACCTGCCTTGCTGACCCAGAGTGAGAGACCAGAGACATGGAAGCAAGGATGGATGGATCATTTGCAGGAGCTGTTAGTTTTGTATTAAAAAAGGTTGAGCCAGAGGAATGCTGAGGCTACAGCAGTGTTTGTTAGGACCAGAGGTGTGCTGGGGATGCAGCAGTGTTTGTAAGACCGGAGGTGTGCTGGGGATGCAGTGAGAGGCAGTCTCAGTCTCCTGGTCTTTTGGCTCAGCTGCTCTCAATGTTTTACACCTGCATGAAGCAGCTCTCAATGTTTTACACCTGCATGAATCCGCCTGCAAACTGGGGGTTCTGGGGTGTGCAGGCTGAGTGGATTGTTAAAATAAACAATAAAACAATGCCAATGTTTTTGTGACCCACCCCCCTTGGCCTGCGCCCCTGGCGGTTGCCTGTCATGCCAACCCCTTGCTATGCCCGTTTACATAAAGGGTCAATTATGGTTTAGCTTATAATTTTGTTACATGATTACATTTTAGCAGACAATATATTGTGAAATGCCATACCTGAGTAAAACTCTCCTCCAGGAAATCCTCATCCTGGCTTGGATCTACAGACACTGAGCCCTCTGCCGAAGTCGAAGGCAGTGTAGAAATTGACGGCCTGGATTCCAAGGTGTCTGCCAGGAATCGCATGTTATCATAGTACCACAGCCGTGGTACATATACATTCCGTGCACCTGCTCCAGACTGGGTGGAATCTTCTATTTTTTTTAACTCCCGCCTGTAGGCAGTGCGAATACTGTTTATTTTTTTGCGGATATAATTAAAATTTGCCCCAGGACAGACGGGCTTGTAGAAGGCCACCAAATGTTCCATGGCCTGTTTTCTGAGTTTTCTATTTTTATAATCTGCGGACTTCACTTGCCACAAACACGGCAGTTGCCTGTACTCATCAATGAAACTGATGAGAAAGTTGTGGGTGGTGTAATTGTCCACCATATTGCAGGACAGTATATGCCTGCAAGACACAAAACAACACAAAACATATTAAAATAGCATGTATTTTGGCACATAATAAAGATATTCCTAATAAAAGCTGTATAGGGCCCAAAACACACACTTTCTATTAAAAGAGTCGTACCTTTGTTTGTGGGGAAAAGTCGTGATTCGCCGCTCGATCGTGCTCCAACTCTCGATATGTCCGCTAGCGAATCGTCGGCCGAACGATCTGGCGTCCTTTAAATACAGCGCAGGCGTCAACTCCTCCTCCAGTGGCGGGCTTGTGCAGGGGTGTGTACGTGCCGAAGATCAGGCCTACATGCGACACTCACACCTGAAGCAGAGGAACAATCTTTTAATCAAGAAGAATGCCTGAAAGATCTCAGAGTTCATCAAGTGGGGGCCAAAGTGATTGGGCCACCAGAAAATCAAGGGCTACACCCATGTCAAAGCCAGAAATGGTGGAGATGGTCTCTATTTTAGAAAAAATGGATTATGATGGCAAGTTGGCAAATTACGATCGGCCCAATGCCAGGAAAGATGGCATCATGGATAAGGTGGTGGCCTGTTTGGTAAAAAAATTCGGTGTGGAGCGATCGAAAGATCAGATTAGGAAACGGTGGTCTGACCTGAAACACCGTGAGCAGGATCAGCTTTCCCAAATCCATCGGATTTTGAAAAAAAGTAAGTTTTATTTATTAATTTTTTTTTTAATCATGCAATATGTTTTTTATAATTTTGTGTATGTTGTATTAACATGTCTAGATTATAATGTCTATGTAAAAAGTTAGATTACTCATTTTAGTTGTCATGTCGTGATTAGATCGATCTATTGATGATGTTTTAGTATATGACATTAAAAGTCAGGAAGCCATAGTTAAAAATATATGTATTGTGTTGCAACGAACGTTCTTTCCTGCACGAATCTTCTCAGCAAACATTCCTATTAATCACAGATTATTATTCAAACCTTTAAATAGGAGAAAAACGAAAACTCCGTGCCAAACTATGGGAAAGGAGGAGGAGAGGTCTGGCAGCTCCATCGGCAGTTGCCGAACAAGATGAGGACATGGGCACAGAAGGTGGCACAGATTCCACTAAAGGTAATTGGTTCCTATGCACTGTCAAACATTAATGTACCATATTTTTCGTAGATAACCATGTACATGTCTTCATATTTGTTACTAAAAGAGCTATCAAGCAGGGCACCATGTCCTAACAAATGTACCTCTTGTGACTTTTATGATACGGCCAATGTTTTGTATTATGTAGATGAAGACATTATTCCGGAAATAATCCTGGTGGAGCCAACAAGTGATGAGACACCAGAGCAACAAGAAGGTTGGTAGGCACAGATTTTTGTGTAGTGGGATCATAGAAATATGTGTATTTGCAATGATTGTTTAACCTTATATTCTTGTATTCCCTTACAAATTTACATTGCAGATGTTGCATCATGCCAGGATGTGGCATCCCCAGCCATGTCAGAACCCCGATCTCCTGGCAACTTGCCAAGCAGCGTGGAAGCCACTTCCGAAAATCTGGACGATCCTGGACCAAGTGTCAGAGAGCCAATTGTGTGCCCACGTAGGTTTTTTCATAATGATTTTTATCAGTGTTTTTTTAGCCTCCAATTGTCAACACTAGTTCCCTATGGGAGCCTCTTTATTTGAATGGAAGTGGCACCGTAAGTCGGATCAGGATGCTCTGACTTGCGGGGCCACTTGCGCTGTGAAGATTTTTGAGGGGGAAGTACACAGACAAATTGAAGAACCCACCGTGGGTGTCCACCCCAAGTTTACAACCAGGCTTTTTGTGTGTGGTATTGAGTTTGAGGGTATGCCCACAACAAAAAGACAGCGTGGGTTACCCCCAAAACCCCTACCAGACCCTTATCCAAGCATGCAGCTTGTCAGGCCAGGAAAGAGAACGAGCAAGCGGACCAAACACCCCCTGGACCACAGCAGGACACATGCCCTCAACATGGGGGGGTTTTGTTGCTTTGGGCCAGGGGGCCTCTGCACCGCACACACAAAAGCACCTTGCTCCCATGTAGAGGAGGACAAGGGCCTCATCCCCACAACCCTGTCTGGTGGTTTTGGGGGGTCATGCGGCCAGGGGGTTCCTAGGACTTTGGAAGCAACCTTTAACAAAGGGTGGCCCCCAGATCCCAGACCCCAATCCCTATGTGAATGGGTATGGGGTACATAGTACCCCTACACATTAACCACATAAATGGAAGTGTATGTGAATAACGACAGGAGACGTTTATGAAATGTTCTTAAATATCTTCATCCGGTCTTCTCCACTCTGCTCTTTGGATCTTCTCCTCTCCACTCTTCTGCTGTCCAATCTTCTGCTCTTATGTTGTCTGCTCTTTTGCCCTAGGCTCTTCTTCTTCCTCCTGTCCTCCTCCGATGCTGTTGCCGTGCATTCTGCCCGTCTCTGGTCTCTGCATCTTAATATATATACATTACGACCATGCCCTCACAATGACGTCATCATGCGTTCACACCCCTAATAAATCTATAGTAAGCTCAGGAGACCGGCAGAATCATCAGCAACAGCATCGGAGGAGGACAGGAGGAAGAAGAAGAGCCTAGGGCAAAAGAGCATAAGAACAGGGTAGGTATTAACTCGAGAGGAATTTAAGATTACCTGGACACCAAATGTTTCTCTATTATTATGACCTCATGTAGGTGATTCACATTGACTCATTTTTTTTTATTTTTTACAGACCATGTTTTACATAGTTGCACATTAGCCAAATTGACCCGTGAGGCTCTCCAATGCTGCGCAGACCTGGAACAAATAAAGGAGACTGCAACGGCATTACAAATCAAAATGCGCAATTTTGTGGACATGATTGGCAAATTTTAAGCCACAATTTTACTACGTTTTTAATGTTTGTATTGGTTCCTGATGTTACAAATTTTTTATAATGTTTTATGGCATTTTAAATACACTCAGATGTTAAAGAGTGTACCCAAGTTTGGGAAAAGCACTTTACAACACCCTAACCCTAACCCTAACCCTAACCCTAACCCTAACCCTGTGAATGTTTGATACTAAAACGTTTTTACATTCAACAATGTGTGTTCAATTCTTTATTAGACTTTCGTTGGGGGGTCGAGGTCTAAAGCTGTGTAAAGAAGCACTAAATGTATGATGGCTGTCCTATTCCCATATTTACATGTTAATGAAAGCATTTTGGACACTGCCATATGCGAGTTGCTGGAGGTGTCAATGAAATGTTAAAGATACCCCCAGTTTTAACGCATATCACAGTGCGATCTGACATTTCACACAGGATCGGATCACACAAGTTTGAACGACTGTGCGATCCTATCCTGATGCGGCTGAATAAATGCATCATGTGCGACTTTTGTGCGAGTGCAGTGTGAATTGAGACATACACTTTGTATGGCTACATTCGCACTGAACACGCATACAAGTCGCACATGACCCTTTATTTCTGATGTATCTGGATTGGATCGCACAGTGCTTAACACTTGTGGAATACAATCCTGTGCAAAAAGTAAGTGGCGGGTCACCCTTATGCAATGCTGGAAGGCTGCAAAGTCGCAGACTTCCCGCATCGCATAAGTGTGACTCAACACTCAAGGTACTAGCAGTCCTAGGATTCAATATGGCATTGATATTGCCAGTAGCAATCAGTGTAGGGAGATCAGTGTAATCTATAGTGTATTGCTTGTTCGTTGCTCTAGTTCACTTTCCATTACCTATATATATAACACTTTGAGATGAACAATGATCAAGTTTCACATAACACTGACATATCCTAACATTGGTGGGCAGTGAGAAGGATGTCATAAATGAACACAACATAACAGGTGTAGGTACTTTGTTAATACCCTAATGTATTATATGAAATATATAGTATGGGCAACTTCTGGACAATGAACACCAATGTAAGGTGACATTAGATGAACCTTGGGTGTGACCTAGTTCTCAATGTGACAGGGTTTGTGTACATTTTGTGGGGTGCAGAAGGCCCTTGTATTTACACCACTGGCTAAAAAATAACACATGGCCATCATCACTTTGGATCAGCTGGTGAGAGACTACAGTCAAGAAACACACTGATGAATGTATTAACCCTTCCAAAGTCACACATATATAACACATGATTAACCCAAATAATTGTGTTTGGCATATGTGCCCAAATGATTATAATCCACAATACAGAATCATTGCAATTTTTGTTTAATGTGTTGAAAAATAATATATCTCTGACATTTATCTTGTGTGTCCAATCTTTAACAAGATTAATGGGTGTGTGACAGTGATTGCTGCCAGGACACAGCTCCTCTCCCCACGAAATAGTCCAGATATTCCTGGCGGATCTGACGGGCCCTGTGTGATGCCAATGCTGACCGTCCAACTTCCATTGACGTCATGGACTCCACTTGGTTAGAAGGTTGGGCCTCTGAGGGCGTGGCCTGAAGACCTATGTGAGCGGACGTGTTCTAGAGAGGCTCTCCCGGCGGATCTCCGTTTAAGCTATCCTGCGGCTCCAAACTCGAGCGATACCCTTACCCCCGACCGCCGGTGGACACCGCCATCCAGCCCTGGCCATGTCTCCGCCGAAACGGCCATCCGAAGCGGCGGCTAAGCTGGAGAAGTTTCGGCGCCAGGAGGTGAGCGGCGTGGCCCAAAATGGCGGACCGTCCCAGCCAGCTCCTGCTGCAACGGCTCAGGCTGCGGACCAGGCAGTCATTCTGGCTGCCATCACGGATTGCAAGGCGTCCCTTACCACTAAAATAGAGGAGATAAAGGTGGACATATCTTTACTCAGGCAGGACTTTCAAAAGTTGCGGGGCAGGATGTCGGAAGCCGAGGGACGGCTCTCCAGAGTGGAGGATGATTTACCCCCCATACAGAACGCTGCTGAACAGGCCGCCAGGGATATACAGTTCTTGCTACATAAACAGGATGATCTGGAGAACAGAGCCCGGCGTAATAACGTTCGTTTTATTGGCTTGCCGGAGGCTGCGGAGGGGTCGTCCCCTGCCACGTTCCTGGAAGATCTACTGGTTAAATCATACGGCAGGGAGGCATTCTCACAGGCCTTTGTTGTGGAACGGGCGCACCGAATGCCAGCAAAAAAGCCGCCCCCAGGTGCACCTCCCCGGGTCTTTATTGCCAGATTCATGAACTTTCGGGACAGGGATGCGGTGCTCCGGCTATCCAGGGAGCGGGGGAATATCCCACTGGACAACCATAACATCATGGCGTTCCCGGACTTCTCGGCGGAAGTCCAGAAGCAGCGTAGCCAGTTTGGAGAAGTCAAGAGGCGCCTTAGGACCCGCAACCTCAAGTATGCGATGTTATATCCGGCCAGGCTACGAGTGGTTGGAGAGGATAGGGTACATTTTTTTGAAGACCCTGACGCGGCGATAGCCTGGCTGGATCGTCTGCCGTGAGCGGTGAGTCTGTTGCCTCTTCCCCGCCCCTGGGTACATTGGAAGACTGTACGTTCTCCAGTCTGAACTGCCCTGATGATTCTCCCTTTGCTTCTCGCCCCCTTCACCTGCCCTACATGCCTTGGAAGTTCGTGGTGGCACTCCCTCTGTTCCCCTGACACACTAGTATTTTTGGACTGAACTCCTTCGGGGGATGCCTGCTTGCCCTTTTACCTGCCCCCCCCCTTTTTTTTTCTTTTTTTTGCCTCCCCTTGGTCGTACGGACTCTTTTCCCTCCCCCCCCCCCCATGGACCTTTTTTCTTTTCTCATCTGTTTTGCCGATACAGACTTTTTTTTTCTCTTCTATATTTGACTTCCGGCCGGGAGGTCTCTATGCCCTTCATGGGTGCTGTGAACCCTCGTTGTCATACTTTGTGCTCACTGATGTGTTCCAGAAATGGGACCCCTCTTCGGAGATTGTTCGCCCCCACGGGCTCGTGGTGCTCTGGTTGGTCCTGGGGGGCTTCGCCTTTTGGTGGAGCTACCCGGGGCGGCCGGTCACTGCTGCCCGTGGACTGTTTGGTTTTGGGATTGATGCTCACACAAGTTGGGGTGTGTGTTGGGCTGGGTGGGGGGTGGGGGTTTATGTTTATTGAGTTATGCTATGTGATTTGTGTACTGACATGTATTTGCACTACCCTGTATTTTCGCACTGTTTGGTTGAACTCCTGGATTTCAGGCCATGGGCGGCGGGTGCGGTTTACACTTGTCCTGGGTTGCTGTCCACATCCTGTGCCACGGCATGTTCTCTCCTCCTTGATGTTATGGCAGGGCTGACCTTTCTTACGTGGAACGTGCGGGGCATCCGAGACAAGGTCAAGCGCACGGTTATCCTGTCCTACCTCAAGGAACAGAGGGCAGATGTCATTGCACTAGTTGAAACGCATGCTGAGGGAAACTTGCTTGGGGCCATCCGCAGACCGTGGGTCGGCTGGGCTTTTCATGCGTCGCATTCCTCTCATTCGAGGGGTGTGTCGTTGCTGGTCTCCCGGTCTGTGGCTTTCGCAGTAAAGGAGGTGGTGACGGACCCCATGGGTAGGTATGTCTTTGTGGCTGGAGCTATGGGGGGGAATGACATACTTCTCTTAGCCTGGTACTTTCCTCCCCCCTTTAGTGCTACCCTCCTGACGAAGGGCATGATGTTTATGGCAAGATACCCCTCGGTCCCTGCAGTCTGGATGGGGGACTTTAATACGGTCTCCAATCCGTTTCTGGATAGGGTGGGTGCCCCGGGCTCCCCACCCTGCCCGGATAGAGCCACACGCTTTCATAGATTGTTGACCAGCTGTCACCTCTTTGACTCGTGGAGGTGTTTACATCCCACTACACGGGCCTACTCGTGCTTTTCCACGACCCACTCCACCATGTCTAGGATTGATGGTATATGGATCTCCCAGGCCCTTCTGCCCAAGCTTCTGGGCGCCCGTTTTGGCCCGAGACTGCTCTCGGACCACGCCCCGTATATGGCTACTCTGTCCCCGCTTACCACCCCTCCCCAGAGACATTGGCGCTTAAATCCCTTTTGGCTCAAGACTATCCCGGACATTGACTCCTTGACGACAGAATGGGACTTTTTTTTCAGCTCCAACTCTGACACTGCTTCCGCGTTGTCGGTGTGGGAGGCCTTCAAGGGCCATGCACGTTTACTTTTGACGTCGCGTATTGCTCGACATCGCAGGGCGTCGCGGACCGACCTTCTTGCTGCTGAACGTCAATTGGCTGAACTGGAGGCTGAATATGCCGGCTCTCCGACGCCGGACGCACTTTCTCAACTCAAATTACGGTCTAGGGCCCTGGACCATATGTTCCAGGAACGGGCTAATCATAAATTATTTTTCGGCCGTCAACGTATTTTTGAGCATGGTGAGCGATCGGGCAAATTGCTTGCCTATTTGGCACATATGAACGATAGACCGCCCGTGGTGATTACACTTCACCCCTCGGTGCTGGGGGACTCCTCGGATCCGGCGGCTGTGGCGGAGCTCTTTGCTTCGTATTTTAGCGAGGTTTATTCCTCTAAGGTGGATTATGATTCGTTGGATCTGACCAGTTTGCTGGATACCCTGGAGTTCCCTGCACTGACCCCTGAACAGGTTGCGGTGCTTGAGGCCCCGATTTCTCGGACCGAGATAGTCTCTGCCATTTCTAGTTTTGCTAGGGCTAAAGCGCCTGGATCTGATGGCCTCCCCATCGAGTTTTATTTGCAGTATTCGGAGTCCTTGACCTCCCGTCTGCTCGCGGTGTTTGAGGCGGCATTTGAGTTGGGCTCTTTACCTGCCTCGATGTGTGAGGCACTGATCATTTTGCTCCCCAAGCCTGGCAAGGATCCCCGGTATCCGGATTCCTACAGGCCCATCTCCCTGTTACAGTGCGATGTTAAAATCCTGGCCAAGGTACTTGCCCTTAGACTCAACGTAGTGATCCTCTCCTTGGTACACCCCGATCAGACGGGATTCATGCCGGCCAAGAATACGGCCTTCAACACCAGGCGCTTGTTTATGAACATGCAGGCCCCCCATGACTGTGTCGGTACCAGGGTGGTTGTGACTTTGGATGCCGCCAAGGCCTTTGATTCTGTCGAGTGGTCGTACCTGTGGCAATGTCTCCGTAAATTTGGGTTCGGTCCGAAGTTCATTAAGTGGCTTACAGTGTTATACAGTCAACCTCGGGCTCGGGTGGTGGCCAATGGCTGGACTTCTAGGTCCTTTCCTCTTTCTCGAGGTACGCGTCAGGGGTGTCCCGTCTCCCCACTGCTGTATGCCCTGGCGGTCGAGCCACTTGCGATGGCCCTCCGGGCGGACCCAGGCATAAAGGGTCTCCGCCGCGGGGACCTTGAGGAGCGTGTTGGGCTGTACGCAGACGACATGATCCTGTACCTGGCGGACTCCGGGCCCTCTTTGAGGCGTGCCCTGGAGGTCATACAGCGGTTCGGGAGATTTTCTGGCCTGACGGTCAATTGGGACAAGTCCCTTGTCCTTCCTATAGACAGTTTCCCCCCAGCAGCTGACCAAGCGTCGCTCCCCCTGTCGCGGGTGTCGGAATTCAAGCATCTTGGGGTCCGGGTGACTAGATCCCTTCCTGACTATATCCCGTTAAATATTGAACCCCTCTTTGCCTTGGTCAAGGACAAAACACAAGTTTGGGCTAGGCTACCCTTGGGCGTCATGGGCAGGGTGGGCCTGGTAAAGATGATCCTGCTCCCCAAAATCCTATACCTGCTGTGGCACTCTCCAGTTTATATTCCATATAGATACTTTATGACTCTGGAGAGCCTGCTGAGATCATTTATTTGGGGCTCCTCCAGACACAAGCTGTCCTGGAGGCACACCCAGAAACCGACCAAGTTGGGGGGCCTGGCGGTTCCTGAATTGGCAAGGTATTACCTGGCTGCCCAATTATCGCATTTCTTTCATCTGGATAAACAGGACTCGGACAGGTATATGGCGCTGGTCTGCAGAGGTGCGGAGTCGCGGCTCCCTCACCCGTTCTGTGATGTCCTTAGAGGAGTTGCTGGGTCTACTCCTGTGGCTCCTCGGGGAGGTCTCCTGTTCCATCATAGGCGGGTCTGGGACCTGGCGATGTCCAGAACCGGGGATGCAACGTTGCATTCCATGACTCCCTTGTGGTTTAATCGTCAGCTGCCGGAGCTCCTCCATATCCCTGATCCTGGGGTGTGGATTCGTAGGGGTATATATTTGCTGTCCCATGTTGTTTCTGCTGGGTCTGTTAAGTCTTTTAGCCTACTCCAGGAGGAGTTCCAACTCCCGGCATTCATGCACTTTTACTATTTGCAGTTGTCCCACGCTTTGAGAGGACAATTTGCCCATGCCATCCCGGACTTACCGTCAGTTGACATACTTGAGGTGATCAGGGGCCAGGAACACCGCAAACTCATATCATTGCTCTATGAAATGTTAGGCACCAAGCGGGTGACTGCCCTGGCATATGGGGTGCGGGAGTCCTGGGTGGGCGATGCTGGGGAGCTGGGGGACGAGGAGTGGGACGAGGCCTTGGAAGCTTGCACCTTGGTCTCTCCTAAATTGTCGGACCGGCTAACTCAGATCTATATTGTCCACAGATCGTATCTTACCCCTGTGCGACTGGCTCGATTTGACTCCTCCCGCTCCTCTGCATGCCCTAGGTGTTCTCACTCCCCGGGCACCTTCGGGCACATGATTTGGTCCTGCTCGGACGTGCAGGGATTTTGGACGCAGGTTGTCCGGTTCCTGCATGACCGTATGGGATGCCCGACTACCCTGGACCCCAAGCTGTGCCTACTTGGGATTTTTCCCGAGTCTGACGCGGACAAACATATGGTTCAATTTCTCCGGGAGACCCTGTTTGCTGCTAGGAAAGTAATAGCCCTGAAATGGATGCAGCCTGTGTCCCCTACCCTTGAGGCTTGGAAGGCAGTGGTGAGCGCTACTCTCCCTTTCAAGAAGGTCATGTATGCTAATAGGGGTTGCCCCAAAAGGTACAACAAAATATGGGATAGGTGGCTGGAGGCCCCTGACACATGTCAGACTTAAGAAACAGGGGATACTGCACATATACGCTTTGACACAGCGACTGGTTTCTGGACCTGCGCCCATGGTCTCTACTGTGTGTTGGACTGTGATGGATAGTCTTTGATTACAACCCGTCAAGTGTATTGTTATCTCATTGTTTGACTCTTATGCCTTGTACTTTTTGCCCAGTGTGAGGCCTGCATTTTTTTTGATTATGTACTCCTGTACTTGTGCAAATGTCTGACGGTATTTTTTCTTTTGTATGTTTATATGTCATGTTTAACTCAATAAACGTTTGTTTGGTTCAAAAAAAAAAAGAAGGTTGGGCCTCTCCACTTGTACCTGGCATAGCAGGGTCAGTATCCAGTTGCTGCAATACATAATTTTGTGCATTCCTGCGTAGGAAGTTGTGCAAAATGCAGCAACACAAGACCACATTATCCACTTTGTACAGTGCCAGGTTTATGGACGTCAGGAATATCCGGAACCGGTTGGCCATTATCCCGAAGGCATTCTCCATAACTCTGCGAGCTCTGGACAACCGGTAGTTGTAAATCCTTTGGTCTGGGGTGAGGTTCCTCTGAGGGTAGGGCTTCATGAGATGCTCCCCAAGCGCAAAAGCCTCATCTGCGATAAACACAAAGCTCATACCCTCAACAGTTTGCTCCCTGGATGGCAGGTTCAGAGTGCCGTTCTTTAGACGACGAGCGAACTCCGTCTGATCAATAATTCCCCCATCCGAATTGCGGCCATTTTTGCCAATATCCAAAAAAATAAACTCATAGTTTGCATTAACTATGGCTAGCATGACTATACTAAAAAAAACCTTTATAATTATAAAAAAATGTGCCGGAATTCGGAGGGGGGACAATGCGGACGTGCTTCCCATCAATAGCACCCCCACAATTGGGAAAATTCCACTTCTCCAGAAATTGATCAGAAATCTCCAGCCATTGCTCTGCGTTTGAAGGAAACTGTGGGGAAAAAATAAAAAAAATAAAATTAGTGCTTGAGCACATCACATTATTAATTACACACACAGTTGTCTGTTAAATGCTTATGCAACTTGCTAAAAAAATATACAACAGGAAGGCAAAGGTTTGGATATGGGGATGTAACATCTACATACATTTATTTTCAACCTCCTATTGTTCTTATATTGTAAAGGGCCATACACACTAGAAGATTCTCTGAAGACTTTTTCGTGCAGATTTACCTTTTCTATGTAGTGCAAGGGCCTACCAGATTGCATAGGATTTGAAAGTGTTTGTTGGACCTCATATTATTTGGTTTTGGTAAATCGGAAGGATAAATTGTTCTGACAATCTTCTAGTGTGTATGGCCCATTATACTCACCAGCTAGAGCTGAGATTTACAAACTACGGCCATCCAGCTGTTGCAGAACTACACATCCCATGAGGCCTTGTAATTCTCTGACATTCACAGACATGACTAGGCATGATGGAAATTGAAGTTCGTGAACAACTGGTGGGCCATAGTTTGAAGACCTCTGAACTTGAGCTTTGGTATATGCTGACTTTGAGATTTAGCATGTGGGTGGGGGATGGGTAAGTAAAACTGGGCATTTATACATCAATAAGGGCTTGTGGTCAGTGAAGGTTTTAACATCATTACATAAACATACAGAATCATAGGTGGGAATGGATGGACTGATGTATTTTAGATAAATCATTAACTAGGTACTAAAACATTGGCCAAGGAATAATTGTTTGAGGGAAAGCAATAAAATTAGATAAATTCGACATACTGTTAACAGGCAATGCGTTTAGGGACACATAGGAGAGAATGGTGGGGTGGTTAGTGGGTAATTTTACAAATGGTTAAAGATAATCTACATCTTTACTACTATGTGCATGCGGACAGAGGGTAGTTTACAAATAATGGCCTGTGTCAATTGCTGTACATCCAAAAACATCATAATTCGGGTGAAACTAGTAATACATGTAATGTAATGTAAAAAATCAAACATACCTTGATATAGTCCTTCTGCAAGACCTTGATGATGGCAGAGCAGGTCTCAGGGATGATGACTCCCAGTGCTTGGGGGGAGATGCCTGTGGTGAACTTCAGATCCTGCAGGCTTCTCCCTGTTGCAAGATACCTCAACGTCGCAATTAACCTTTGCTCAGGAGTAATTTCAAGCCGCATACAAGTATCCTGCTTCAGAATATAGGGGGACACCAGGGCAAGAAGACGGTAAAAGATGGGATCCGTCATCCTCAAATAATTCCTGAAGTCATCAGGATTATTTTCCTGGAGCTCCCTCAGCAAGGACATATGAGAAAATTGATCACGGTTAAGCAACCAATTTTTCGTCCAGGAGGTCCGCTTCTTCTTCCTATTGCTCGTACGTCGTCTCAGAGCCAAAACTCCAACACTAACGACAGCAACGGACGAATTCACGGTCGCCATAATAAATTCTCGAACGATGTCTCGGAAAATAGCGAAATGTCGTCAACCAAACAAATGCTACCGAAATCAGCGCGAGATGCCCAGAAGGGTCACGGCCAAACACTCACTTCCTCTTTTGTAGCGGCGAACGTGCGTGGAACGTAGTGACGTCATTTTCTGTCGGAAGACAAATGTCCTGGGCAAGTTTTGAGCACTTTTCAACAGACAAACAACAAACACACCAGCCGCGAACATTTGTAGGACGTTCTGTCGGCCGACGATCGGTACGTGTGTACGGGGCTTAAGACTGAGAACCGAGCAATCAAAAAATGCTGGCTGCTCAGTTCCCAGGGCTCCCTGAGCAAACAGCTGGTGACTGTCAGTCATCGCTCTCTGCTCTGCCCCCTCCCCCCTGCACTAACTAGAGCACTGGGCTGTGTAGGGGGTGTGAGCAGTCTGCTCAGGCTCTCAGCAGCACGTGATCTTTCCCAAGCCTGAACCGACTCTGGGACATCAGCCGACAGAGGGCTTCAGCCTGCTGAAAACAGGTCACACTGTATTACAGCACAGATCTGGAAGAAATACACAAAGGACTCCAATATTCAAGTAATAATAAACATACTTTTTGTATTTACACACTATTATTTTTATGCTTATTGCGAAGTTCAGCTTTAACCACTTTAAGACCAGGTCTTTTCTGGAACTTTTTGTTTACAAGTTTAAATTTGTATTTTTGCTAGAAAAGTACTTAGAGCCCCAAAACATTATATATATATATATATATATATATATATATATATATATAATATATATATATATATTGACAAAAAATTCCCCTAGGGGTGGGACTTTATAGGCACAATAGTATAAAATAGAACATATATGTATAAAAGATTTATATTTATTGAGTACACATAGAAAAAAATACAACAATAGTTGGTATATGCATTAAAAACAAGCAGGAACACACCCAATATATATATATATATATATATTTTTAGCATAGACCCTAGAGCATAAAATGGCAATTGTTGGAATATTTTACACTGTATTTGCACAGCAGTCTTTTAAACCCATCTTTTTTTTTTAAAAAAAAATACATTTTGTGAATAATAAAAAATAAAACAATAAAGTTAGCCTAATTTTTCATATAATGTGAAAGATGATGTTTCGCCGAGTAAATGGATACCTAACATGTTATGCTTTAACCACTTGCCGACCGGTCACGTTGACCGTACTGCGGCAAAGTGGTTCGTTATCGTCCAGCGACGTAGTACTACGTCGCTGGACTCCTCCCCCTGTAGGCGGCGCTCGCGCTCCGCCGGAGGCCCGCTCCCGCTGTTTTAATTCACAGCGGGAGTCGGGCCAGGGGAGGAGCGGCGGCGATCGCCTCTGCTCTTCCCTGATCGTCGGGGAATCTAGTTTGGAGATCCGCCCGCCTGTGTAAACAGAGCGGGCGGATCTCCTCAGTGACAGGGAGTGACAGATCGCAGTGTTCAGCATAGCTGAACATGCGATCTGTCCCTGACTCACTCAGTCACCTCCCCCCCCCACACGTCAGTAAGCACCAGGCATACATTAACCCCTCCCTCTCCAATAAAATTAACCCCTTCCCTGCCAGTGTCATTTTTACAGTAACAGTGCATATATATAGCACTGATTACTGCAGTAATGACACTGGTAACCCCAAAAGTGTCAAAAATGTCAGTCAAGGGTCCGATCTGTCCGCCGCAATGTTGCAGATCGCCGCCATTACTCGTTAAAAAAAAAAAAACACCAAAAATGACAGAAATCTTTCCCTTAGTTAGTAAACACAATAACTTTTGCGCAAACCAATCAAAATACGCTTATTATGATTTTTTTTACCAAACATAGGTAGCAGAAAACAAATTGGCCAAAAATTTAAAAAAATTTTGATTTTTACATTTTTTTGGGGGGGAATTTCATATGAAGAAATTTTTAAAAATATTGTTATTTTTTCAAAATAAACGCTCTTTTTTTCATTATAGCGCAAAAAGTAAAAATCGCACAGGTGATCAAATACCACCAAAAGAAAGCTCTGTTTGTGGGAAAAAAAGGACTTAAATTTTGTTTGGGTACGGCGCCGCACGACCGCGCAATTGTCAGTTAAATTCGCACAGCGCCGAATCGCAAAAAGTGGCCTGGACGTAAGACAGCAAAATCCTCCGGTGGTAAAGTGGTTAAAATTGTGCATGCATATGGAATGGCAACAAACTACGATACTTAAAAATTTCCATAAAATGTTTTTAAGGTTATGTGTTTAGAGTTACAAAGAAGGTCCAGTGCTAGAATTATTGCTCTCACTCTACCGATTGCGGCAATATCTCACATGTGTGGTTTGAAATCCATTTACATATGTGGGAGCGACTTACGTATGCGTTTACTTCTGCGCACAAGCATGGAGGGATAGGACTCTTTTTAATTTTTTTTTCTTATTTATTTTACTATTTATTTTTTTATTCCTATTACAAGGAAAGTAAACATCCCTTGTAATAGAAATGCATGACCGGTCCTCTTTATTGTGTGATCTGGGGTCAAAAAGACCTCAGATCTCTCATTTACCATTAAAAGCAAAAACAAAAGTCAAAAAGAAAAAAAATAATCTCTTTAAGGCCAAAAGGCGTCACTCCTGTCCTCCAAGAGCATAGAGGCGGTTGGGAGCTATCTTGCTTTCTCACTCGGCTTTCTGCACGGTCATCTGACACATCGGATCGGCTCCAGGCTAACCAACAGATCTG
Source organism: Pelophylax lessonae (assembly GCF_965119305.1). NCBI lineage: Eukaryota > Metazoa > Chordata > Amphibia > Anura > Ranidae > Pelophylax > Pelophylax lessonae. The sequence goes on along the minus strand of NC_138770.1, from coordinate 153,217,918 downwards.
AAAGTGAAGTGTATGTAGGGGGGTACGCTGATAGTATTGGGTTAAAGCTGCTACCGGTATTCAGTGCCAAATGAATATATAATGTGAAAATAAATAGGTGCGCTAAAACAAGTATATGAATCCAAAATTGCAATCAAACAAAATAATGGATAACAAGTTGATGGTGTGTTTCAAAAGTCCATTGTGAATCAATCATAAGTGTCCATATGTGATAAAAATCAAACTGGTGCTCCACAACATAAAAGATGTCTTCAACTTCAATGTGAAAGAAACCCACCACCAAGGGAAATTCCTCCTTACCAGACGGAAATAAGGTGTGCACAAATAACAAATATGTCGATCACCACAAAATATAAGTGCTTCCAAGCTCCAAATGAATCACCCAAAATAGTCCCTTACCGGACAGCAGGTAAAAAGCACATATGGGTAAGCTGATATCCACTTTCACCTCCTCCGTATCCAGCCTACAATTTAGTAGGTTTCAAACAGCAGATGAAAGGCACCTGTGATTCCACTGATCTCCACTACTACCTCCTTCACTTCCGACCTACAGCAAGGTAAATCCCTGACCAATGGGCCGGTGACTTCCAAGCATGGGGTATAAGGAATAAAGCCACAATAGTGTGATATCTTCTTATAAGGTTTATTTACAAACAGTAATGCACTTACAGTTGATGCATGGCAAGTCAGCATAGATGGTATGTTATCGGAATTTCTCTAGCTACGCTCGTGCCCGGCTGCAGCACGGACCTCGAGCAGTCGTTCGTGACAGTAACGCCTCCTCTCTGACGCGTTTCTTCCTATTGGACATCGACCGAGATAGGAGTGGTTTGCGTACCGTCACTTCCGCCTTAAATGCACCTGAACTCGATACATCATTTCCGGTGTCCGCACGGGATGTCTATGTCTGTCTTTTCAGATTAATGCGAGTGTGGGTGCAATTTATGTGCAAAATGAAGCAATTTCTGTTGTTACGGAACATTAAAATCCCGATCTATGACTAAGTCATGAATATTATCAAAAATGGACAAATTGCTATAACGATCCAAATGTAAATGAGGGTGACACACCGGAAGTGCTGAATAACAAAGTTCCTGTGTGCCTACATCTCAAATTAAAAGTTAATTTTGTTGTTTAATATATTAAAAATAATGATCCCCTGATGACGTTAGCATGCCTGACGAAACGTGCGTCGGAAGCGTGAGAACGTAGAGTTCCGGTGGGGTGGAGCGCAGATGCGAAAGCGGCGTCCCATCCACCTGAAGTAGCCGAACAAATTGTTTATTGTGGCGTTTATCTTACCGCTATGTAGTAAGTGCAATACTTTTTAATTAAATCTGTTTACCTGACAATATTACACTATTGGAGTTTTCCTATTCTTTACAACATGATGTCCGGAGTCCCGGAGGTACCCATACATACTGGCCCACTACACACTTGATGTGAAGAGAGTGTTAAGGAAAACCTGGAGCTCCTGTGGAGACATATGCTGGTTGTGACCCCCTGTAACTAAGGGGTCAACTTCTTCTGGTAAGAAGTATTTTATCCGAGCACTGGGTGGATGGTGATTGGTGAAAGCATTTTATATCAAGTCCAATTTTGCTGCTGAGACAAGTAGTTTGCACCGAGCACTTTAAGGACTATATTTATTCATTTATTTATTCACCTATGAAAGGGCTATAATAATGTATACATATGAACAGAATTGGTTTATTTATTAATGTGATTTATTTGAGATACATCACCACTTTTATGCACTATAGCACTTTATTGTGAGTCTAATGGCTGAACGCAATAATTTTTTCCTTTATCACATATTGCGTTTTCACGTTTTTATTGCTGCTCGCTAGTGGAAGGAATTCCCTATTATTCACAATTTAATTCATTTAAGTTGTCAAATAGCAATTAGACTCACAATAAAGTGCTATAGTGCATAAAAGTGGTGATGTATTCTGTTCATATGTATACATTATTATAGTCCTTTCATAGGTGAATAAATAAATGAATAAATATAGTCCTTAAAGTGCTCGGTGCAAACTACTTGTCTCAGCAGCAAAATTGGACTTGATATAAAATGCCTTCACCAATCACCATCCACCCAGTGCTCGGATAAAATACTTCTTACCAGAAGAAGTTGACCCCTTAGTTACAGGGGGTCACAACCAGCATATGTCTCCACAGGAGCTCCAGGTTTTCCTTAACACTCTCTTCACATCAAGTGTGTAGTGGGCCAGTATGTATGGGTACCTCCGGGACTCCGGACATCATGTTGTAAAGAATAGGAAAACTCCAATAGTGTAATATTGTCAGGTAAACAGATTTAATTAAAAAGTATTGCACTTACTACATAGCGGTAAGATAAACGCCACAATAAACAATTCGTTCGGCTACTTCAGGTGGATGGGACGCCGCTTCCGCATCTGCGCTCCACCCCACCGGAACTCTACGTTCTCATGCTCCCGACGCACGTTTCGTCAGGCATGCTGACGTCATCAGGGGATCATTATTTTTAATATATTAAACAACAAAATTAACTTTTAATTTGAGATGTAGGCACACAGGAACTTTGTTATTCAGCACTTCCGGTGTCACCCTCATTTAAATTTGGATCGTTATAGCAATTTGTCCATTTTTGATAATATTCATGACTTAGTCATAGATCGGGATTTTAATGTTCCGTAACAACAGAAATTGCTTCATTTTGAACATAAATTGCACCCACACTCGCATTAATCTGAAAAGACAGACATAGACATCCTGTGCGGACACCGGAAATGATGTATCGAGTTCAGGTGCATTTAAGGCGGAAGTGACGGTACGCAAACCACTCCTATCTCGGTCGATGTCCAATAGGAAGAAACGCGTCAGAGAGGAGGCGTTACTGTCACGAACGACTGCTCGAGGTCCGTGCTGCAGCCGGGCACGAGCGTAGCTAGAGAAATTCCGATAACATACCATCTATGCTGACTTGCCATGCATCAACTGTAAGTGCATTACTGTTTGTAAATAAACCTTATAAGAAGATATCACACTATTGTGGCTTTATTCCTTATACCCCATGCTTGGAAGTCACCGGCCCATTGGTCAGGGATTTACCTTGCTGTAGGTCGGAAGTGAAGGAGGTAGTAGTGGAGATCAGTGGAATCACAGGTGCCTTTCATCTGCTGTTTGAAACCTACTAAATTGTAGGCTGGATACGGAGGAGGTGAAAGTGGATATCAGCTTACCCATATGTGCTTTTTACCTGCTGTCCGGTAAGGGACTATTTTGGGTGAAACGGAAAACGGAATTTAACTTCAAACTATTTATTTTCACAGATCTGAAAGTGAAACCAACACCACAATCTCTTTTATCAGGCACAGAATCATCCGCAGTACTAAAAAAAAAACAAAACGGAATTTAACTTCAAAGTAATGACGTAAATGTACTGTGGGTGGTCATCAGAAGTTATATACTTAAAGCGGAGATCCACCCTAAAAATGAAGTGTGCACCGTCCGCTAGCTTAAAAACACCTGAAAAACAATTGGATAATTAATTTTTTTTTTGTTTCACTTACATTGTTTTTAATGAAAATATACTTACCTTCCTTCCTCTTCCTCCCTCTGCGGCCGTGGTCTCCGATGTCACTTCCTCCTTACGTCATCAATCCCAGGAATCAATGCGCCTGAACCGGGGTGTCACTCATCACTTCCGGTGCAGGCGCGTCATTCCCTGCTGAACAGCTTCTGGGCATGCACAGAAGCTGTTCAGGGATAATGCGCCTGCCCCTGAAGTGACGAGCAGGGCATTCTGGGACTCCGATGTCACTTCCTCCTTACGTCATCAATCCCAGGAATCAATGCGCCTGAACCGGGGTGTCACTCATCACTTCCGGTGCAGGCGCGTTATTCCCTGCTGAACAGCTTCTGGGCATGCACAGAAGCTGTTCAGGGATAATGCGCCTGCCCCTGAAGTGACGAGCAGGGCATTCTGGGACTCCGATGTCACCCAAGTGGATACAAAGAGGATGATCCGGCTTCAGCTGCCCACACCTGAGATGGCAGCGCTGGACAAGACATTTTCTAGGTAAGTATTTCTTCTTACAGGTAAGTGAAACAGGGGACAGTTCAGAGGCTATCATTGCTTAAATGCACTAGCCCTGACTGTCCCGGGGGTATTTTTAGCGAAAAAAAAAATTTTTGCCCGGAACTCCGCTTTAACCACTTAAGCCCTGGAAGATTTTACCTCCTTCCTGACCAGGGGTTTTTTTGCGATTTTTTTACTGCGTGACTTTAACATACAATTGCGCGGTCTTGCGACGCTGTACCTAAACGAATTTGACGTCCTTTTTTTCCCACAAACAGAGCTTTCTTTTGGTGGTATTTGATCACCTGTGCGATTTTTACTTTTTGCGCTATAAACAAAAAAAGAGCGTAAATTTTGCAAAAATAACAATATTTTTCACATTTTTTATATGAAATTCCCCCCAAAAAAATGTAAAAATCAAAATTTTTTTACATTTTCGGCCAATTTGTTTTCTGCTACCTATGTTTGGTAAAAAAAATTGCAAAAAGCGTATTTTGATTGGTTTGCGCAAAAGTTATTGCGTTTACTAACTAAGGGAAAGATTTCTGTCATTTTTGGTGTTTTTTTTTTAACGCGTAATGGCGGCGATCTGCGATTTTTTTTTTGCGGTACTGCGACATTGCGGCGGACAGATCGGACCCTTGACTGACATTTTTGACACTTTTGGGGTTACAGTGACATTACTGCAGTAATCAGTGCTATATATATGCACTGTTACTGTAAAATGACACTGACAGGGAAGGGGTTAACTTTATTGGGGAGGGAGGGGTTAAGTGTGTCCCTAGGGGCGTGCTTTTTACTGTGATTGGCTGTGGCTACTGGTGTAGGAACACTGATCAATGGTCCTACATAGTAGAACCGTATGATCACTGTTTCTACACAGGGGAGAATGACAGGCGGCTTGTTTACATCAGCCGCCTGACTTTCTCCCTCTCCACCGACGATCGGCGAGTGACCGGCGGACATCAGGTCCGCCGGTCACACGCACTGACTTCCCTGTGAACGAGCCGCTGCGGGCGCGCGCTCGCCCGCTATTGGCTCACAAGGAAGTGACAGGCAAGTGACGTAGATCTACGTCACTCTGCCTAAATAGTCATGCGGCGGTCGGCAACCGGTTAATGGCTAAAATCGCAAAAAAGCTTTACGGTCAATTCACACCAGAAACTGCATGTCTGCTGTGTGTTTTTTCATACACATTTGCATGAATTGAATGCATGTTTTTATGCATGCTTACATGCAGTTGCTGTGTGTGTTTCCATTCGCATCCTGTGGGGTCACTTCCCTCTTCTTTCTTTCTTTGGGCTTTTATGTGCACTGCAATGGGTTGCAGTGCATTTGCACACATTTACATGCATTTGCGCTTTTTCTCATGTTTAGTTTGTGGAAAAATACAACATGCTGTCCTTTTTTTTTTTTTTACTGCACTGTAATGGAGTGAACTACTGTTTGCCCATGGGATAACCTCAATTTTGGACTGTCTATGCAGTTGTAATGTAGCCAAAAATGCATCCAACTGCATTTGGTGTGAATGGGCTCTTAACCGCTTGCTGACTGCCTCACATAGGAGTACGGAGGCAAAGTGGCTCTCCTGCGCTTCCAGGTAGGGGGCGCATGCATGCGGCCACTACGTTGACTGTGCTGTGATTAATCGCAGTACAAGCCGGTCAGCGGGTGCTGGCCGAAGATTGACTGCCGGCACCCACTGATTGGCAAATAGGATGACAGGCCAGAGCTCTGTGAATGTAAACAATACAAAGCTCTGTCTTGTCAGCGGGGATGAGCCAGTCCCTGCTGTACAAAGCAGGGAATAAAAACTGGCACATCCCTTAGTAAAAGCACCAGTAAATGTGCCAAGCACTGGTAGGCACGCATTTAATCCCTTGATTGCCCTAAATGTTAACTCCCCAGCCAGTGTCATTAGTACAGTGACAGTGTATGTTTTTTAGCACTGATTACTGTATTAGTGTCACTGATTCCCACAAAGTGTCAAAAGTGTCAGGTAGTGTCAGATTGCCTGCCATACTATCACATTCCTGCTGGCTGCCGTTATTACTAGCATGAAAAAAAAATTAATAAATACAAATTCCAGAATATACACAATAGTTTGTAAATGCGATAACTTTTGCGCAAACCAAGCAATATACGCTTATTGGGATTTATTTTACCAAAAATATGTAGCAGAATACATATTGACCTAAATGTATAAAGAAACAGGGGCTATCTGACCCCTGACAAGCTTTCTAAAATATACTCCAATGCATCTCCACATTGCTGGCGTGGATGTGGTTGAACAGGAACACTTCACCACATTTTATGGGAATGTAGATGTGTTGTAAGCTTCTGGAGAGGAATCTTTACTCTTATATCTAAAATAATGGGGATCCTTACCAGGGCCTCCCCTCATCTAGCAATCCTCAACTTAGACATTGATAAAATCCCCCCCCCCCCAATACAAAATAATAGTTTATTGCATACTGATTGCCTCATGACTGACTTTGACGGCGAAGTGGAAAAGTAACTTAGCCCCCAATGTATCTGAGGTAATTAATCGTGTCAAAACCCAATATCAATATGAAAGAGTAATTGCCTGTAACTCTAAGACTTTGAAATCCTTTGAATATAAATGGTTAGCATACGTCCTCTGAAATACATATATATTAGATATCGCTGTTTTAGTAAAGTCTACATTACTTTTTACTGATTGACAACTTATCAATAAAAGATTGACTGGGCAACGGTGCATGCCCTTGTTCTTGTTTTTGATTTCTCTTTCCTTCCCTTCCCTCTTTGCTTTGTTTGTTTTTTTTTTTTTCCTTTCTCTCTTCTTCTATTTCTTCTTTCTCTTGGACCACCCTTTTCCTCAGTTATTCCAGCGTAAAGGTTTTATCGGAAAAAGTGACAGTATGTGTAAATCTTAAATGGTGCTTAGACTTGATGATTACCGAATCTTCTGATTGTTATCGTCTAACATGACACTTTGCCTCATTTATGCTGTTGTTATTACTGTTGTACTTTGTTAACTGAAAACTTCAATAAAAGTCCTAGTGAAGCATACATTTATTAAAAAAAAAAAAATACAGTCTTTTTTTAAATATAGCGCAAAAAAAAAAAAAACCCAGTGGTGACCAAATACCATCAAAAGAAAGCTCTATTTGTGTGAAAAAAATTATATACATTTCACTTGGGTACATCGTCACATGGCCGTGCAATTGTCAGTTAAAATAACGTAGTGCCAAAAAGCAAAAAAATGGCTTGGTCATGAAGGGGGGGGTAAATCTTCTGAAAAGCAAGTGGTTTAATTGGAAGTAAACCCTCGTATAGTTTTCAGCCAAGGAAGTTGCCCTCTTGGCCTCTGTTTAATTTTCAACTGCCATTGGGCTGCACATGTGATCAGTTATGACACGAGCCATTGGATGGTTTGACAGTTTGGTTGAGAGCACAGCCAATATGACAGTTACAATTCCTGGCATGTGCAGGGAATGTAACTGTTTTTTTTAATTTGATGGCTTTACTTCCACTTTAAAGAAGAATTATCACTATATTTTTTAAATTTTTTGAGGTTTTTTTTTCTGTTCTGTTTGTAGTTTTTGTGGTATTTTAGTACCTTGCTCCATCTTCCTAGGAAGCTGGTCTTGAATAGTGATGGGCTCAGGTGTGTTAGGGATAGTAGTCCCAACCCACTCGAGCAAGCCTGCCAGGAAGTTGACACTACACACCGCCAATTATAGGCAGTAAGGCAATTACTGGTCCGTAGCTGCACAGATTGGGTAATGCTTCACTGTCTATATTGTGTTCAGTGGCGGTTTCCTGGCAGGATTGCTCAGGTGTGTTGGGACAATGATCCAGAACACGCCTGAGCCCATTAATAGTCTTGAGCAATGATGAGCAATCAACTCTAGAGTGAGAGCATGTAAGCAGACTATATCTGCCTCCCAAAAGAGGCTTTCTGTGGTTAGCAGCACAAAGATGCAAAAAACAATTAAAAAAGTGAATGCAGTATTTTATGCAAAAAAAAAAAAAAAAAAACAACACCACAGACCTGTAGAAATTTATGTTTTCCAGGTTGGCTATAAATCTACTTTAAAGCAGGCCTCCACTAACAAAAATTGAATTATGTTAATTTGCTTTCCCCTCCTTTTTAAACAATCAACTGCATATACATATATAATATACTCACACAGTATCTCACAAAAGTGAGTACACCCCTCACATTTTTGTAAATATGTTATTATACTACTTTTTCATGTGACCACACTGAAGAAATTACACTTTGCTACAATGAAAACTAGTGAGTGTACAGCTTGTATAACAGTGTAAGTTTGCTGTCCCCTAAAAATAACTCAACACACAGTCACTAATGTCTAAAACGCTGGCAACAAAAGGGAGTAAACCCATAAGTGAAAATGTCCAAATTGGGCCCAATTAGCCATTTCTCCTCCACCTTGTTATGTGACTTGTTAGTGTTACAAGGTCTCAGGTGTGAATGGGGAGCAGGTGCGTTACATTTTGGTGTTATCGCTCTCACTTTTTCCTACTGGTCAACATGGCACCTCAACTCTCTGAGGATCTGAAAAAAAAAAAGAATTGTTGCTCTACATGAAGATGGCCTAGGCTATAATAAGATTGCCAAGACCCTGAAACTGAGTTGCAGCACAATGGCCAAGACCATACAGCAGTTTAACAGGACAGGTTCCACTCAGAACAGGCCTCACCATGGTGGACCAAAGTAGTTGAGTGCACGTGTTCAGTGTCATATCCAGAGGTTGTCTTTTGGAAATAGACTTATGAGTGCTACCAGCATTGCTGCAGAGGTTGAAAGGGTGGGGGGTCAGCCTGTCAGTGTCCAGACCATACGCCGCACACTTCATTGAATTTGTCTGCATGGTTTTCGTCCCAGAAGGAAGCCTTTTCTAAGGATGATGCACAAGAAAGCCCACAAACAGTTTGCTGAAGACAAGCAGACTAAGGACATGGATTACTGGAACCATGCCCTGTGGTCTGATGAGACCAAGATAAACCTATTTGGTTCAGATGGGGTCAAGCGTGTGTTGCAGCAACCAGATGAGGAGTACAAAGACAAGTGTGTCTTGCCTATAGTCAAGCATGGTTGTGGGAGTTTCATGGTCTGGGGCTGCATGAGTGCTGCCATCACTGGGGAGCTACAGTTCATTGAGGGAACCATGTATTCCAACATGTACTGTGACATACTGAAGCAGAGCATGATCCCCTCCTTTCAGAGACTGGGCCACAGGGCAGTATTCCAATGTGATGATGACCCCAAAAACACCTTCAATAAGACCACTGCCTTGCTAAAGAAGCTGAGGGTAAAGGTTATGGACTGGGCAATCATGTCTTCAGACCTAAACCCTATTGAACATCTGTGGGGCATCCTCAAATTGAAGATGGAGGAGCACACGGACTCTAACATCCACCAGCTCTGTGATGTCATCATGGAGTAGTGGAAGAGGACTCCAATGGCAACCTGTAAAGCTCTGGTGAACTTCATGCCCAACACTATGGGCCCAATTTGGACATTTTTTCTTAGGGGTGTACTCACTTTTGTTGCCAGTGATTTAGACATTAATGGCTGTGTGTTGGGTTATTTTGAGGTGACAGAAAATTCACACTGTTATACAAGCTGTACACTCACTACTTTACATTGTAGCAAAGTGTCATTTCTTCAGTGTTGTCACATGAAAAGATAAAATTAAATATTTACAAAAATGTGAAGGGTGTACTTACTTTTGTGAGATACTGTACATCATGTATTTATTTATTTATTTTACTGTAAAGCAAGTAACATTTCCTGTGGTATTTGCTCCAAATTAGGTGATGTAGACTTCCAGCTGGTCACTCAACCTGCAACCGCCTGGAATATCACGTCACACATCAAAGGAGCCTTCTCCCCACAGTCAGCAATCTTGCACATACACAGGAGAAAGCTGGTTGTGAGTCATCACAGCTAGCTTCCAAATCCAAGATGGCAGCATGGAAGAACAAGACCAAGTACAGCAGCCAACAGTGGAGATTCCACTGTCTATGCTGTTACCATGGGTGGGGGAATCAATTAATTCTCTCTTATTCGGCCCAGAGGCTGAACAGGAGAAATTTGAGCTGCGTATGGCTATCCTATGCAGCACCACATGCTGAAGTTAGAGGCTAACTTCAATTCATTTCAGTTAAATGGGTAATTTTGTGGCAAAAAAATCACTTTACCTAAACCTAGCAGAAAACCAATGTATTCAAATTACTGAAAATCAGGCTTAAAAGCATTCTAAATCACTAAAGAATGAGTAGTGTATTTACCAGGGGGTGGTCAGAACTACTCAGAGTTAATAAATGAAAGGTATTCTGATTGAGCCATTTTACTAGATATTTCCTTTAAATGCATTTTGATCCTTACCCCTTTGAGCCTTTTAATAATGGCCACAATCATGCAAGATTTTTTTTTTTTTTTATGCAATGTCGCTGTCTACTTATGATCCACTTCCAGAGTTTAAACTTTGCTTTATGTTGGTGGGTGGGCACTTCAATCAGAGCAGTGTAGCTTTATTGTTCATTTCTCAGAGATTATCAGCAGGAGAACCTGAATAAATATGATGTTATCTCTCACATGCAAGCAATACACTGGTAATGCTGGTCATTAATAAGTTGTGTAAACTTTGAACTTGAAACTATAATTGAGTGGACCTGATTGGGATCAATTTGTGGCAGGTTCAAGGAACCCAGCATGAATTCCACCCACCACAAATGCCTGCCTCCCAACTTTCTGAAATGGTAAAGAGGGACTACAAAGATTTAATATGCAGAAATTGATTGGCTAAACCACATAAGTGCTTTTTACCTCTATTTTTTTGTTTTCTTTATGTTGGGTTTTCAAAATAAGAAATGCAGTAATATAAAGGTTAGATTGTGTTTATTGCAACATAACTGCAATATAACTTTTGGTAGTAAAACAGTACATTTTGTATAGAGATGTACACAATAGACCAAAAAGAGGGACAACTGAAGCTGCATGAGGGATAGTGAGATTGGGTCTAAAAAAAGGGACAGTCCCTCCAAATAAGAGTGTTAGGAGCTATGCACATGTAATACAAATCCCATTGAACTTTATGGGAGCCAAACCTGAGGCAAGCTATTGTTGAAGGGCATGGAGAGCTGGGCACTGCCATTGGGGACATGTACTATACCAATACAAAAAGCAATGTTTGAAAAATACAATTTAGGGGGGCGTACCAGGCCGGAGCACAAGATGGATGCTGAGCACTGAGGCTATGACCATCAGGACGGGCATAAGCGGCTTTAACTAGCAATCCGTGGCACACAGACAACAGGGACCAGCTGCAACTTCTCCCCTACCTAACAGTGGCATGGAGGCCAAGAGAAAAGAAGACAGGCTGCCTCAGAAGCTCATTGAGTTCATGTTCCAGCCTTCAGGCTGGCGCAGGCAAGATGGCACAGACAGCGCGACTCTCTCTACTATCCCAGCTCCTCCTCAGCCATCCCTGCAGCAATCACCTTGCTGCAGGATGGCCTCATGGAAGTGACAGCCACCAAAACCAGTTCCTGTGTCTCTCCTCTTGGCAACCCAATTTCAGGGAGCCCAGCCAAAGCCAGGATGAGAATAGATTCTTCAGCTCCTGACATGCCTGAGGTGAGCCATCTATATTTCTCCCCTGGGCCCCAAGGTGTACAGCCTGATGCCAGCTCCCACAGGAATACTTTTATGGGTGGGGTGTTGTGTTGAGTATTTCAAGTAAGTTATGGGTACGTTTAGTTGAGTGGAGTGAGCTTAGGGGGTATATGGGATCTGATGCTGTTTAACTGTTCATTTGCCTGATTTGGCCAATAAATACAATTTTAAGCGGTAACTAAAGGGTGTGTTCTATCCTTTTTCCCCTTTTTTTGTTTTTTTTTTATTTATGATGCTTGAATTTTGAATATTGATTGCACCCCCCCCTCCCCCCCCCGTTATAGTAGAGGATAGGACCTATTTTTCTTGTATGGTAGTGCAGAACTCCCTGATATATTTTCTTTTTTTATTTTATGGATTTTTCTAGACCTAGGTATACCTTCATCACTTAAAACCTCCTTGCAAAACAAACCTATGGGCAGAGGAATCCATAACATACCTAGGCATCCTCCTAACCAGGAAAACCTCATCCCTCTATCAGACTAACTATGCTCCGGTGTTACAATTATTCCCCAAAGACCCGGAAGTCTTAACTAAGCCAATACTCTCCTGCTCAGGCCAGGTGGCTCTATTTAAAATGTGCAAACTTCCACAGATGCTGTATCTATTCAGAGATCTCCCTTTTCCCGTCCCGATGTCTTTTTTTCAGATCAATCCAATCTATAACAGGTAGTTTTATCTGGCTAGGAAAAAAGTCCAGGTGTTTCCCCACCATCTTGTTGACTAAGCGTCGAAAAATGGGCAGACAGGCCCTATGGACATTAGAGACTATTACATGGCGGCCATTCTAGCACAACTTAAGATGCGGTTCTCCTCTCACACAACTAGTCCCTGGAAAGACATAGAATCCTCGCAAATAGCGTATAGAGACTTGCAATCATGGCTACTCAGCCAGCCCGCTGTTAGCCCCAAAGACCAACATCTCTCCCCCATGATCACTGCAACAGCTCTCGCATATCATTACTTTCTCCTAAAAGCTTCCCCAGGGCTCTCTCCGATATAACCACTACTTCCCTTATCTCTGCCCCTCACCAGATCTCTCTATCTTCCCTTGGATCGACAGAGGCATATTACACATACAAGATTTATATTCTCTCGACACCCTCAACCCCTTACAACATTACAGGACATGCACCCATTGCCCGTATCTGAATATTACAGATTTGTACAAATAACACATTGCTTATTACACAATCCCCACATACTCAAGCCTATCAACAGCTTGGCAAGGCATTATTTAACTGACCAGAACACACACTCTTCTACAACGTTCTCCAAGACAAAGGTATATTCCATAACCCCCCCCCCCCGCCCCTCTACTCCTTTGGAAAGTGTTTACAGATATCCATTAGTTAGAAGTCATGGCATCTATTTTTAAATCCACCCAGCCATCCAACCTTTGAGAGTTACATCATGAAGTCACCCTTAGATGGTTCACTACCCCAACCCAAATTCACAGAATAGACCCATCCGCTTCACCTACCTGCTGGAGAAACTGCGGTGAATTGGGAACTGTACTCCACATCCTCTGGGGCTGCCCCAGGCTTAGCAACGTTTGGCTTAAGGTCTCCCAGCTGATGAGCTCTGTCACCAATTCGCCCTGCAATCTTACACCTGAACTAGCTTTAATCAATATTGGAGCTGCAGAGCAACCTCACCATTCTCAAAAAGTGATTACCCACATCCTATTAGCAGCTAAACTGACTGTAACACATAAATGGCTCTCACAAGAAATACCTGACATAGACTCGGTAATATCTACAGTAAACACTCATATTACTTTTGAACGAATGTTCACCTCTAGTTTTGGTAAACGCCAACAAGCAGACGTAGCTTGGTCCACCTGGTTTAACTGGTACTCTACAGATAAACAAATCGATCTACTAACTACTAGTACAAACAAACTGTAAACTACTTTGAAGATATCAATATTCCCTTGGTATGCCTATTTCTATGGCACTGCTTATTCTCTTTTTTCTTTTTTTCCTAAGCGCTGTACTTGTACATTTTGTATGTCTGTGTTGACTCAACAGTAACACATAAGCTTGTATTGAATAACCTTAACAAATTTGATTGTACTCCCATGTTCTTTCTCTTACAAAAACTCAATAAAAATTTTTGAAAGTAAAATATATAATTTAGTGCAGAGAGGGTCTTTTAATACCACTTAAAGTGCAATATTCAAAATATGCAAATCCTTTATGTAAAATTATGTTTAGATGCCTTAAAGCTGCAAGTGGGATTGAGAAACAGTACAATGTCATCCTTTAAAGTTGTCCTTTTCTTTCATTCTTCTCTTTTCTATGGCATATATTGGAGATGTTTTTAGTCCATGTAGGGATACATCAGCAGATCAACTTATCGAACAGATACCATAAAATGCTTTCCATTGTTTACCAGACCAAAAAGGAAAAAATAAGAGAAGTTTATTGTTAGGGTTTATACAGTAGCAGTCAGCTTAGAAAGACTGGCATGGGAGATGTGACTCTGGAAATGAGGGGGTTGGTGAAGTGGACCCCCCTACCTAGTGAACTTTACCGCACATCTTGGGACCAATCGTGCTGGACAGGAAGCCTATGCATCTAGCCTGGAGGTCACAAGAAGGGAGGGAGAAGTGAATCCACATAAAGTATTTAAAGCTTGTTGGCAACAGAGAACTGAGGTGTGTTCTCACTTTGTCAATAATGGCTGTGCCATTTGTAAGAAAGGAGAAGGCGTACAGTGACTGGGAAGAGTGCTTACAGTAAAGTTCTTGGTGTACAAAGAGTTAACTGTGCAAGGTGAAAGGCTTGCTTCTTAAGCCTCGTACACACGCAACAAATTCTTTCTCCATTTCTATTCTCACTCTTTATATGACTTGCCCAACACACATCATTCTGGGTGTCTCTCTTTGGATCAGTCTATCTGTCTTCAACGGTACTCTAATACATTGATAGTCCACAGGACCCACATTTATTATATTTGATTATATGTACACCCTTTTTCAGATTATCACTTAGCCAAAGGCACCCCATTGGTATTATCTACCCCAGACTTTGGAGTTGCGTTATTTCTGCCTGGACTGTGGTTCCATCATCCCCGTTCACGCTTGGCTTTCTCTGCACCTCAGCCCCGGGGGGAGACAATGCCTCTGATGCCGTCACTTCCCCTCCTAGGCTGGTTTTAATTTCTCTTGTGCCCTACTGACCTTGAGATGATTAAGGTATAAGGTTTTGTAAAGATCCCCAAAATGATATTTTCATTACATATGTTCTGGTGCAATAATGTCTACATCCCTTCTCTAGATACTTCATAAGCATCCAATACTCCTGATGAATGGACGGAGGTCCAAGAAACGCGTCGAGATTACACAAAAACTCGGATGCAATAATTTATACTAATATTTTATATATTTATTTATTCTCTTATTCTAATTATTTATGAAGTGATTTATACAGTATTTCCATATTGAATTAATTTGTAAAGACCTTATGTGAGATCCTATTATATTATATTTATATTCCCATTATGAATTGTATACTGTTTAACATTAATTGTCTACCAGAATGTATGAACTGTATTACTGTATGTCCTATAGAATAAATATTCCTTTTCTTCATTTCATGCCTCATTTAAAGTCCCGTTACTTTGGTTCTCTCCTTTTGTGGTGCTACAAAGTATTAACTTAAGGGGGCTGAATAATTTTGCACGCCCAATTTTTCAGTTTTTTATTTGTTAACAAAGTTTGAAATATCCAAAACATTTCGTTCCACTTCATGATTGTGTCCCACTTGTTGTTGATTCTTCAAAAAAAATTACAGTTTTATATCTTTATGTTTGAAGCCTGAAATGTGGCAAAAGGTTGCAAAGTTCAAGGGGGCCGAATACTTTGGCAAGGCACTGTATACCCTTAAAGTGTTACTAAACTCACAACAGTAAATTCAGTCTGTATACGCAGTAAAGTATTCTTGTTATACTCCCTTTGAAACCTAAGGGGTTAATCATCCACATTGTGTAAAAAGGCTGTTTGACCCTGTCTTTTTTGATCCTCTCCTTCTTCCAGTCCCCAATCCATCTCCTGATAGAACAGAGCCTAAGGGGCACTCTGCACATGCTCAGTTTTGTGTGTATTCCTAGAGAGTGTTTTCTTTCTTGGGTGGGTGCATGTGATCAGAACAGGGTCATTTAGCACTGTCCAAACAGAAGGGTCAGGGGTCCTGCAGCCTCATAGGACAGTCAGAGAAGAATGACAACTATGAATGCTACATACTGCTGATGAGTAAAGGTATTTAGCAGTTTATATTTACTAAAATGATTGCATTTCCATGTTCTGAGTAGGGATGATCGAACTTTTGAAAAGTTCGGTTCGACCAGAACATCCGAACTTCCCGAAAGTTCGGCCCGGATTTCAGAACCCCATTGAAATCAATGGGACCCAAACTTCGGTAATCAAAAAACACCATTTTGAAGCCCTAAAACCCAATAAATGCCCCTAAAAAGTGCCTAGGGTTCTGGGTCATGCCCCAGGGACTATTAATCACACAAAAAAAGTTCTTAAAAATTGTCATTTTTGATAGAGAGCCAATTATTGAAAAAATTATTGAAAAAAAATGAGATTTCTTTGGATTTAGTGTCTGGGGGGGTCTAAAAAGTGTACCTGTGAAGTTTCAGCTCTGTAGCATGTCCAGAACCAGAAAAAAAAGTTTGTTTGTATTAGAATTAAAATAGAACATGATGGTGGCTTCTCTACTTTTACACCCGGCTTTTTGTTGCAGGCATTTTATTGGGCTTTTTTGAGGACATGTTTGGAGTCAGGCATGACATCTGAACTTCTGTGTAGGGGTATATATACACACACACATGTATGTATGTATATATACACCTGCACATATATAGGTGTGAAAGTAGCAGAAACCTATGCTTGCGCTAATGAAATAATTAACAGGCATATGTCTCCACTCCCATCACACCTATATTTGTGTATGTGTATAAATAAATATAAGTGTGTGTGTATATATACCCCTATACAGAATTTCAGATGTTTTGCCTGCCTCCAAAGACCCCCAAAAAATGCCCAAAAAAAAAGCCTGCTGCAAAAACACACCTGGGCGTTTTTGTAGCAGGCGCCAAAAAAAAAACGCCCAGGTGTGTTGTAACAGGTGTTTTTTTTGGGCATTTTTTGGGGGTCTTTGGAGGCAGGCATAACATCTGAACTTCTGTATAGGGGTATATATACACACACACTTATATGTATTTATACACATACACATATATAGGTGTGATAGGAGCGGAGACATATGCCTGTTAATTATTTCATTAGCGCAAGCATAGGTTTCTGCTACTTTCACACCTATATATGTGTATGTGTATATATACAGTGGGTACGGAAAGTATTCAGACCCCCTTAAATTTTTCACTCTTTGTTATATTGCAGCCATTTGCTAAAATCATTTAGGTTCATTCTTCTTCCTCATGAATGTACACATAGCACCCCATACTGACAGAAAAACACAGAATTGTTGACATTGTTGCAGATTTATTAAAAAAGAAAAACTGAAATATCACATGGTCCTAAGTATTCAGACCCTTTGCTCAGTATTTAGTAGAAGCCCCCTTTTGATCTAATACAGCCAGGAGTCTTTTTGGGAAAGATGCAACAAGTCTTTCACACCTGGATTTGGGGATCCTTTGCCATTCCTCCTTGCAGATCCTCTCCAGTTCTGTCAGGTTGGATGGTAAACGTTGGTGGACAGCCATTTTTAGGTCTCTCCAGAGATGCTCAATTGGGTTTAAGTCAGGGCTCTGGCTGGGCCATTCAAAAACAGTCACAGAGTTGTTGTGAAGCCACTCCTTCGTTATTTTAGCTGTGTGCTTAGGGTCATTGTCTTGTTGGAAGGTAAATCTTCGGCCCAGTCTGAGGTCCAGAGCACTCTGGAGAAGGTTTTTGTCCAGGATATCCCTGTACTTGGCCGCATTCATCTTTCCCTCAATTGCAACCAGTCGTCCTGTCCCTGCAGCTGAAAAATACCCCCACAGCATGATGCTGCCACCACCATGCTTCACTGTTGGGACTGTATTGGACAGGTGATGAGCAGTGCCTGGATTTCTCCACACATACCGCTTAGAATTAAGGCCAAAAAGTTCTATTTTGGTCTCATCAGACCAGAGAATCTTATTTCTCACCATCTTGGAGTCCTTCAGGTGTTTTTTAGCAAACTCCATGCGGGCTTTCATGTGTCTTACACTAAGGAGAGGCTTCCATCGGGCCACTCTGCCATAAAGCCCCGACTGGTGGAGGGCTGCAGTGATGGTTGACTTTCTACAACTTTCTCCTGACTGCATCTCTGGAGCTCAACCACAGTGATCTTTGGGTTCTTCTTTACCTCTCTCACCAAGGCTCTTCTCCCCCAATAGCTCAGTTTGGCCGGACGGCCAGCTCTAGGAAGGGTTCTGGTCGTCCCAAACGTCTTCCATTTGAGGATTATGGAGGCCACTGTGCTCTTAGGAACCTTAAGTGCAGCAGAAATATTTTTGTAACATTGGCCAGATCTGTTCCTTGCCACAATTCTGTCTCTGAGCTCTTCAGGCAGTTCCTTTGACCTCATGATTCTCATTTGCTCTGACATGCATTGTGATCTGGAAGGTCTTATATAAACAGGTGTGTGGCTTTCCTAATCAAGTCCAATCAGTATAATCAAACACAGCTGGACTCAAATGAAGGTGTAGAACCATCTCAGGGATGATCAGAATAAATGGAAAGCACCTGAGTTAAATATATGAGTGTCACAGCAAAGGGTCTGAATACTTAGGACCATGTGATATTTCAGTTTTTCTTTTTTAATAAATCTGCAACAATGTCAACAATTCTGTGTTTTTCTGTCAGTATGGGGTGCTATGTGTACATTCATGAGGAAGAAGAATGAACTTAAATGATTTTAGCAAATGGCTGCAATATAACAAAGAGTAAAAAATTTAAGGGGGTCTGAATACTTTCAGTACCCACTGTACATACATGTGTGTGTGTGTGTGTGTATATATATACCCCTACACACAAGTTCAGATGTCATGCCTGACTCCAAACATGTCCTCAAAAAAGCCCTATAAACGTCTGCAACAAAAAGCCGGGTGACAGGGGCGAAGCCACTATCCGGTTCTATAATTGTTCTAAGAGAAACAAACTTGTTTCTATTGCGGTCACCCTGACATGGAAGGGCTTGGTCACTCTGCCATAGCAGTCAGAGTCAGTTCACCCTACACTATACTAAGGTCACCCTGGCACTTAACACTTTCCCTACAGAAACTAGATTTTTGAATCTAAATATAGTGGAAAATAGCACCCTAACTACACTAGATATCCCTTTCCCCACACTAAAAATTGCTAAATGACACTTTTGAAGCAGAAGTAACAGAACTGCTTCCATTCTCTTCCACAGCCCTGTATGAAACTGCTAGATATTTGGCGGGGGCTATCTTATATACTGGGGGGGCATATTCACTAATGATTGGCCTCTGGACCCCCTAGTCACTCCAATCACATTCCTAGCATTCTCCTGCCCCCTCAATTGGCTTTTACTAATGTTTCTGGTCCAATCACAGGCTTTTAAAGCCCCGTTCCTGTCCCATTGCATTTTGGTCGGTTCTGGTTGCCGAATTCCGAACTTTTTCAGCAAAAAGTTCGGAATTCGGCCGAATTTCGAACAGCCAATGTTCGGGTCGAACCGATGGTCGACCCAAACCGTTCATTCATCCCTAGTTCTGAGTACCGTAGGAGACCAGATATACAGGGTCTTGGGTTTAGTAATACTTTTACCATGTATGAAATACTAATGCATATCACATTGGTGTTTAAAACCAATATATTAAAAGCTAGTATTTAAAATAATTCAGTATTTTCTGGTCATGCAAGGGTCTTACTAGTTTTTGGAGGAGGGTGTTTGAGATGCATTCCGCTGTCACAGGTTTACTAATCCAACCTATTCTAGCTCTAACTCTCCTTCTATTGGGTATTGAAATAGTCCCTCCTGACATGAGAACGGTATATGTTCATATTCTTATAGCGGCTAGGACACTTATCGCCAGGTACTGGAAACAATCTGTTACCCCCTCTCATTTGGAAGTGATCTGTTTAGTTAACATGCAATTTTCATTGGAAAAAGCATATGCATACTCTATATTCAGAGGGGACAGATTTCATAAAGCTTGGCTCATCTGGATTCAAGGTCCCTACTTTAATCCAGTTTAGGTTACTCTCTTTATTGATTCCATGTATTTCGCATGTTTTACTTCCTCTGTATTTACCGATACTGTTTTTTTTTTTTATGTTCCTCGTTTGACGACGAAACTTATAGCACTTGCTCATGTTTTGTAAAATGCTTCATACCATACTTTGTATCCTGTTTGATGTATCAGTTTATATTTCCTGTTTTATATTTTTCCTTTTGTATTGTTGGAAAATCTAATAAAAAACGATTGCAACTAAAAATAGTTCAGTATTTTAGTTCATTTGGTATACTCCGGTCTTGTAAAGCAATTTTGCTGTGTTATGTATGTACCCTTTTGACTAGCCAAGAGACTTTTTTGAGTTTCTGGGTTTTGTACAAATAAGACTGTCATTTTAAAATATATTGCCAAATAAACCTAAAATAGTACAAAAAGTCACCAAAAAGTGTATTTATTGTGCAATCTCCTTTTTTAGCAAAGGGGATAGAAGGGTTACAAACATTTAATGAAAATTCTACATTATCATTTGTATTGTCAAAAAGCTTTTAAGCATGCTTATTTTATAAAAGACAAATACGGCATATCATATTCCACTTGATGCTGTAAGCTCCATGCCATGATAAATTACTGACACTGCAGAGAAGGGGCCAAAGTATTACATTCAATTTCCTGATAACAAGTTGAAGTGATCTTTACTTACTATAGAAAGAATGATTCATTTCATGGTCAGACCTCAAGGCACAGAATGTCAAGAACAGTTCCATTCTGTGCTACAACCTCTTGTGAAACATTTTACTTTTTGAACAACTTGGGATGAAATAAGTTCCACGCACACTGGAAATCTTTCTTCTCACATATAAAACATATAATTACAAAACAACATAGACATATTTTGCCATGGTGTCAATGACTCCAGGGCTTGTTGCCCATTGTAAAAGAAGCCCATCCTTTCTATACATGGCTGATTTAATTATGTCAGCTTGCAGAAGTGCTTGGTGTCACTTATGGTGATGTTGAGGAGTGATGAAGTCAAGCGAAAATTGCCTTAGCTAACTCTTCAAAACAAGATTTGGTAGTGCTGACAACAGGAAAATAATGCACAGATACAGAAGACTACTGAAGGCCCTCAAAGTATTATTGTGTCCAGATTATGGACATTCACGTACTTACTAGGAATGAGGTTCAAGTTACCATATGTTCACTGCAATAACCAGGACTTGCAAGGTTCACAGTTCACAAACGTTTAAGGCAAACCTTTTCACACCCTAAGGTACACTTTTAATGCAATGCAGTCCCTTAGCACATTGTTAGTTAAGTCACAAGAAGGAATGGATAACCCAACTCACTTTCTATAAGGGTGGTTTCACCGCAGCCATATTGTCAGCATGCATTGGGACTGTTGGGAAATTTGACACTTGTGTATGGAGAGTTTTGTTTAATTTTTATTTTCATACTTTTCTCATTTTGTCATGGCATTATTTGGTTTCCCACCCTCTTTGGGAAGAATTGAAGAATAAGGTTTGCCCCTCCCCCATAGACTCCCCCATAGACTTTATTGAGTTTGCAACAATGTAAACTTTGGTAATCATTGAACTTTGAGCAGAATTCACAAAACGTTGACCTGGTATAAGCTTCTTGCAGTTCTTGTGCTGTAGGGTTGGAGTTTGAGAGGAAGAAGCAACACAAGGAACCAATAAGTTTATGTGTTGACAAGAGGCATGCTGATAAAAGTTAAAAGTAGAGTGAGGAAGAAATGAGCTCATCACTGTGCTACTTCTCATTTTACTGCCTAGTCACAGGTTGGGGCAGGTCCAGGAAAACCTGAGATCAAAGGAAGTGGGTTAAATAGGGCCAGTCATCAGACTGAGGATATCTAGTGGCAGAAAAAAATGCAGGGGGAAATCTGGATTGAAGGTAAATATTGAATTAAAAGCTGGTTTTGTTAATTTATCTTTTAAAGTAGAAGAAAAAGGCTTGTGTTTAAACTATCCCCCACAATAATTTCAGTAAATATTTTAAAAGCTTTTTAAAAGCTTTGTTGTACTTTTTTTTTTCTTTATAATGCATTACCGAAATGTGACTGCAATTCCCCTTAATTCCCACTGGAAAGCCAGCTACTGGGTGTGTCCACCTAGCAGCCTCCCTTCCGAAAGTGACATGCCTGCCCCTCTGCAGCCAGTGGGCATGATCATTAAGGGGTCGGGCAGGAACAAGGGCAGTGGCAGATGGGGCTGTGGTATTGATGCTAGCACAGAAATCAACAATGGTACCAAGAAACGCCTGTACAGGCACAACATTGTTGGTGAAATAGAGGAGGATTTCTGAATGTCTGTCCGGATTAGACTGTTGATTCTAATCAGAAATTTAGCAATTCTAATCATTTATAATATAAACATTTTTTAATATTATTCATAGAAATAAAGTATATTTTTTTTATTTTTAAATAAAATTCCACTTTAATAGTATACTTACTTTGATCTTGTTATTTTTACATGAGTTTAATTTAACCACTTAAGCCCCGGAAGATTTTACCCCCATTCCGACCAGGGGGTATTTTGCGATTCGGCACTGCGTGACTTTAACGGACAATTGCGCGGTCGTGCGACGCTGTACCTAAACCAATTTGACGTCCTTTTTTTCCCACAAACAGAGCTTTCTTTTGGTGGTATTTGATCACCTGTGTGATTTTTTGATCACGCGCTATAAACAAAAAAAGAGCGTAAATTTTGCAAAAATAACAATATTTTTCACATTTTTTTATATGAAATTCCCCCCAAAAAAAATGTAAAAATCAAAATTTTTTAACATTTTCGGACAATTTGTTTTATGCTACCTATGTTTGGTAAAAAAAATCGCAAAAAGCGTATTTTGATTGGTTTGCGCAAAAGTTATCGCGTTTACTAACAAAGGGAAAGATTTTTGTCATTTTTGTTGTTTTTTTTTTTAACGCGTAATGGCGGCGATCTGCGATTTTTTTTGCGGTACTGCAACATTGCGGCGGACAGATCGGACCCTTGACTGACATTTTTGACACTTTTGGGGTTACCAGTGACATTTCTACAGTAATCAGTGCTATATATATGCACTGTTACTGTAAAAATACACTGGTAGTGAAGGGGTTAACTTTATTTGGGAGGGAGGGGCTGTGTGTGTCCCTAGGGGCGTGCTTTCTACTGTGATTGGCTGTGGCTTCAGCTGTAAGGACACTGATCAACGGATCTACATAGTAGATCCATGTGATCAGTGTCTTTGCAGCGAGGAGAATGACAGGCAGCTTGTTTACACAAGCTGCCTGACATTCTCCCTCTCCCCCGCCGATCGCCGAGTGGCCGGCGGACATCGGGTCCGCTGGTCACACGCGCGGGGGGGTCTGTGACCACGCGGGAGCGGGAGCGCGCCTCCGGGGGCGCGCGCTCGCTCGCTCCCTAGACCCTCACAAGCAAGCAACGTAGCCCTACGTTAGTTTGCCTGTGAGGGGCTGACCGCCGACGTAGATAGTCGTGTGGCGGTCGGCAAGTGGTTAACAAGAAGTAAATTAGGTGTTAAACAAGCCCCCACTGATCTCTATAGCTGAAGGTACCCTGGAGCCATTCATCCTCAAAATCATTCTCTCAGCAGCTCAGCTCACCCTACTTGTTAAAAGTGGTGGTTTTCAATCATTCTGGATTTTGTCATTTTAACCTGCTGAGTTTTAACAAGTGCAATTTATTTGAAGTAAACCTTTTTTACTATGCTTTCTTACAAAGTGAATCGTAAACGGTGTCCTAAGGACACCTTATAGGTTATTACAGTGCCTTATATGTTTTTTATAGATAGAGTGAAGACAGTATAGTTATTAAAGTGGAGTTCCGGCCTATTTTGCAACTTTAGTGATTCCTGGAGTGCTCACTATGCTGATCAACAATTGGGCATTTTCAATTTTTTTTCGGGGGTCCCTTAACTTATTTTCATGGCATATTTGATTGTGCTTCCTTCTTCTCCCCCCTCTGTGGCCGCGGCCAGCGACATCACTTCCGCCTTTGCATTGCATCCTGGGAGCTGTTTGTCATCACTCCCAGGAGGCTGGAATCAGGAAGAACTCCCCGAACACTCCCTGGAATCAGGAAGAAGGACACAGCAGATTACACTGCGGCTTTAGATGCCCCCATCCAAGATGGCCGCGCTCAGACAGCGTTTTTAAAAGTAAGATTTTGACTAAAATCCAATACTGTACACCTTGTAAGTATGAGAATAAAGTTCTGTAAAGGCCGATGGATTAGTATTATAGGGGTATTTTTAGTTAAAAAAGGTATTTGAGGCCGGAACTCCACTTTAAAGCATTTCTAAAGGTTCATATTTTTCTTTCTAAATAACAAACATGTTATACTTACCTTCTGTGTGCAATGGTTTTGCACAGAGCAGCCATGATCCTCCTCTTCTTGGGTTCCCTGCCGGTGCTCCTGACCCTTCCCCTGCTATGTGCCCGCACAGCAAACTTGCTCCGGGGGCATTCAACGGGGGGCAGCAGGCCTGGGGGGGGACCCTGAGAAGAGGAGGATAGTGGCTGCTCTGTGCAAAACCATTGCACACAGAAGGTAAGTATATCATGCCTGTTTAAAAAAAAAAAAAAGGGGGCACTTGCTCTGGGGGCACTGGAGTCACCTCTCTCCCTCCTCACTGGCTGTGATTGACAACAGAGGGAGAGACCCAGGAGGGCTTCTGCTCTCGTGCACATCACTGGTTCAGACTCAATTGAGTATAAGGGGGCCTGAGGGGGGAGCTGCACACTGAATGTTTTTTACCTTCATGCATACAGTATGTATACAAGAAAGAATCCCCAATGGTGTGGGACTATAAATGCCACAAGACACTGTATATCAAGGTAAAATAGTCAATTTTATTAAACGAACAACAAAAACAAAAATTATTGTACAAAATAGATACAAAAATAATAACATTAACATGGGGGGGGGGGCACATTAAAAATGCATGCAATGACAGATCATATACCAGTCCACACTGAAGACGCTCAGGTACACATGGTGGATTGAACCGGAAAAAAGACCCTACGCGTTTCGGGTATCAAAAACCCTTCTTCAGGGGTCAACCAGAGTTCCAAACACTTAATGTGCCTGTGAAAATTGAAAAATTTAGTAGGATATAAAGAATTATATATATAACAACCCATGTTTTAGTATGTCCTCATAGTCGACAACCTACCCTTGAAGTCCTCATAGGAGATTTGGAATGATCTGTCATTTAAAAAGCGGTAAATATTACCGTTAAAGAGGAATGCCCAGTTCCAGTGAGCCAGTCAAAAGCAAATTTAGAAGAAAAGTATAGTAGCTGCCCTGGAGGACCACCGGGGCACCACGATGATCAAAAATAGCTCAGCAAGGACCACTCCAAAAGAAGACCTCACTTTTATTGTGTGGATAGTTGTTATCAACCTAGTTAGATAGAAGGGTAACATAAGGAAATCAATTGATTGTAAAAATTGTTTGTAAGCACAAAGAGGTGCAGTTCAATTGGGTAAGAAGGGGGGGAGGGGGGTTTATTATTACCTGTGGAGAGTAGGAAAATATGATGACAGAGGGTCATATAATGTGAAAAGGGAGTAACTGTTCCGTATTAGGAGTATCACAACGTATGAGTATCTATAAAGATGAGGAAGATTTTTTTTTGCGGGACTGCGACATTGCGGCGGACAGATCGGACCCTTGACTGACATTTTTGACACTTTTGGGGGTACCAGTGACATTACTGCAGTAATCAGTGCTATAAATATGCACTGTTACTGTAAAAATGACACTGGCAGGGAAGGGGTTCATTTTATTGGAGAGGGAGGGGTTAATGTATGCCTGGTGCTTACTAACGTGTGTGGGGGGAGGTGACTGAGTGAGCCAGGGACAGATCGGATGTTCAGCTTTGCTGAACACTCCGATCTGTCACTCCCTGTCACTTAGGATATCCGCCCGCTCTGTTTACACAGGCGGGCGGATCTCCAAACTGGATTCCCCGATGATCGGGGCAGAGCAGCGGCGATCGCCGCCGCTCCTCCCCTGGCCCGACTCCCGCTGTGAATGAAAACAGCGGGAGCGCGCCTCCGGCGGCGCGCGAGCGCCGCCTACAGGGGGAGGAGTCTAGCGACGTAGGTCGCTAGACGATAACGAGCCACTGTGCCGCAGTAGCAGCACAGTGGCTAGTGTTAAAGTGGTTAATCTAAGCATTGTTTTCCATCCTGCTTCTTTTCTTCACTGTGTTCAAAACTAAAGTTGATTTGACCCTAATAATGATTAGAAAATCTGCCAAACATTTTTGAAATGAAAAATTTTGAACACATTTCTACTAGTTTATGGCCAGCTTTAGCTATTATGTATCTAGTGCTAACTTTTATACTTGCCTTAGTAGATTTACTGGCCTTTGGATGTCCTAGCAGGCAGACATGGGAGTAAGTCACACATGTGCAAGTCACAAGCAAGTCTCAAGTCTTAACCTTCAAGTCTCAAGCAAGTCCCAAGTTACTGTGGCGAAAAGCAAGCAAGTCAAGTCGAGTCCCTGCTTGAAGTCAAGCAAGTCAAGTCAAGTCATTTATTTTGGTCAAGTCACAAATCAAGTCAAAATACTGATCTACCCCAAAACCTTTAAATCAGTTAAAAGTCAGTGGTCAGGAAAGGTTATGTTTTATTTTCAACATTAACAAAACTGCTTAGTGCTTTTTTCTTGGCATATTAAAGAAAGACTTTGAATGCCCAAACAGCTCAAAATCCTTCGTCCAGTCATGTTTCAATACCACAGTCACTAAAAACATGTTAAGTATTTCCATTATTAAACAGCCAGTGTCCTAAAAATCATAACACACTGAGGTGTTTTAAGTGACTGTGGTGTCAGAAACATAACAGGCATATTAATATTAATATTATATTATATGTGTTAATATTGCTTTAACACATCTTGAGAAAATGCAAATATTTAATAACTTAAAAAAGTAAAGTCATTTCGAGTCATATGTCTAAAGTCAAAGTCAAGTCTCAAGTCATGAATACCAAGTCAAAGTCAAGTTGAGTCTTTTATTAATTTTAGTCAAGCAAGTCTCAAGTCCTCAAACTGGTGACTTACGTCTGACTTAAGTCAAGTCATGTGACTCAAGTCCCCCACCTCTGCTAGCAGGCTCAGCTTAACCACTTCTGGACCAGAAGATTTTCCACCTTAATGACCAGGCCATATTTTGCGATTTGGCACTGTGTTACTTTAACGGACAATTGCGCGGTTGTGCAACACTGTTTTTAAATAAAATTGTAGCCCTACGTCGGTTTGCCTGGGAGAGCCACACTGCCGCAGTAAATAGGTGACGTGTGGTCGGCAACCGGTTAGCCAGATCACAAACAGCTTCTTCACATAGCAGCTTTTCAAATTCCTTATCTATAAAGGCAAAGATTTACCTGCAGCAGGTATAGGTTAAAGGATTTGTGACCGCAACACTTCATATTCCTGATATGTGCTGGCTGTAGCATTTACTGGTATGAAGAAGTCTCCTGTTCTCTTTGTATTGCTTGCTTTGTGTGAAATCCCTGGTGTTCCTGCCAGTCCCCTTGCTTTCTTATTAAAACCTGACCACACTATGCAGGAGAGCACACTGTGGTCAGTTCTCTAGCTATGCTGGGAACTCAGTGTACTCTCCTCCAGTGAACAGACTTGTCCTGACACACCCTCGCTGCACAGCCATTCACTAGGAAGATCAGTGTGCTGCTGATGCTTCTCCTCTACCAGCTCTTATGCAGCTAAGAACAGAGGGAATGTGATCACTTGTAAAAAAGGGAAAACAGGTATTTATAATGTTTTTTCTATCTATACACAAATGTTTTTCCTTTAATTTTAATTTTATACTGAATGGATTGTTTTACAAGGTGATTGTTTACAATCACTTTAAAGTGGCACTAAACAATACCCTTATTCTCCAAAAATAATCTACATGCATTCGCTACCTAATAGCCTTGTAATCTATTTTTTCATGAAATTTTTTCTTCCTGTGTTTTTACTGCCTCTTTGTAATGTCCTCTTTCCCCCCTGATAGGAGCGGCGAGCAGGTCAGAGGAGGAGGAAATTGTGCTGCTCGAGCCGCCGGTGTCAGAAGAAGGCTCTCTGTTTCCTGCCCATTCCCCCTCCCTCCTTCTGGTAGCAGCAGGGAGAGCAGTTGTGTCTCTGTGTAGGAGTAGAAGAGGGCAGCTGCGGACTCTTCTTTCCCTTCTCCCTCTCCTCCTCCTTGTGCTGCTGTACTCGGGAGCTGCGCTTTCCCTATTAACATATTCCCTATGTTTCTTCCCTATTCTTCCTACTGACCATAGCACAGGCACCAGGCCCAGGTAGATCATAGGGCATGTAGTCCTGAGAACTGGCCTGCCCATTGCAACCCTACAGTGGAAACTGCGGCCCCCAGCATGCCCAGTTGAAGGGGAGGGAGAGAGAGCCAGGCTATGGGTGGCAAGTGACACGCTGCATCTGGTGGCAAGTGACACGCTGCATCCGGTGGCAGGCGACAGTGGCAAGTGACACGCAGCATCTGGTGTCAAGTGACACGCTGTGACTGGTGGCAAGTGACATGCGGCAACTGGTGGCAAGTGACACGCTGTGACTGGTGGCAAGTGACATGCTGTGACTGGTGGCAAGTGACACACTGTGACTGGTGGCAAGTAAAACGCTGTGACTGGTGGCAAGTGACATGCTGTGACTGGTGGCAAGTGGCACACTGTGACTGGTGGCAAGTGACGGTGGCAAGTGACATGCTGCATCTGGTGGCAGACGACGATGGAAAGTGACACGCTGCAACTGGTAGCAGGCGATGGTAGCAAGTGACTCGCTGCATCTGGTGGCAGGCAACGGCGGCAAGTGACATGCTGCATCTGGTGGCAGGCGACCGTGGCAAGTGACATGGTGAACTATTTTTCATGATATATTACAGCGTAGTAATATTAATAATGTGATTCAATCATCCTGACACCATATCAAGCATTGTCTCGGGATGATTTAAGTGCTAACACGTCCTTTGGAAGGATTATTTTGTTTTCCTTAATCAGTGTTAGAAATGTTAAAGAAGCTAACGGGAGCTGCAGACTTTTACTGCATTCAAGTTCTTTATTTTTTATTCCAAATCCCTATATTTCTAAGTAGTAGAACTGTGATTAGTTAATACTGGTAAAATTTAGGATGTGGTTGGCATGCTTGCAGTTTAGGCTTACTGAAACAACTGTAAACTCAAAGGTTTAGAATTTCTGGTGATAAGCTGTTGAGCATTATCCTAAGGTGTTGGGCCATTGACACGTTGCCATAGAAACATTTGTAAAGGGGAGGGGTTAGTAAGATGACCACGCCCATGTGGGGGCGCCAAAATACTGCGACCCTAGGATCGGCCCTGGTAGCCACCCTTTGCCAGGATGTCAGATCACAGCAACAAAAATTGGAGGAGGCTGAGATCAATAAAAGGTACTTTTATCAATTAAAACAGAGTTTATAGTCACTTTATTGCTAGAGAAGAGGTCTTCTTAGATAGTGAATAATTGTAGCAGCCAAAGAGAAAATGGTATTTAATGACTCGATTGTTAGCCACTAGCAGTCCTGAATCCTTTGTTAGGGAGGATGAGGATGACTCTTGAAACCCTCTATGGTCTCATAGTTTATCCAAAAAAGAAGTACTCAGAAACTCCAGGCAGATCTCTGAGGTTCCTATGTATACCTATTCAAACTGTGCCATATGCTTGATGGGAGGATTAGGTTAGAATCATGTATTCTATGAAAATACAATATATACCTGCCTGCTCTAATAATACCAAGCTTTTTGCCACATAAACTAGCTTCTATGTTGATTCATTTCTAGCACTACCCCCCCCCCACTACCCCCGTAGGGGCCGCAGGGGCCAACTCCAGCACAGCCAGGCAACATGCATTTTTCCACTTTCATCCAGACACAATGAACAGTCTTTGAGCTTTATTTTTGTTGTTTATTAGGGATAATAACTTGGCCTGGGAATAGGAATTATGGGATGCCAAGCTTCACTGCCACAGAACAGGAACAACTTCCTACCTATGTACACGCTCCAGAATAGTCTTCCTCCTGAACACTGACAGTCTCTCATAATAAAAGATGCAAAAGCTCCTTAAAGCAGAGTTCCATCCAAAAGTGGAATTTCCGCTTATATGCTTCCTCCCCCCCCTCCGGTGCCACATTTTGCACCTTTCAGGGGGGAGGGGGGAACGGGTACCTGTTTTTGACAGGTACCCTTCCCCACTTCCGGGAGATGGCGCCGCAATGCTGTTACTTGGAAGTTTGGCTCCCTCCTCTTTCCCCCTGCCGCCGAGCCAATCCGAATGCACAGCGCGCATCGCGCATGTGCAGTAGGGACCCGCCCATGAAGCCACAAGGCTTCACTGCAGGGTTCCCTTACCGGCAATGGTGGAAGCAGCAGCCGACAGCTGATGGAAACTTCGGCTGCGGTGCTGACATCGCTGGACTTCGGGACAGGTAAGTGTCCTAATATTAAAAGTAAGCAGCTACAGTATGTGTAGCTGCTGACTTTTAATTTTTGGAGGGGGAGGCTGGAACACTGCTTTAAGGACTAGGAACTCTCAATCCCTTAGGAAATAGCACAAAGTATATTAGGCTGCATTCCAGAGTATCTCCGACCCCACTGTATACACTGATCCTAGCTCTACTGCCTGCAGGAACTACCAGTTCACCTGGCTGCTTCTCCACCAGCCCACCCAGCTGCTCTAAAGATCTTCTAGGGCAAGGGAAATGAAAGATTAAGCACAACGCTGAATTGCAGAAAGGCTTGCTACATGTGGCAGTCTCTCCCCTTGTGAAACCTTGGGTGTGCTGATGTACTTACACTGTCCTCCTTCCTCCCGCTGTATCATAGGTAAGATTCCTTTCAAACCGCACTGCTATCAGGCTCCTTCCAAGCCAACCCAAGCTCCAGCCTGAGGCAGAATTCCTTCCAGACCAGGGGTCCCCCTCCAAGGCCACCAACCGTCTCCTCAGGACTCAATCTTCCACCTGACTCCCCTGCTTTCTTGACTCATCCATATTTAAGGACTGGCTCAGGCACACTGCCAGGCCCACTGCCTGGGGATTGGCCATGTTCCCCTAAGTATGCATATCAATCCTCCTGGCTTCCATCTACTAACTTCTAGAAATTTCTCCAAACTTCTAAAACCAAGGGAAAGCACCAGAGACCTCTTGAGTCACCCAGTCTGACCTGCCATAAACCCATGACCCAATTAAGGCTCACATGTTAACTATAAGTCAAAACATAAATTTGCCTACACTCACATTAGTAGCACACTTGTAACGTTCATGCATTTTGTTAGTGGATGGATTTACAGCTGCAGAATTATTACACTCAGTAGCCTTGTAGAGATTCTGTTGAACAACATATCCAACTCTCAGGACTTCATCACAGTGCACAGCCTGTTATGCAATATACATATAC
Source organism: Pelophylax lessonae (assembly GCF_965119305.1). NCBI lineage: Eukaryota > Metazoa > Chordata > Amphibia > Anura > Ranidae > Pelophylax > Pelophylax lessonae. The sequence goes on along the minus strand of NC_138770.1, from coordinate 153,186,495 downwards.
TCAATCAGATGTTTAATGGAGGGATAGAATATATGAGGATGTATAGATGAGAGACAGGCAATTGTATGGTGAACACTAAGAGTAGTATTAGGAGAGTTGCAGGTGATGGTAAGCAGATAGGTTCTGATGTCAAGTATAGTGCAGATGGTGAGAGGACACAGATGGAGTATACTTAGACAGAGTAACCTAGTGCAAAGATAGTTGAAGGTAGTCCCAAGAGCTAACTGTCTATGCAGATGATAGTAGATAGATAGATACAGATAGTCCTGGTAATTGCAGTAGATGACAGTAAATAGATAGATACAGATAGTCCTGGTAATTGCAGTAGATGACAGTAGGAGATTGGTTAGTAAGAATCCCCTGTGGGGTACTTATCACTTAGATAGGTTAGTAGTAACAGTGTCCTTAGAGAGAGGTGATCCCGTAGCGAGATACGGATCAGCAGCGAGGTTCCGGCTTCAGTTCAGCAAAGAGAAATGTCAGCAGCTCCGACTTCACAGGAGAAGGTGCGGTGAACATGTGGTTTGAACGAGCAATGAGTGAGAGAAAGCCGGCGATTGAAATAGCCGCTCATAGCGGCGCTCGGCAATGATGTCATCCGGTCTTAAAGGTGTATGCGTCTCTTGGATAACAAGATGAGATGCAATTTAGTAAGAGAGAAATAGGGAACAAGGGTACCAGAGGTACCAGAACATTACAGTACCCCCCCCCCCCCTTAAGGCCGGCTCCGGAAGGCCTCTAGAACTGTTTTTTCTGGATATTTTGAGTGGAAATTGCGAATCAGTCTAGGGGCATGTATATCGGAGGTATCCAGCCAGGTGTCATCTTGGGGCCCATCGTTTTTCCATCAGACAAGATACTGGAGTCTTCTTCTATGGAAACGGGAATCCAAAATTTCTTTTATCTCAAATTCTTCTCCACCTTCCACTTGTACAGGAGGTGGAGGTGAGATAGTAGGCCTTATTCCTTGGTTAGGAACATGGGGCTTCAGTAGCGACACATGGAAGATGGGATGTATCTTGAGGTCCGTTGGTAATGTGAGTTGTACTGCAGCTTTTCCAATAAGCTTCTCTATTGGGAAAGGTCCCAGAAATAGAGGTCCAAGTTTTTTACTAGGGATTTTCAATCTCAGATTTTTTGTAGAAAGCCAAACAAGATCCCCAATGGCATATTGGGGAGAGGGTTTCCCACGGAGGTCGTAGTACTTCTTTTGTTGGCTATGAGCATGGGATATGGTATTGTTGAGTAATCCCAGAGAATCCTTTATCTGGGCAAGATAATCAGATGCCACTGGATTACTTGATGGCAAGATACGTGGAGGAAGGAGTGTGGGATGAAACCCATAATTTAGGTAAAATGGACTTTGTTTAGTAGTGCTATGAGTCGCGTTGTTATAGGCGAATTCCGCTAGCGGGAGGAGATCTGCCCAATCGTCCTGTAGATACGAAGTATAGCAACGCAGCTACTGTTCAATGCACTGGTTAACTCTCTCTGTCTGTCCGTTGGTCTGAGGGTGGTAGGGAGAGGTAAGTTTACGCTCTATTCGTAGTATCTGACATAGAGCTAGCCAAAACTTTGAGATGAATTGTGAACCACGGTCAGACAGCAGTGTTTTTGGAATACCATGTAACTTAAAGACATGTTTCACAAGCAATTCCGCTGTTTGTTTGGATGAAGGTAGTTTTCGGATAGGAGTGAAATGTGCCATCTTGGTCAGATGGTCCACTGACACCAAGATGGTGTTGAATCCTTTGGAAGGTGGTAGTTCCACTATGAAGTCTAAGGATACCACTTCCCACGGAACCTGGGGTATCGGTAAACTACAAAGTAACCCCGATGGTTTCGTGTTGTCAATTTTAGACCTTGCACAGATATCACAAGATGAAACGAACTTTTTTATGGTTGTCTTCATGTCTGGCCACCAAAACTGCCTAGTAAGTAGATTGAAAGTTTTAGTCATACCCATATGTCCTGCCATAGGTACATCATGCGACAATTCCAAGATCTTGGTTCGCATAGTAGGGGGTATGTATAATTTATCGTTGTAGTAGAGGAAGCCTTCTGCGTCAGTAGTTAGTTGTGGTGGAGGTGAGTCCAGTCCTATGCTGTGCAAAATCTCTTCCTTCAGGGAGCGAATGACACCGATAATACGTTCAAGTGGTATTATAGGAACTGAGGGAACCTCGGTACAATCCTTCTCGGTTAGTCGTGAAAGTGCATCCGCTTTTTTATTTTTGTCTGCGGGCGTGTAAGTCACTAAAAAATTAAATCTCAGAAAGAATAACGACCACCGTACCTGTCGGTGGGAAAGAGTTCTATTAGTCTGAAGGTATTGAAGGTTTTTGTGATCAGTATATATCAGGATTGGCAATTGAGTGCCCTCGAGTAGATGTCGCCAATTCTCTAACGCCAGTTTTATGGCTAGTAACTCCTTCTCACCTACTGGGTAGTTCACCTCGGGGCTGCTTAATGATTTTGAGAAGAAAGCAACTGGGTGAAGAGGTGAGGTGTTTGTTGGTCGTTGTGAGAGAATTGCTCCTACTGCCATATTTGACGCATCTACCTCCAAGATGTATTGAAGGGATGGGTCTGGATGGCATAGTATGGGGGCAGTAGTAAAGCTTGATTTCAGCAGACAGAATGCTCCATTTGCTTCTGTTGACCAATTAAAAGGTTTCTTCGTGCTTGTGAGTTGTGTGAGAGGTTTCACAATCGCAGAGAAGTTCTTAATGAATTTCCTATAGTAGTTAGAGAATCTTAGGAACCTTTGTAATGCTTTGCGAGTGGTTGGCACAGGCCAATCCAGAATGCAGGATATTTTGCTCATGTCCATTTTGATTCCATTTTTAGATATAATATATCCTAGAAATAGTACTTCCTCTTTATGAAACAAACATTTTTTTGATTTAACATATAAGTTATGTGCAAGTAGCCTTGACAACACAAGTTTCACATGTTTTATGTGCTCAGGTAAGGAATGAGAATAGATAAGTATATCGTCCAAATATACTACGACACAAACATCAAGCAAGTCTCTGAATATCTCATTTATAAACCGTTGGAAGGCTGCGGGAGCATTACATAGCCCAAATGGCATTACAAGGTACTCAAACAGTCCGTATCTGGTTCTGAATGCCGTCTTCCATTCATCCCCTTTACGGATTCGAATTAAATTGTATGCCCCTTTTAGGTCCAATTTTGAAAAGAAAGAAGCTCCACGCACCTGTTCGATAAGTTCAGGAATAAGAGGTAAAGGATAACGATCCTTTATTGTAATGGCATTTAATTGTCTGAAATCAATGATAGGCCTAAGGCTAGAATCCTTATTGCGGACAAAGAAGAGTCCAGCAGCAGTGGAGGAAGTAGAAGGTCCGATGAATCCTTTTGCCAAGTTCTCATCCAGATACTCCTTAAGATGAGAGAGTTCATCCTGAGAGAGAGGATAAACATGTCCGAAAGGCAACTTGCTATTTGGGAGTAGATCGATACAACAATCATAGTCCCTATGGGGAGGTAGCATTTGAGCGTTTTTCTCAAGGAAAACCTCCGATAAATCCTGATAAAACTTGGGTATAATGTCATCCGGCACTACAGACAGTATCCTATCATATGTGGGGAGATTACACGTCGTTTCACAATATTGAGAAGAGAAGGCTAACGTTCTTGTTTTCCAATCGATGATTGGTTGATGTATGTGTAACCAAGGAAGTCCCAAAATGATTGGGAAATGTGGTGAAGTTAATACATCAAAGGTGGTGGTCTCCACATGAGACTCGTCAGCAGTTACAAGGAGTGCCTGTGTCTGACTGGTGATAGGACCAGAGGATAAAGGGGTACCGTTAATAAAACTAACGGAGACAGGTTTGGGTTTAGAAACAATAGGTATTTTATTAAGGGAGACAAAACAAATGTCAATGTAGTTTCCACAAGATCCTGTGTCGATCATAGCCTTGGTGGTGATCCTAGTTTGGTCCCACTGCAATGTTAAATGAACAAAAAGATAAGGATTAGAAAAGGAAGTTGTGAGTCCCCCTAGCAAGACATTTGAACACTCACCCTCTTTCCTGCGGACAAGGGGACAGCCGCTTATCAAATGATTAGGGGATGCGCAGTACATGCAAAGATGTTCGGTTTTCCTCCTGGCACGTTCAGAAAGGGTCAGAGGTGGGCGTATCATTCCTACTTCCATAGGAGTAGGGTCAGCAGGCAACATCCGAGAAGGACTGGAAAATGGTGAGCCCATCTTCTCAGCCTTTCTTTTTCGTAGTCGTCTGTCAATATTGATACTGGTCTGTATCAGTCCCTCTAGAGTGCCAGGTAAATCTGCTCGGGCGAGCTTGTCTTTAACGGCCTCAGATAGGCCGAGTCTAAACTGCGTTCTTAAAGATGTGTCGTTCCACCCTGAATCAGGGGACCATCTTTTAAAATTTGCCACGAAATCTTCAACAGGTCTCCTTCCTTGTTTTAAGGCCCGTAATTGGGTATCAGCGGTACTCTGCTTATTGGGGTCTTCATATAAACTAGCGAGTTGTGCTAGAAATAAAGGGTAAGAATTAAGGAGTGGATCATCCTTTTCAAAGAGAGCGTCTGCCCAGGCCCGGGGTTCACCCGTTAAATAGGAGATGACGGTACCAACCTTAATTTGGTCAGTGGTGTAGGTTAGAGGTTTTAACAAAAAAAGCAAACGACATGCGTTTTTAAATTCACGAAATTTGCTCCGATCACCAGAAAACACTAGAGGAGGGTTTATCTTAGGCTCACGGGGCTGAGCAGCAGAAAGCTGTGTGAGACGGCCAACCTGCTATCTCAAGGTCTGATTTTCGTTTTGTACCTCTGTGAGCGCAAGGATCAATGCATCTACTTGCTGTTTTAATTGTAGTACATGAGTGGGTAATTCTGCTGAATCCATATATTTTTTTTAAAGGCTCATTCAATCTGTAACGTTCATGCGTTTTTGTTAGTGGATGGATTTACAGCTGCAGAATTATTACACTCAGTAGCCTTGTAGAGATTCTGTTGAACAACATATCCAACTCTCAGGACTTCATCACAGTGCACAGCCTGTTATGCAATATACATATACTCAATCAGATGTTTAATGGAGGGATAGAATATATGAGGATGTATAGATGAGAGACAGGCAATTGTATGGTGAACACTAAGAGTAGTATTAGGAGAGTTGCAGGTGATGGTAAGCAGATAGGTTCTGATGTCAAGTATAGTGCAGATGGTGAGAGGACACAGATGGAGTATACTTAGACAGAGTAACCTAGTGCAAAGATAGTTGAAGGTAGTCCCAAGAGCTAACTGTCTATGCAGATGATAGTAGATAGATAGATACAGATAGTCCTGGTAATTGCAGTAGATGACAGTAAATAGATAGATACAGATAGTCCTGGTAAATGACAGTAGATGACAGTAGGAGATTGGTTAGTAAGAATCCCCTGTGGGGTACTTATCACTTAGATAGTAGTAACAGTGTCCTTAGAGAGAGGTGATCCCGTAGCGAGATACGGATCAGCAGCGATGTTCCGGCTTCAGTTCAGCAAAGAGAAATGTCAGCAGCTCCGACTTCACAGGAGAAGGTGCGGTGAACATGTGGTTTGAACGAGCAATGAGTGAGAGAAAGCCGGCGATTGAAATAGCCGCTCATAGCGGCGCTCGGCAATGATGTCATCCGGTCTTAAAGGTGTATGCGTCTCTTGGATAACAAGATGAGACGCAATTTAGTAAGAGAGAAATAGGGAGAGAAATAGGGAACAAGGGTACCAGAGGTACCAGAACATTACAACACTAGAGGGTGCTACACATTGATGAAGAACAGACAAGGAGTCTAGACCATCCAGGGAGATAAAAGATATAACAATAAAACATTTCACACCTAACCATTTGTATTTTCCATCACTAGGTAAACAATAGCTAGAATGGGGAAGATGGGAAGATGTTTGTAGTCGATACATATAGATTTTATTCATCTATGTGAATTAATAGGTTTGACGACAGAAAGTGTTATATGAATACAAAGAGTATCTGTTCATTGTGGGTTAAATATTATTTTGTAAACTTTTATGTACTTTCTATTCTGAAACTCAATAAAAATATTGAAAAAAATAAAATAAAAAAATCAGCAGAGCAGCTTAAGGTGACAACATTGCTCTTTCATAAATACAGCTGAAATGTATACTTTAGAACAGAAAGTGCGTTACTGGCAGGGTCAAGACATGAAAGCAAAAGAAAAAATAAATTTGCAAAAAATAAGACTCACGCAGCCACCTCATCTAAAGCTTTGATAAGATGCACTAAATTACATTTTTGTGGGTTTAGATACATTGTTAATGATCAAAGTTTAAAAGCTAAACTCCGGAGCACAAAAAAAAAAAAAAAAAAGATTTTAAATGAATTCCTCAATAGCCACAAAGGATATAAATACAATTCGTGTACACCAAATGCCTTTGCAAACCCAGTTATAATAATTTATAATTAACAGGGACATCATCAATATGCTGTACATAGCCTGTGCTGAGATCAGAGCTGTGGGAGAGACCCAGCAGGCCCCATCCACTACAGGCTGCCTGCAGAAAACTACAGAAAGAAGCAGAGACAAGACCAGTCACCCTACGCAGGTTGAGTGAGCATCAGTGACCGGTCTTTATTACGGGAAGTTTCCACACAGAGCCCACGTTCACACTGGTCAAAATTGACATGTGATTTGACATGTCAAATCGGAGCCAATTGGCAGCAATTACACCATCCGAATTGGTGCGACGCTGATTTTGCGGCACCGCACAGATTCTCAAAAGTAGTTTCTGTACTGCTTTTGGTGAATTCGGGGGGCAATTTCAATAGACATATATGCAGGAACCTACACAGTTGTCTGTGAAATCGCCCCCCAAAGTTGGACTGAAATGCTGGCTTGAAATCGTGTGAGTTTAGCTGAAACCCATGCAATTTCAAAACGGCCCCAGTGTGAACCCAGGCAGAGACAAAGTTTCACACTGGATTACTGACACAGAGATACACAGAGCTCACCAATATTCAGGTAAGAATATACATTGTATTTACACAATTTACTTATTTACAATTTACTTATCTCAGGGCTCAGCTTTAAGCTCCCCTTTTTGCCATCTGTGCCCCATTGGAGGAGATCTACCTTCACTTTCTGTCTAATAAACAATATAAGAAATGAGAGAAAACCCGTGCAGAGTTAGGGAAATCCCAATTGTACATGTGTTTAGCATAGTGATAATGTACTGCTTTTTTATAAGGTGATATCTGGGTTTGCAAAGGAATGTGGTGCACACAATGTAGATTTATATGCTTTGTGACTTTTGAAAAATATATTTAAATCAAAGTTTTTTTGCCCAGGGTTCAATTTTATTCATTCACTACTTCAAACAAAATGAAAAGAAAAAAAAATGACTTTACATATACTTTACTTTACATAACCAGTCTAAACTTAGAACTCCATAATCTGACAAATTTAAATCTGCGACATGTGGATTGTTGGAGGTGGCCTGTTTAAAGTCATTAGTCTTTTCACCAATAAAGTAAAGGATGTTTATACAGTGAAATCTTACATTTTCAATACAGTAGAATTGCACGAGTGTCTGTCACTATGGGATATGATTTATAGACAGACTAAATGGGAATATAATTCTCCTTTAATACCTTTAGATGGCACAAAATATTTTGCACTGGGAGATGAGACACAATTTGGTATTTGGATAAAAAACACACAGATAAAAGATATATTACAAGAGGGGAAAATTAGGTCATACTATGATCTTAGCACAAGGGGAGGAAACTTGTTAAATGAATGGGGGTATCAACAGCTAAAACATTTTGTTAGATCTCTACCACAACCTATTAGATCCGAGAAGGATCTGCATTTAGTGGAGAAATTATGTAATCCACTAATAAAAATAAAACACGGTATATCTCCGATATACAAGTTGTTAACAGAGATGGCGGACCTGGGGAGACCTCCATTCATAGAAAAATGTAAAATAGAAAAAGTATCATGTTTGGATGAGCATGAGGTGAGCACTGTGCTGAGAGCCGTGTACTGCTATGCGATGGATGAGAACACCATTGAAATGTATTACAAAAGCATTTCGAGATGGTATATAACGCCAGTAAAAGCACATAAACATTACCCAGAGAAATCAGAATTATTTTTGAGGGGCTGTAATATGCGGGGTACGATGTATCATATTTGGTTGGATTGCCCTAAGATCCGGGTTTACTGGCAAAAGGTACAACAATATATCAGGGAAATTACAGGAGAACACAGTCTGGATGATCCATGGATGTGCTAAGACAGATAAACTACATAAGCAGTATAAAAATACACTAATCCCCTATTTGATAAACGCAGCAAAAGGGGCAATACCAAAAAAATGGTTAAAAGTAGAAAGTCCCACCTTTAGAGATTGGTTTACCAGAATTAAATATGTATATAATATGGAGTACTTGGGCAGTAGAGACGAGGAGCAGGTTGAGAATTCCCTAATAAATAAATGGAGGAAATGGATAGACTTCAAAAAGACTAATGAAAATATAGAAGTTTGGATGAATAAAGGGTAGACTTAACCACTTGCCGACTGCCCCACACAGATTTACTGCGGCAGGGCGGCTTGGCTGTGCATAATCACGTAGATCTCCGTGATTATGTGTACGCAGTTTTGGGCTCGCGGGTGCGCCGCCAGAGTCACGCTCCGGCCGTGATTAGACACAGCGGGAGCCAGATCGCGGGAGGAGCGGGCTCGCTCACCACCGGCCTCCCACGTTTTTTGGCAAAACTGACAGGAGAGCTATCTGGTATGTAAACAATGTAAGATGGCTCTCCTGTCAGAGAGGCAGGGAAAGATTGTGTGAATCACCAATCTCTCTCTGCTTCTGTTCAATCCATCCCCAAAACTGTTAGTAAACACATCTAGGGAACACATTTAACCCCTTGATCACCCCTGAGTGTTAACCCCTTCCTTGCCAGTGTCATTTACACAGTAACAGTGCATATTATTCAGCACTGATCACTGTATTAATGTCACTGATCCCCAAAAAGTGTCACTTAGTGTCATATTTGTCCGCCGCAATGTCACAGTCCTAATAAAAATCACTGATTGCCGCCATTACTAATAAAAAAATTTAAGAAATAAAAAGTCCATAAATCTATACCGTAGTTTGTAAATGCTATAACTTTTGCGCAAACCAATTATTATACGCTTTTTGGGATTCTTTTTACCAAAAATATGTAGCAGAATACAACTTGGCCTAAACTGAGAAAAAAAATTGTTTTTTTTTTATTTTTTTTATTGGGAATGTTTTATAGCAGAAAGTAGAAAATATTGTTTTTTTTTGTATATAGTGCAAAAACGAAAAGCCTCAGAGGTAATCAAATACCACCAAAAGAAAGCTCTACAGTATATGTGGGAAAAAATGGACATCAATTATAATTGGGTACGGCATTGCACGACCGTGCAATCATCAGTTAAATCAATGCAGTGCCGAATCGCAAAAAAACGGCCTGGTCATTAATGGGGGAAAAAACCTTCCAGGGCTGAAGTGGTTAAAGGAGTTGACAATGAAGTATAGCACAGCAATGGGTATAGGAGGTATAAGGAGGGGCGAGGGTGGGTGAATGGTTGGGGGTGGGAGGGCAATTTTGTAGTTTCAAAGGTATTTATGAATGTTTTTGATTTGTTTTGTATATTCTCATTGTAGATTGAAAATGTAATAAAAATTATATATATATATATATATATATATATATATATATATATATATATATATATATATATATATATAAATCATTCACTACTTCATCCAAAATGAAAAAAAAAAAATGACTGTACATATACTTTACTTTACATAACCAGTCTAAAGTTAGAACTCCAAATTATGACAAATCTAAATCTGCTACATGTGGATTGTTGGAGGTGGCCTGTTTAAAGTCATTAGTCTTTTCACCAATAAAGTAAAAGATGTTTATACAGTGAAATCTTACATTTTCAGTTACAGTAGAATTGCATGAGTGTCTGTCACTTGGAAAGTTAAGCAGGCATATTATTTTATGCCTAACTGTAAAACATTATGACACAAAGAGTAATTCATATAATTAGTCTAAATAACTAATTGTTATACTATGCTAGGGAAGGGAAGATTAATATAATTGATGTTGAAGGCTCTTTAACGGTGCCATAGTGTTAACAGGTACAGGGGTTCCACACTAACAAAATCTCAAACAGTAGTGACACATTGTATATATATCATATATGTAATGGGAGATTATTTGCAACCATTAATCTTCGCACTAGACAAAGAGTAGAAAAATGTATGAAATGTTGAAAAAAAAAAAAACATAGACATGTCAGACTTAATTTCCAACCCAATGGAAAATATTGTTTTCAAAAGCCAGGGTGTATTTTTCTTGAAACTATAATGCTATCATAATAAATGTTTTGATATAAGTATTCAACAGTACAGAGGTGTATTTAAATGTACGTCTCAGCCATAGATTTACAGTTTGCATTGAAAATGACCGCTGTATACATCCCGCTTGAACAACGCCTGTAATTTTTACCCTAAAAGTCCTCTTCTACTTATGGCACTGCTAGCTAAATCACTGTAGTTAAGTAATTATCATATTTTACATGACCCTAGGTCTGTCCCTCCAAAGATGCAAATGAGGGTGTTCTCTGGTTCCAGAACTGCTGCTCTCAGCACACTGCAGCCTCTTCTCCCACACATACAGTAGAACAAGAAAGAGGTAGGGCACAGAATCATAGAGCAAGAGGCTGCATTTCTACCTACAAACAGTGCTGGGGTAAAGTAATCCAGTGTCCAGGGCATCAATGCTAAGTGGTGCCTTTCTTCCCCCAATGTGTGTACCCTATCACAGTTCCGGATTTATAAGGGGGCAAAAAGAGAAGTTGCCCTGGCCCCCCATCCAGAGGGAGTCCTAGACTTTCTTTATTAAAAAAATTTAATATTTGTAAAATTAGCAAATCAGCACTGATAAATAATTATTTGAGAACCACGATTACCAATAAAAGACTAACTGCTGTGTGCCTACTGGGTGTGGAGAGCAGTGTCCTGAAGATGATACAGTTTGATGAGTTAGTTAAAGATTTTGCAGATGATAAGTGCAGGAAGAAAGACTTTTTGTACATATTGTAGTGTGATGCATATCTGTGATGAATGGCTTGCCAGTTCCAATTACTTGTGTAATGTGTATTCTTACACAATAAAATTGAGGAAAAAATCAGACAAGTATCTTCTTTGAAATCTACTTTTATATATATTTTTTAGAACAAATGCAGTTTATCATTCACTTCAGTTCACTCTTTTATTTGTCATATTTTTTAATCTCTGTATTGAGGGGCCACTTAACTTGACATGCCTCGGGCCCCCCAAGGTCTAAATCCGGCACTGCCCTATCATCTTCTGCAGCTGGCATCCTAATCCCAGCTGTCATTATGCTTGTCTCAGCATTACTGCTCAGCTCTAGGTCTACCATTAGGGTTTCATGTAGACCTAGTGCACAGTGACATTTTGGGACTTTCTTTCTCTCTGTTTTCTTCCTCTGCTGGTCTCTTTGTGCTGACTGTAAATAGCTTCGGAGCACAGGGATCAGGAGTATGCAAAGTATTGAGTGCAGGGGTTAGGAGTGTGTTATATACAGAGTGTGAGTGTTAGGAGTGTCTTTTGTACAGGGTTCAAGGTACAGGGATCAGATGTATGCAACATAATGAGTGCAGGGGTCAGAATTGTGTTATGTATAGAGTTCAGGGGTCAGGTGTGCATAAAATACAGAACTCAGGGTTCAGGATTATGTAATGCAGAGAGTGTGGGGGTCATGGTTGTGTAGCATAAAGAGTTCAGGGGTATGTGATATGCAGAGCGCAGGGGTCAGGAGAAGAGATGTCAAATTCATGGAAAATTTGAAACCATGGGATAAAAACTTTTTTTTCAATTTTTTTCCTGAAAAATTTAAATTTTCGGAAAAAATTAAAATAAATTCAGTGTGGAGTAGTTTTACAAACTAAAAGTAATTTTTTATCACATGAGAAGGTGAAATGCAGTGTGTATAAAAGTATCATGCTTGAAATAAAAGTATAGCTTGCTCAGTAAATGAACTAAACTTGCTTTTAAAAATGTTATTTTTTACTACAAATGCAATAACAATGACTGTATTTGTTAAGAACATTTCACCAGAGAACAAGTAACCACCCCCTTCCCTCCATAATAATGTGAAAGCTTCCTGACAATTTGCATTCTCTATTATTAACTATGTTGATCCAGAAGTATATATTGCTCTATGAAGAGCTTGGTCAACTTTCTCCCGATTTTCATGAGTAATTTTATCTATAAATGAAGGTATTGCGTATTTTTGGGAGGCTGAGGTTTGTAACACTTTTTTACTTGAAGATGCTGCTGGTGAAGAAATACTTTGTGATGATCCAGAAGCAGCAAAAATAGTGTTTCTGGAATGAGAACTCTGAAGGGAAAAGCTACTTGCACTTTTTCTTATGGTCATCATCATTTCATTCCATAAAGTATTTTTAATGTCTTTAGGCATTCCAGGATTTTCTCATCCTTGTAGCATTTGGAAAATAATATTTCTTCTCACAATATTTGCAAATTGCAGCTTTGCTCTCAGCAGAAATTGCACTGCGGAAATATTTCCAAACTTTAGATGTTGGTCTCACCATTTTACTGAGAGGAGGAAAATAAAAAAAATTGACTTACCAGACTATAAGTAAACATTATGCTGTGATGGTGGAGAACATTATTAGGAATCATTTAAACATAAAAAAGATAAATTAATTTGTCAGACAAATATACCCTCTTACCTGTCAATTAAAGCCCGAGAGGACAGAAACGATCATCTACTGTATCTCAAAAATGACCCAACTGTAGGAGGTACAAGATGGAGTCCACAAACAAAGTAAACTAGAGACTTCCCCTGCAATGCCTCCTAGTGGCATAAATGCATATTTCTCTTGTTTGAAAACTGCATTAAGAAGTACAGTGTTGCTTGAACTGTATTCCAGGATTTCCTTGTCTTCAGCTGAGAGAACATGTAAGAATTTAAGACTTTAAAGAAAGTTTTAGAAATCTTTCTTTAAGGTTTTCATGTTATATAGTTTGAATACCATGTCATGGATACATTTTTTGATCATTGTAAAAGAACATATTCCACGTTTTATTTTTTTAAATTTTTCTGGAACAAAAACAGCTTTGAAAAAAAAAAAAAAAACGGCAAAAAAAAACATTGTTTTCCCAATTTTTCAATTTTTTTCTAGGCCTTCCCATTTCTGATCAGGATTTTGGAATGCACAGAGTGCAGGGGTCAGGAGTATGTTATGTACAGAGTTCAGGGGTCAACGTTTTATAACATACAGAGTGCAGGGATCATGAGTTTGTAATGTGCAGAGTACAGGGGACAGGAGTATAAAGCATACAGAGCTCAGGAGCATTTCTTCACTTCCAGTTTATATTTATGAGCTGCATAATTGAAAAATGAGCAAATTGCATTATTTTATGGCATAATTAGTTTACATTAGTGATCAACCGATATTGTTTTTTTAACGCCGATACCAATACCGATAATTTGGTCATCGGATATTGGTATCGGCCGATATTGGGCGATATTTTCAGACATTAAAAAAAATATATATATTTTTTCATGTCTGCAGGTACTGTGGTGAATGGATCTGGGGGTCTAAAAGACCCCAAACCCCTCCTCTGCACTTAAAAGCATTCAAAACGCCAAGTTTGGCTGTTTTGAATGCTGTGAGTTTTTTTAATTCGGAGCCGCCAGTACCCAGAAGTGATGTCATGGCATGACATCACTTCCGGGTACTCGGTGCAGAATTTAAAAAAATGGAGACCCGGTAAGACGGCGGCGGTGCCGGTGGGAAGGGAGACCCGGGGCAAGCCATGGAAGGCGGCGGGAGGGGGGGACGTCCCCTCCTGCTCCTTGTAATGACAGCCGAGTGGCTTTTCAGCCGCATCGGGTGTCATTACAAGTCAGCCGACCATCGGCTATGGACACTGGTATGGGGGTGATGCCTCTAGCTGCAGGCACTTTCCCTAAATATCGGCAATATCGGTAAATCCAAAGGCCGATTCCGATATATCGGGGAAAGTGCATATCGGCCACCGATATATATCGCTGTTGCCGATAATCGGTCGATCTCTAGTTTACATTATACCATTGTTTACTCAACAATGACTTAGCTTTATTCATTATATGAAACATAATATATACAGTGAATATTTGAAGCAGAAATTGCACTGTGGAAATATTTCCAAACTCTAGATGTTGGTCTCATCATTTTACTGAGAGGAGGAAAAGAAAAAAATATATTTACTGACAAGACTATAGGGAAACATTATGCTGTGATGTTGGAGAACATTAATAGGAATCAATTATAGGTAAAAAAGATAACTTAATTTGTCAGACAAATGTACACTCTTACCTGGTAATTAAAGCCTGAGAGGACAGAAACTATCATCTACTGTATCCCAACAATCACCCAACTGTAGGAGTCCACAAGATGGAGTCCACAAGCAAAGCAAACTGGAGCCTTTCCCCTGCAGTGCCCCCTACTTTAGAAGTAGAGTATTACTGTTCACATTGGTGACGTGTAATCACTTACATTTTACCCACACAGGGAACCAGTCAGAATATTGAGCTTATCATTAGAGTTGAGCAAACACCTGGATGTCCGGGTTTGGCGGGTTCGGGCCGAACTTGGAAAAAAAGTCCGGGTTCGTGACCCTAACTTAACCCGAACTTTACCCTGATCCCGAACCCATTGAAGTCAATGGTGACCCGAACTTTTGAGCACTAAAATGGCTCTAAAAAAACATGGAAAGGGCTAGAGGGCTGCAAATGGCAGCAAAATCTTCTTAAGAGCATGGCAAGTGCTCTGCAAACAAATGTGGATATGGTAATAACTTAAAATAACATAAAAAACAGAAAAAAAATAATCATCTTGATCTAGGAGGACGAGACACCTATTGGAGTAGGAGGTTGAGGTGGCGGTGGATGTGGCGGTGTTGGTGGAAGCGGCGGTGGAGGAGGACGAGGTAGCCCTTGTTTTTAATTTTATTTCTTTTTAAATTCAGGTACACCCCCAAAAGAGTGAGAAAGATCAAAAATACAACAATGGCTGGGTAAGCCCGGTATACATGTCTATTCTACACAAGGTACGGACAAGTCCTGTGGAATCCATGTCTGGTTCATTTTAATGAATGAGAGCTTGTCCACATTGAATATGGACAGGCGGCTGGACTTGTCTGTTATAACGCCCCCCGCCGTGCTAAATACACGTTCAGATAATACACTGGCTGCAGGGCAGGCAAGCACCTTCAAGGTGTAAAGGGCAAACTCAGGCCATGTGCCCAATTTGGAGACCCAGAAGTTGAAGGGGGCAGACCCGTCATTTAGTACGTGTATAGTACGTAAGGAACGGTAAGGAACTGTATATGGTATATGGTAAGGAACGGTGATGGCGGCGGGGGGGCTTTTTTCCCCCTTCAGGGTTGAGTCTGGCCTTGGAAAAGGTATGTGTCCCTGGTTGTGGGCCGGGCTGTCCCAAAGCTGTCTAAGTTCTGAGGCCTTCTGGTAGGGACGGGGCTGCACTGATCTTGCCAGGGATCGGGATTCTGAAAAGCCTGTTATGTATGTGCCCCTGGAGTGGCAGTCCAGGGGTGCTATAATTCAGGGTGGATGGCAACACTATGCGTATGGCACCAAGGACACTGCACCACTTCCTACACACGTTTTTCACACCTGCCTCTAGGCCTTTTGGTCAGGACCAGAGGAATTTTTTATTCCTGGCCAAAGGGACTGCCATAGTATTGCAACGTGGCACTAACCTTGCACTTCTCCACTATCCCTTTCCCCACTATTATGTGTTGTGTGTCTCACGTTTTGTGTTTTTTATTGACGCTGTACACTTTATTTTGCACAACATGATTAGTAGGGTGTAGGTCCTTGGGCCTGTCCCTGAAAGTCTTGGGAGGGGGTGGATATGGCCTTCTGGCTTGGTTCGTCCTCTCTCATGGGGTCTCTCTTCGGGAGAGCCCCACCTAGTACTTGGGGTGGTCTGTTTCAGCAGATGTCCTAAAGAACGGGGCTGCCTGGTTTCGGCCAGGTTAGCCAGTGTAAGTACCCCAGTCCCTGTCAGGAGCCTTGCGCCCTGGGGGATCAGGGTCAAGGACCATGTGTGCACCCTGTGCACTTTTTGTGTTCCACTTTTTTGGTGTGCACTTTTTTATGCACCCACCGGGTGATAGTCTGAGTGTGTTCACACTCCAGGGGCTTAAAAAAAAACAAAAAACAGCTGGTGGTCCTGGTTCTTGTGGCGTGCCGACAAAGCTTTTCCACATTTCATACATGCTACCCCTGCCGTATGAGGTGCTGGCGGTGCCCTGGCTGCATTGGCGACCTCCTCCTCTGCCTTCGCCTTGTGCTTCCACTGTGCCCCCGCTGTCAGGTGGGAATGCCACCAGCATCGCTTCTCGATCTTTTGGCTAAGATCAAGTGTAGTATCTGTTGTTATCAGTTATCTTGGTGCCACCCTGCTGTGAACATGGTTCCTCCTCCTCCATCTCCTCCTCCTCCGCATCCTCCACCTCATCATCCTCCAGAACTGTGCCCTTGCTGGACAATTGTGTACCTGGTGTTTGTGGGTGCAGGAACCCACCCTCGGAGCCACTTGTGAATGACTGCCCTGAAAGCCTTGGAAATTATCA
Source organism: Pelophylax lessonae (assembly GCF_965119305.1). Lineage (NCBI taxonomy): Eukaryota > Metazoa > Chordata > Amphibia > Anura > Ranidae > Pelophylax > Pelophylax lessonae. The sequence continues at coordinate 153,169,725 of NC_138770.1, read as the reverse complement.
CTGCTCCGAATGCGGAGGCGGTAGAGGATGACAATGAGGAAGCGGAGTAGGAGGAGTTAGCAACAGGAGGCAAACTGAAGGGCTCTGCAATCCTTGGTGGTGGAAAGAGATGCGCCAAACAAATTTAAAGAGTGCATCTCACAGTAACATTATCAGCAAATGCTGCAAAATTATTAATTTTACCCTAAATGGATGTTTATTGAATAGCAGAATAGAACAACAGTATCCAAAGGGTGTATCTCACACGTACAGATAAAGACTAAGCCGCAATTTAATATCTTTCTTTCCCCTAAATGGGTGTTTATTGAATAGCAGAATAGAACAACAGTATCCAAAGGGTGTATCTCACAGTAACATATGCAGACTAGGCTGCAATTTAATATTTTTTCCCTATATGGGTGTTTATTGAATAGCGGAATAGAACAACAGTATACAAAGGGTATATCTCACACATACAGATACAGACTGTAAGGGTAATCCCAAAATTCACAGGTTGTGAGTTTTGGGATTACCCTTACACAGACTAAGCTGCAATTTAATATCTGTCTTTCCCCTACATGGGTGTTTATTGAATAGCAGAATAGAACAACAGTATCTAAAAGGGTGTATCTCACACGTACAGATACAGACTAGGCCACAATTTAATATTTTTTCCCTAAATCGGTGTTTATTGAATAGCGGAATAGAACAACAGTATACAACGGGTGTAGCTCACACGTACAGATACAGACTAGGCCACAATTTAATATTTTTTCCTTAAATGGGTGTTTATTGAATAGCGGAATAGAACAACAGTATACAACGGGTGTATCTCACACGTACAGATGCAGACTAAGCCGCAATTTAATATCTTTCTTTCCCCTAAATGGGTGTTTATTGAATAGCAGAATAGAACAACAGTATCCAAAGGGTGTATCTCACACATACAGATACAGACTAAGCCTCAATCTAATATCTTTCTTTCCCCTACGTGGGTGTTTATTGAATAGCAGAATAGAACAACAGTATCTAAAAGGGTGTATCTCACACGTACAGATACAGACTAGGCCGCAATTTAATATTTTTTCCCTAAATGGGTGTTTATTGAATAGCGGAATAGAACAACAGTATACAACGGGTGTATCTCACACGTACAGATGCAGACTAGGCCGCAATTTCGTTTTTTTTTCCCTAAATGGGTGTTCATTGAATAGCGTAATAGAACAACAGTATACAACGGGTGTATCTCACACGTACAGATACAGACTAGGCCGCAATTTAATATATTTTCCCTAAATGGGTGTTTATTGAATAGCGGAATAGAACAACAGTATACAACGGGTGTATCTCACAGTAAAATATGCAGACTAGGCCGCAAATTTTTTTTTTTCCATAAATGGGTGTTTATTAAATAGCGGAATAGAACAACAGTATCCAAAGGGTGTATCTCACAGTAACGTATGAATTAAAAATAATTATTTTCCCCTTCAATTAGTGATTTTTGAATAGCAGATTAGAACAACAGTGTCTAAACACTGTATGTCACAGTAAAATATGAAGGAAAAAACATTTTTTAAAAAAATCCAGATTAGGCAGACACATACAATGCCTTGCAAAAGTATTCGGCCCCCTTGAACTTTTCGACCTTTTGCCACATTTCAGGCTTCAAACATAAAGATATAAAACTGTAATTTTTTGTGAAGAATCAACAACAAGTGGGACACAATCATGAAGTGGAACGAAATTTATTGGATATTTCAAACTTTTTTAACATATAAAAAAACTGAAAAATTGGGCGTGCAAAATTATTCAGCTTATTATTTTCAGCTTATTATTCAGCTACTTTGTAGTGCCACATTTTGTTCCGATTACAGCTGTAAGTCGCTTGGGGTATGTTTCTATCAGTTTTGCACATTGAGAGAATGACATTTTTGCCCATTCCTCCTTGCAAAACAGCTCAAGCTAAGTGAGGTTGGGTGGAGAGCGTTTGTGAACAGCAGTTTTCAGTTCTTTCCTCAGATTCTCGATTGGATTCAGGTCTGGACTTTGACTTTGGATCATTCAGAGATCCTCACTGAACTTCTGGAGAGAGTTTTCTGCACTGAAAGTAAAGGGGCTGAATAATTTTGCACGCCCAATTTTTCAGTTTTTTATTTGTTAACAAAGTTTAAAATATCCAATAAATTTCGTTCCACTTCATGATTGTGCCCCACTTGTTGTTCTTCACAAAAAATTACAGTTTTATATCTTTATGTTTGAAGCCTGAAATGTGGCAAAAGGTCAAAAAGTTCAAGGGGGCCGAATACTTTTGCAAGGCACTGTATGCACTGAGCTTGCATTACATGGCCGCTACACACCGCACGCTGCCCACCTAACAGGTTGGATACGGTTGTTGTTCTATTCCGCTATTGAATAAAAACACATTTGAATGAAAACCTGAAAAATAATGATTTTTCCTTAAAAACTGAAATGAATTATTTTCCCCTTAAATTGGTGATTTTTGAATAGCAGATTAGAACAGCAGTGTCTAAACACTGTATGTCACAGTAAAATATGAAGGAGAAAACTTTTTTCTCTAAAATCCAGATTAGGCAGACACATATGCACTGAGCTTGCATTACATGGCCGCTACACGCCGCACGCTTGCCACCTAACAGACTGATAAAAGTTTTTTTTTTCTCCCTCCTCCTCACTGGGCTCAGGTCAGGGCAAAAAGATTGTGCACTGCACCCCCACACAGTAAAACTGATGTAGATCGCTGTCTGATTAAAGAAGATTCTCCTATTCTTTCCCTGAAAGCAATCTCCAGCCTGCCCCTACAATAATCTCCTATCTCTCCCTCATATCAGCAGCAGCAGCAACCTGACCCTACAGTAGTTAGAGCAGAGTGACGTGCGGCTCTACATGACTTCAGCTTATATAGAGGTTGGGTCACATGCTGCACTGGCCAATCACACCCATGCCATTAGTAAGCATGGCTGTGATGTCTTCTAAGGGCACACTAGTTAAACGCTTGTTGATTGGCTGCCCTGCAGCTGTTGAAACCGCACCATTAAAACTGCACCAAAACAAGAAATAAATTACCGAACAACGGAATGTATCCCGAACATACAGTAAAATGTTCGAGTCCGTGTCCGGGTACCGAACACCCAAAAGTCCAGTACGATCCCGAACAATACAGTCCGTGTTCGCTCAACCCTATTTATCATCCATCCTCATACAGCCACAGCTCAATGTTCACACTTTTAAATGTGACTAAAATGTGATAGGATTCTGTGCGCATTACACAGCATTTCTTCACTTCCAGTTTATATTTATGAGCCGCATAATTGAAAAATGAGCAAATAACACTCTTTTTATGGCATAATTAGTTTACACTATACCATTTTTTTTACTCAACAATGACTATTAGCTTTATTCATGTTATGAAACGTAACATTTACCGTGAATATTTGAATGCACACATAAATCAGTAGGGCTGTCCAGGTGTAAATTACTATAACCATAAGCATTTAAAAGAAAACCAGGTAGTAATTATATTCCCGCTGATAAACAGCTGTGCTAGTTTACATACATAAACAGCAGTCATCTGCATGAATATCATTGGAAAGTATAAATAAAAATAAATGAGCTGTGGACAATATATCATAGCTAATCAACAGTTCATAACAGTCCAGTGCTTTACCGCAGACAGCTGCAGCAGGAAGCATGGAGGTCACCGGCAATAAGCTATTCAATGGTATTTGCAAAAACTGAGCCATTATGTAATATTAAGGGAGTTCTCCACTTAGGAAAACTAAAATGTGTCTAAAAGCTTGTATGTGACAGTCTAAACTGGTCCAAATTCCAGTTACCTTTGTGATGTGCAAGCCTGATACTGTAAAATGAAAATTTCTTTAGATCCCCTGAGAGAGCCAAATCCTCCTTCATTTTTGTCTCACACACTCCCCCTCCTAGACACTGCAGCTCACAGTGGGAGGGTTTCAGGAACAAAGACAGTGCTGTCAATCCAGAAAGCAATGGGCAGGACTAGATGTGGACAGGTGGTGAGTGACAAGCTACAGGTTTATGAATCAGCAGTGGCAATGCTGATAACCACACCCTCTGTAACATCTTCTCAGCCTACTATGTTAAAGAAGGAAAAGCCTACATGTGGGTGACAATGCTGCTCTGAATTCAGGAGTGCTGCAGGGTTGTCACCCCATAAAGGTAGGCTAGACTTTGTGGACTTCATTGGCAGGGTCAACAGGTATGACATATTGGAGTAATGACATCACCTGTATGCCTATTTACAATTTACTTTTGGCTGGAGAATATCCCAGTCAACAGTTAAAAGGAGCTGGGGATATACTGGAGATCTGAGCAAGAATCTGTCACATATAGTGCATAACAGCTTTCCAGCAATGGCAGGGCCCACTCTGAGTACGCCAGCCCAGAGCTGGTCTTCACCACTTAAGAACCAAGCCTATTTCTGGCACATTTACAACTTAAAATCAGTATTTTTTGCTAGAAAATGACTAAGAACCCCAAAACATTATAAATATATATATATATATATATATATATCTTTTTTTTTTTTTTTTTTTTAGCAAAGACTCTGGAGAATTGAAATATTTGTTGTCATGCGGTATTTGCGCAGCGATCTTTCAAGCATAATTTTTTGGGGAAAAAATAAATTTCACTGAATTAAAAAAAACGAAACAGTAAAGTTTGCCCAATTTTTTTGTATATTGTGAAAGATGATGTCACGTTGACTAAATAGATATCTAACATATTACAGTTTAAAACTCGTGGAATGGCAACAAACTACAGTACATAAAAACTGGACTGGACTTCACATGGCATATTGACTCTGCAACAGCTTTTCCATAACAAGTCTCTGAAACCCTTCGCAAACCTACAGCATGACCACTGTCTCACCCCCCCCCCCCTCAGCGCTTTTCACATACCTCAGAGTTAAACACTTTCTATCCACCATCCCATATCCTATCTACAGCCTCTCGAACCACATTTGGAACTTCATTAGTAGCCCTACCCCCTCATCGAAAGGCATTTCAAAAATATACTCGGCCCTCCAGGACAAAATGACACTAACTAAATCCCATCCTCTTCTCCAATGGGAAGCAGACCTACACAGCTCAATGGCAGACAGGACATCACCATGCATACAAACACACCAAATGTTCAGCTTTATGGGAACAAACGGTTAAAATCACTCTTCGTGGCACTTAACACCCTCCAAATTGGCCTTATACAGTGCCTTGCGAAAGTATTCGGCCCCCTTGAACTTTGCCACCTTTTGCCACATTTCAGGCTTCAAACATAAGATATAAAACTGTCATTTTTTGTGAAGAATCAACAACAAGTGGGACGCAGCAACAGGTGGTAATCGCAGCAACAGGTGGCGCTACAAAGTATTAACTTAAGGGGGCTGAATAATTTTGCACGCCCAATTTTTCAGTTTTTTATTTGTTAAAGAAGTTTGAAATATGCAATAAATTTCGTTCCACTTCATGATTGTGTCCCACTTGTTGTTGATTCTTCAAAAAAAATTACAGTTTTATATCTTTATGTTTGAAGCCTGAAATGTGGCAAAAGGTCGCAAAGTTCAAGGGGGCCGAATACTTTTGCAAGGCACTGTATTATCGTCACTCTTCTCCTCTCTGTTGGAGAAACTGTGGACATCTAGGTGATATCTTCCATATCCTCTGGGACTGTCCAATTCTCAGATCCTACTGGCGTGACATATTTAAAACGCTCACGGCAATTACAAACGTTACGGTTACTCCGTCCCCAGCTCTTGCCCTGCTGAATCTCACAATTGAAACATACCCTTCAACCTTCAGACACACCATTACTCATGTGCTCTTGGCAGCTCGATTGACTATCACTAGGAACTGGAAAAAGTTACTGCCCCCTCCACTATGGGATGTTCTGGATTTGGTCCAGGAACATAGCTCGTATGAACTTATATTTGCCTCCAGCAGAGGGACTTACCAAAAGTCTCTTTCCTTGTGGCAACCTTGGCTACAGTGGTACTGCTCCCACAATCAGTCAGCTCTTCCTTAATGTTGGGCACAGCCCGTAATGTTTGGCTAATGATGTTGCTTGATGTTGATGTACCTTGAGTTTTTACACCCTGTAACTTGTGCCCCGATGGTTGACACTGTTTTATGCTTGAAACAATATGTCCAGTTATGTTTATTCTTTTCTTATATTGTATTGCAAAACCTTCAATAAAAACATTGAACTATAAAATATTTTAACGGTTACCAGTTTAGAGTTACAGAGGAGGTCTTTTGCTTCAATTGTTGCTCTCCCTCTGGTTTTTTTTTTTTTTTTTAAAGCCCGTAGCGTGTGCAACACACTCAAAAGACTCCACCCGGTGCATAAAAAAGTGCACACACACAAGGTGAGAACACAAAAAAGCACAGGGTGTGCGAAATCGTATGGTCTTCCCTCCGAAGAGGTAGGACCCGAAACCTCGATCCCCCGGGGCGCAAGACTCCTGACAGGGATTTAAGGTACTTGTGGTCAGTCGGCCGAAACCAAACTGACCCCGTTCTTCAGGGGGACTGCCGAAACAGCCCACCCCAAGTACTAAGTGGAGCTCCCACGAAGGGAGACCCCATGAGAGAGGGCGAACTAAGCCAAAAGGCCATATCCACCCCCTCCCAAGACTCAAGGCTGGGCCCGAGGACCCACACACTCCAGTCATGCAAATAAAGAAAAAAAAAGGTGAAAGTGCAGTGACAAACTCCAAAGAAAAGGACAAACAAAACAAACAAACAAAGAAGTGGGGGAAAGGGAAGTGGGGAAAGTGCAATGGTGCCATGTGAGGAACCAAGGCAGGCCTTCCAGCCGGAATAAAAAAGGCCTGTCCCAAGAGGCAGGTGTGAAAAAGGTGTGCATAGTGCAGTGACCAAGGTGCCGAAAAAACTCACAGCGAGCTGCCCCTCACCAGTGAGAAATTAAGGCACCCCTGGGCTGCCACCCCAGGGGCACTTACACTACGGGCTTTTTCAATCTCAGCCCCTGGCCAGACCGAGTGTAGCCTATCCCCACCAGCAGACATCAGAACCTGGACAGCTTAGAGAGAGCTTACCTACCACTGGGGACAGGCCTTTTGCAAGGCCAGATCAAAACCCAGGAGAGAAAGCCCTCCCCTCGCCATCCCGTTCCTCAGCCTATTACATCCAGGAGCAGTTCCACCGGCCACCCAGTCAGACCGGCTTTCCTGCCCCCTTCAAACTGGTTAGGACAGTTCAACCCATTCGAATCAGAAGGCGGCGGGCCCCACATGCTTTCCCAGATGACCTACTCCCCATACCTCAATACTCTGAGCGCTCCGGGTTTCGGTCATACTGGTACTAGCTAAGGCCCATACCAACTGATAAGAACAGATACTACACTTGATCTTAGCCAAAAGCCAAAAGGCCGAGCTCTCGCTCTGGTGATCGTGGCAATACCTCACATGTGTGATTTGAACACCGTTTACGTTTGCGGGCTTGACTTACATATGCATTTTCTTTGGTGCGCGAGCTCATGGAGATGAGGGCGCTTTAAAAAAATGTTTTCCTATTTATTTTATTTTTTATTTTTAACAACGTTTCTTTAAAAAAAAAAAATGATCACTTCCATTGCTGTCACAAGGACTGTAAACATCCCTTGTGACAGTAATAGGCAGTGACAGGTACTCTTTGTGGAGGGATCTGGGGTCTAAAAGACCCCGAACCCCTCCAATGCACTTCAAAGTATTCAAAACGGCAAAATCTACATTTTTGAATACTGTCAATTTTTTTTAAATCAGTGCCATTAGCAGCTGAGTAAACCAGAAGTGACTTTGTGATGTTGCTTCTGGGTTACTTGGTCGGAGACCCGATAGAAACTGAATCCGGCACCATTCAGGACTCTAACCAGCTGGCAGACGGGCAGATCGATGGAAGGCGGCAGGAGGGGACGTCCCCTCCCACTTGCTGGGATAAAGGCCAAGCAGCTGTTGAGTCGCATTGGTTGTTATCACTAGAAAGCAAACCGCCTGAAATGACACACGGAGCTGCAGCTCGGCTTGGGTGCCCCTATAGCAAGCTACTTGCTGTTAGGGGCACTCAACAGAAGGGAGGGGCCAGGAGCAGGGAAGAGGGAAGCCGAGAAGAGGAGGATCTGGGCCACTCTATGCAAAACCAACTGCACAGAGGAGGTAAGTATAACATGTTTGTTATTAAAAAAAAAAAAAAAAAACACGAGACTTTACAATCATTTTAATGCAGCTGACATAGGTATGTAATTTGTCTTTATATTAGCTTTCTGTTGCCCCCTGTAAAATAATGCTCAGATAGCAGAAGGAAGGTCAGCAGTGCCAGCCAATCTGGCTGTTTGCATTGCACAGTGCTGTCACATCTACCACATGCTTACAGGATATAAGAATATTAAGGTGTAATCATTATGTGCTGCTGATCCTTCATTGTCCAATCAAAAGACTTTTGGCAACGTAGGTAGTTGAAGGAAATACCAACTTTGTATTCTTTAAAGTGGAACATTAGTCAGAAAATTAACTCCTGATAGATGACTTCCTGCTGGCCCCTTTTGCAGGCATAGCTATGAAAAGCATTATAAATAAATGCCTATACTATTTAAAGTCCAGTAAGGCCCTGGCTCGCCCTGCTCTGCACAACTTCAGTTGGCCTGTATTATTGGCACTGTGCCAAATAAGTCAATAGAGGCCAACCTACTGATATCCTCAAGATTTACTGTTGCTGATCAGGAGAGGAAGCAACAGGAATGACACAGACTGTGCCAAGGAAGGACAGATTAGAATGACGTGACAAATATTGGTGCTATACACTACAGTACTACAATGCTCATGCAGCACTTCCCTCTAGCTGAGCCAAGACATACAATTATGGGTGGAAATGCACGCAGTTCATTTACAGAAAGTAACATATACTCTTTGAGACCAAAGAGAGGGGGGGGGGTTCTAAGTAAGGAAGTGACTGCTCTGTGCTTCAACAAAATGGGACAGATATGTAAGAACTACAAAAGTGACTTAACAGAATCACAGACATGCTGGCAGATAAACAGGGTACATATTTGTTTTTTAATGAGTGAACATTCCCCTGAGCAGTTTCCTGTAGCTGGAGAATGTTAAGTTAATTCTTTCAGAATTTTTAAAGGTGAAATTCACACGGTTCTGGGTGGACCCAGAGACTTGATCCATAATCAAGTTACTAATAAAGTAATTAGCACATTTAATATTTTTACAGTTACAGTGATGCAATAAAAGGATGAAAACAAACCCATGGCCGTAGGAGAGACACATTTAAAAGGGGGCTGTTTTATATCTTGTACAAAATGACCCGTTCAGCACTCCAGACTGGAGTTGTTTGATATATCTTTAAAAGCCTACTTAAAGCTTAAATAAAAGCTGTATTATGTGCATTACCATTGCGGTCCTTTCCTTTTAATAATGTTGGTTTTCATGCCAAATACTTTCTGAGATACTGGTTTGGAACAAATATGCTGGAGCTTAAACTCCATATAGTCCACTCTGCTGAATACTTTGTCCAGGTCATTAACTTGAAGCATTGAAGGCTTAGACAGCCAAGCCTTTAACATTTTGAGAAAAAAGTCATAATGGGAACCTACATCTCTATAGGTATCTTTTGAAGTGACACTGTCCCCTTAAACATTCAGAGAAAAGTGGTAGGTATGGAAGAGCATGTGACAGGGGCGGCTGTAAAGGGGTCGCCATGGCGACCGGGCTCCATGCTGCAGGGGGCCTGAGAGGGCCCCCTGTATGTATAGAGAGGAGGAGCGGCAAGCGCAGCTGAGACCGAGCTCCCCGTTCCTCAGCGAGTTACACAAACACACACGGCAGCTGGTCTCTCTCCCCAGCTGCCTGTGTGTAAGTGCAGAGAGCAGAGACGAGCACTGAACCAGCCCCTCCCCCTTCCTGTGTGTTTCCTGTACAGTACATGGAGGAGAGGAGGCGGAACCAGCTCTCTCCACTCTGCAACAGCGCCGCTCTGATCTGAGGTCTGTGATGTTTATAACTAATATAATACTAACTTGCAGGGGGGGGATGTATGGTGCTAGGGGAGTGGAGAAGGAGGGGTGTGTAAAGCTGGGGGGTGTGTATGGAGATGGAGGGGTGTGTGAAGCTGGGGGGGTGTGTATTGAGATGGAGGGGTGTGTAAAGCTGGGGGGGTGTATGGAGATGGAGGGGTGTGTGAAGTGGGGGGTGTATGGAGATGGAGGGGTGTGTGAAGCTGGGGGGGGGGGTGTATGTAAAATTACTACCACCCCACCCCACCCCCTGTCATCTTCATGCCCCCTGTCATCTTCCTACCATCCCACCCCTGTCATCTCCATCCCCACTGTCATCTTCCTACCATCCCACCTCCTGTCATCTTAATCCCCACTGTCATCTTCCTACCATCCCACCCCTGTCATCTTCATCCCCTGTCATCTTCATCCCCCCTGTCATCTTCCTACCATCCCACCCCTGTCATCTTCATCCCCACTGTCATCTTTCTACCATCCCACCCCTGTCATCTTCATCCCCACTGTCATCTTCCTACCATCCCACCCCCTATCATCTTCATCCCCACTGTCATCTTCCTACCATCCCACCCCTGTCATCTTCATCCCCACTGTCAGCTTCCTACCATCACAACCCCTATCATCTTCATCCCCACTGTCATCTTCCTATCATACCACCCCTGTTATCTTCATCCCCACTGTCATCTTCCTACCATCCCACCCCAGTCATCTTCATCCCCACTGTCATCTTCCTACCATCCCACCCCTGTCCTCTTCATCCCCTCTGTCATCTTCCCACCATCCCACCCCCTGTCATCTTTGTCCCCCCTGTCATCTTCCTACCATCCCACCCCTGTCACCTTCATCCCCCCTGTCATCTTCCTACCAACCCACCCCTGTCATCTTCATCCCCAATGTCATCTTCCTACCATCCCACCCTTGTCATCTTCATCCCCCTGTCATCTTCCTACCATCCCACCCCTTGTCATCTTCATCCCCAATGTCATTTCCTGCAATCCCACCCCTGTCATCTTCATCCCCACTGTCATCTTCCTACCATACCACCCCTGTCATCTTCATCCCCAATGTCATCTTCCTACCATCCCAACCCCCTGTCATCTTCATCCCCAATGTCATCTTCCTACCATCCCACCCTTGTCATCTTCATCCCCCCTGTCATCTTCCTACCATCCCACCCTTGTCATCTTCATCCCCCTGTCATCTTCCTACCATCCCACCCCTTGTCATCTTCATCCCCAATGTCATTTCCTACAATCCCACCCCTGTCATCTTCATCCCCACTGTCATCTTCCTACCATACCACCCCTGTCATCTTCATCCCCAATGTCATCTGCCTACCATCCCAACCCCCAGTCATCTTCATCCCCAATGTCATCTTCCTACCATCCCACCCCTTGTCATCTTCATCCCCAATGTCATTTCCTACAATCCCACCCCTGTCATCTTCATCCCCACTGTCATCTTCCTACCATACCACCCCTGTCATCTTCATCCCCAATGTCATCTTCCTACCATCCCACCCTTGTCATCTTCATCCCCCCTGTCATCTTCCTACCATCCCACCCCAGTCATCTTCATCCCCACTGTCATCTTCCTACCATCCCACCCCTGTCCTCTTCATCCCCTCTGTCATCTTCCCACCATCCCACCCCCTGTCATCTTTGTCCCCCCTGTCATCTTCCTACCATCCCACCCCTGTCACCTTCATCCCCCCTGTCATCTTCCTACCAACCCACCCCTGTCATCTTCATCCCCAATGTCATCTTCCTACCATCCCACCCTTGTCATCTTCATCCCCCTGTCATCTTCCTACCATCCCACCCCTTGTCATCTTCATCCCCAATGTCATTTCCTACAATCCCACCCCTGTCATCTTCATCCCCACTGTCATCTTCCTACCATACCACCCCTGTCATCTTCATCCCCAATGTCATCTTCCTACCATCCCAACCCCCTGTCATCTTCATCCCCAATGTCATCTTCCTACCATCCCACCCCTGTCATCTTCATCCCCCCTGTCATCTTCCTACCATCCCACCCCCTGGCATCTTCATCCCCACTGTCATCTTCCTACCATACCACCCCTGTCATCTTCTTCCCCACTGTCATCTTCCTACCATCCCACCCCTGTCATCTTCCTGCCCAATGTCATCTTCCTACCATCCCACCCCCTGTCATCTTCATCCCCAATGTAATCTTCCTACCATCCCACCCCCTGTCATCTTCCTATCATCCCAATCCTGTCATCTTCATCCCCACTGTCATCTTCCTACCATCCCACCCCTGTCATCTTCATCCCCCATCATCTTCCTACCATCCCACCCCTGTCATCTTCATCCCCCATCATCTTCCTACCATCCCACCCCTGTCATCTTCATCCCCACTGTCATCTTCCTACCATCCCACCCCCTGCAATCTTCATCCCCCTGTCATCTGCCTACCATCCCACCTCCTGTCATCTTAATCCCCACTGTCATCTTCCTACCATCCCACCTCCTGTCATCTTAATCCCCACTGTCATCTTCCTACCATCCCACCCCTGTCATCTTCATCCCCTGTCATCTTCATCCCCCCTGTCATCTTCCTACCATCCCACCCCTGTCATCTTCCTACCATCCCACCCCTGTCATCTTCATCCCCACTGTCATCTTCCTACCATCCCACCCCCTATCATCTTCATCCCCACTGTCATCTTCCTACCATCCCACCCCTGTCATCTTCATCCCCACTGTCATCTTCCTACCATCACACCCCCTATCATCTTCATCCCCACTGTCATCTTCCTACCATCCCACCCCTGTCATCTTCATCCTCACTGTCATCTTCCTACCATACCACCCCTGTCCTCTTCATCCCCCCTGTCATCTTCCCACCATCCCACCCCCTGTCATCTTTGTCCCCCCTGTCATCTTCCTACCATCCCACCCCTGTCACCTTCATCCCCCCCTGTCATCTTCCTACCAACCCACCCCTGTCATCTTCATCCCCAATGTCATCTTCATCCCCCATCATCTTCCTACCATCCCACCCCTGTCATCTTCATCCCCACTGTCATCTTTCCACCACCCCACCCCCTGCCATCTTCATCCCCCCTGTCATCTTCCTACCATCCCACCCCCTGTCATCTTCATCCCCCTGTCATCTGCCTACCATCCCACCTCCTGTCATCTTAATCCCCACTGTCATCTTCCTACCATCCCACCTCTGTCATCTTCATCCCCTGTCATCTTCATCCCCCCTGTCATCTTCCTACCATCCCACCCCTGTCATCTTCATCCCCACTGTCATCTTCCTACCATCCCACCCCTGTCATCTTCATCCCCACTGTCATCTTCCTACCATCCCACCCCCTATCATCTTCATCCCCACTGTCATCTTCCTACCATCCCACCCCTGTCATCTTCATCCCCACTGTCATCTTCTTACCATCACACCCCCTATCATCTTCATCCCCACTGTCATCTTCCTACCATCCCACCCCAGTCATCTTCATCCCCACTGTCATCTTCCCACCATCCCACCCCCCGTCATCTTTGTCCCCCCTATCATCTTCCTACCATCCCACCCCTGTCACCTTCATCCCCCCTGTCATCTTCCTACCAACCCACCCCTGTCATCTTCATCCCCAATGTCATCTTCCTACCATCCCACCCTTGTCATCTTCATCCCCCCTGTCATTTCCTACCATCGCACCCCTGTCATCTTCATCCCCACTGTCATCTTCCTACCATACCACCCCTGTCATCTTCATCCCCAATGTCATCTTCCTACCATCCCACCCCTGTCATCTTCACCCCCCCTGTCATCTTCCTACCATCCCACCCCCTGACATCTTCATCCCCACTGTCATCTTTCCACCACCCCACCCCCTGTCATCTTCATCCCCCCTGTCATCTTCCTACCATCCCACCCCCTGTCTTCTTCATCCCCCTGTCATCTGCCTACTATCCCACCTCCTGTCATCTTAATCCCCACTGTCATCTTCCTACCATCCCACCTCCTGTCATCTTAATCCCCACTGTCATCTTCCTACCATCCCACCCCTGTCATCTTCATCCCCTGTCATCTTCATCCCCCCTGTCATCTTCCTACCATCCCACCCCTTTCATCTTCATCCCCACTGTCATCTTCCTACCATCCCACCCCTGTCATCTTCATCCCCACTGTCATCTTCCTACCATCCCACCCCCTATCATCTTCATCCCCACTGTCATCTTCCTACCATCCCACCCCTGTCATCTTCATCCCCACTGTCATCTTCCTACCATCACACCCCTTATCATCTTCATCCCCACTGTCATCTTCCTACCATCCCACCCCTGTCATCTTCATCCTCACTGTCATCTTCCTACCATACCACCCCTGTTATCTTCATCCCCACTGTCATCTTCCTACCATCCCACCCCAGTCATCTTCATCCCCACTGTCATCTTCCTACCATCCCACCCCTGTCCTCTTCATCCCCCCTGTCATCTTCCCACCATCCCACCCCCTGTCATCTTTGTCCCCCCTGTCATCTTCCTACCATCCCACCCCTGTCACCTTTATCCCCCCTGTCATCTTCCTACCAACCCACCCCTGTCATCTTCATCCCCAATGTCATCTTCCTACCATCCCACCCTTGTCATCTTCATCCCCCCTGTCATCTTCCTACCATCCCACCCCTTGTCATCTTCATCCCCAATGTAATTTCCTACCATCCCACCCCTGTCATCTTCATCCCCAATGTAATCTTCCTACCATCCCACCCCCTGTCATCTTCACCCCCCCTGTCATCTTCCTACCATCCCACCCCCTGTCATCTTCATCCCTCCTGTCATCTTCATCCCCCATCATCTTCCTACCATCCCACCCCCTGTCATCTTCCTACCATCCCACCCCTGTCATCTTCATCCCCACTGTCATCTTCCTACCTTCCCACCCCTGTCATCTTCATCCCCCATCATCTTCCTACTATCCCACCCCTGTCGTCTTCATCCCCACTGTCATCTTCCTACCATCCCACCCCCTGTCATCTTCATCCCCCTGTCATCTGCCTACCATCCATATTGTAAAAAAAAAAAAAAAAATGAATAAAGCAAATGCTAGAAAAATTTAATTAAAATAAAAACTACTGACACCAATGGCAGAACTACCACACAAACATTGCACTTGCGACCGGCCCTGGCGTTCCGCCACCAGGGTGGGAGGGAAGGGCCCCATCCGGGGGGCCCTTTATGGTTTCTTGCATCGGGGCCCTGAAGGTTCTAGTTACGCCACTGGCATGTGATTTCCATCCATGACAGTGTTCATGTCTAACAGCCAATCACTAGTGCTTGCCACTGTCACACGATTGAAGGAATCCACAACTGCACCCAACACAAGATGCCACTGGGGATTTTACTGCCAACTGCAACAGAGGAAGGAGTGTTAGGGGAGCACTGGCAATCAGGAGTGCAGAGGGAGAAGGCCTTTAGAAAGACACTATCCCTTTGCCCAGTAAAGGCAAGGTGGCAGCGTATCTTTAAACAGCAAATTTCTTTTTTTTTTGTTATTTTAATTAAAGTGAGCGCACGAATAGGAGAAGCAGCAGCCTTGGCTGGGCCAAGGAACAGTTGTTCTCCCTGCATCCACCGTTGTTACGTAGGTGGATGTTACGAGTGAAACATACATTTTTAAAACAATTGATTCATTTTTGATCAGTTAGGCCCCTTTAACACTTGGAGTCTGTTTTTCTCAGCGGGGGATCGATCCGCCGATCCCCTGCTGAGCAGGCGGGTGGCAGCTTTGTCTTCACGCTGTGTGAGGAACAGAGCTGTCAGGTCCTCGCTGTTCTCTATGGGGGAATCGGGTGAGAATGGACCGCCAGTCCGTTCTCATCCAATCCCATCTGATTCGATCTGCTGGACGGATGGAAAATAGGGTTTCCATCCATCAAGATTTGACGGACCGGATCGGATTGGATGTCAGCGGACATGTCTCCGCTGACATCCGATGCTCCATAGAGATGCATGGGGCATCCATTCAGATCCGCCTGAAAAACTGACAGGCAGATCTGAACGGTCCTCAAGTGTGAAAAGGGCCTAAATCTGAAGCAGTGGTTTCAGATGTCCCTAAACTTTCTTGTTTCAAGAAATTTTTATTCCGGTTTTATGGAATTCCAACAAAAAGTATAACAATCGGCATGTATATTGTAGGTATATCTGCACACTGGTTGAAGATAATTCACATCTTAACCAAGGGTAGAAATGAGAAATGAGAAATACACCAAATGCAAAGAAATAAATGAGCTAAAAGAGTGAAGTCTTATGCCTCATACACACGTTCAGATAATCGGATGAAAATAATCGCTTTCGACTTGATTGCATGATAATCTGATTGTTAGTACACAGCTTTCGACAGCCGATCACGACAGTTCATCCAACAAAATCCGAAGGGACAAACACGAAAACTTCTGTAGTACGATATCCTAGCGAACAACAATCATTTAATCAGTACAGTATGCGTCCGCTAAAAATCGTTTGACAAAGACCGCTCATGATCAGAAACACTAAAATAGCACAGAAAAAGCCTGGCTGCCATTGTTTTTGTTTTGCACCATCTGATACGTAGCTAAGCAACCAGGAAGCTTTTCCGGAATCGTACAAATAAAATCCTATGTTTATATGCATTGTTGAATTCGATATTAGTATCATGGAACAAAATGCGAACGATAAGTCATCCGATTATCTGAATGTGTGTACAAGGCATTAGGTAGGTCAGCAGGTGATTCTTGTCAGAAGCCGTGAAACCTCGCACAGGTGTAGGTTCCTAGAACAGTGATTACCTATAAGTGATCATATGCTAAATCTTGAAGATCAGCCTTACAAACTTAGGTGTAAAGAGAAAAGGTGGGAGTGCGAGAATATAGAGTGTATAGCATCTGAACTGGGTGAAGTAGCATGGGCATAAACAATGAACTAGGTGTGTAGCAAGGTACAGAACCTGAGAACTGAAAGTCTGAGGTGCCATACCAGCCTGGTATGAAGACTGTGTGGGATTGTCTACTGTGAAGTCCAGCTAACAGGGTGGTGGAAGAAAGAAGAGAGAAAGAGATGAAAAATAAAAAAAAAAATTAAAATTTAAAAAAAGAAAAAAGGACGGGAATGGAAGAGGCTAGGGAAAAGAGTAAGGAGGAAGGAAAGGAAGCAATGGGGCAGGGGTTGTAGGGTGAAAGTGGAAGGCAGGGGACCAGATATATCCAGTTGTGAGGACAAAACAAGGAGGGAGGGGGTATAAAGAATTATCCTCCACCCCTCCAAGGCCATATGGCAGAAGCAATCATGGGTTTGGGTATAATATGAGCGGAAAATACATTTTATGGCATGGTCAAAGTATTTCAGATTTAAGAACTCCTTCATACAGAAACATAAAAGGGGCACTTCCAATTGCAAGCAGGCATATCGAAGTACCCAGACTGATGGAAGACACAGTCATCTTTAATACAAATAATAAAATCGTAATAAAATCACGAGTTCCCATAAAATGAATAGCTTCTTGTATTCAATGAAAAATATACATGAAGACATTAATGCATTTGGGAGATATGGCTAAGGTTTCCAGTTTAGAACTATTCTTCCACCCATGGAGCGTGGCTACTTTTGAACTATGTTCAGTCTATGGATTTGCAGACAACCATAACAGAGTAAATGCCGAAGTATAAACAAAAAAGTCAGCATAGACTAAGAACAGTCTACCTCCCTGAAAGAATTTATTTAGCGAGCATTAACAGGACTTTGCAGACCGCACTGCTCACTTTGAAAGATCATTGATAGATTGCTTTAACATATTAGCAGAAAAAACAGATATGCCTTTGTTTATTACATCAATATTGACAAATGTTATTATTTACCCTTTTATGTCTTTCTCTAAAAAAAAAAATTCTTGTGTGATTTTAGACATATTTAACTAGAGTTTAGATGTTTTTCTAGACAATACAGCCATATAGCCCAAATAATTATACTTTTCTTTGAAGGGATACTATTACACAAAAAAACTTTAAAACAATTAAAAAATGTAGAAGATATATATTTATATATAATTATATATTTATACTCAGCGAGAGGGAGAAGGGGGGGGGGGGGTAGAGAGACAGACAGATTGCTTTAATATAGCTCTATGTAAGTCTAACAACAATCAGGGGAATTCAACACAGTAAGAATTACACTTTTCTGGTGGTAGGGCCCCTCCTTTACATAAAAGCTTTGTGCCAGTTTTGCTACAAGTACTGAAGCATAACCCAGATTAAGGTAGTTCATGCTACTGCTACTAACTACTCACTATTACGGCAATATATTCTAACGACTTCAGCTCCAGAAGATTCTACCCCCTTCGTGACCAGGTTATTTTTTGCTATTTAGCACTGGGTTCATTTAACTTATAATTGTGTGGTCACGCAAGGATGTACCCAATTTAAATTTATACACTTATTTTCACATAAATAGAGCTTTCTTTTGGTGGTTTTTGATCACCACTGGGTTTTTTATTTTTTGAAATATAAACCAAAAAGACCAAACATTTTTTAAAAACCAAAACAATGTTTTTTACTTTCTGCTATAAAACATATCTAATAAAAAAATCTAATTTCTTTATCAATTTTGCCCAAAATATATTCTGCTACATTTCTTTGATTTAAAAAAAAAATCAAAACAAGTGTATATTAACTCGTTTGTGTGAACTTTATAGCATCTACAATTGATGCTACATATACTGGAATTTTTATTTATTTATTTATTTATTTATTTATTTACAATACTGACGGCGGTGATCAGCAACTTATAATGGGAGTGGGACAGTGTGGTGGAAAATCTGACAGTAACTGATGATGGGGGGGGGGGCTGACTAACTGCAACTTACATCACCAGTGACATTCATAGAGGAATCAGTGCTAATAACATGCGCTGTCACTGTACAAATGACACTGTCTGAGAAGCAGTTAACATCCAGGGTAATCAAGGGGTTAAATGTGTGCCTAACTGTGTGTAATGTGTGTAAAGTGTGCTGCTTTTACTAACAGATCTCCAAGTTTCTCAGTCCTTTGCAGGAATGAGAAACAGAGAGATTGTTCTCTCTGTGCAGAGTTCTGTGTTGATTATCAACAGCTCTGGGTTGTAATTGTACATAGCTGATCAGCAGGTCCTGGCCCATGAATCATTGGTCGGGACTTGCTGACAAGCTCCCATGGTGTACAATCACAGTGGATGCTGCCTGGGGAGCACACATGTGTGCCCTAAAACCAGAAGTAGGCTGCAATGTACGGGTATGTCGATTTGCCTACACCGGCTGCCCATCCTCAGTACATTGCAGGCCAGGGGTTGGAAAGTGTTTAAAGAATTACTGCAAGTAAAACCAACTCTTAGTTGTGGTATGGTGAGATACCAATGATCAAAGTGTGGTGTTTTGTACTTCAAAGCTTTCATGAATGTGACAGCTTCCTGCACAGAGACCCCTAGTTGTCATGTTATTATTGAGACAGTGCCAAGAATGAAGGACAACTGAGGCTGCGCAGAGCAGGGTGGGATGGGACCTTACTGGATTTTAAGCAATATAGGCACTTGCTTTGGTTTTACAGCTACATCTGCTAAAAGGTCAGTCTGTAGTTATTTATCAGGACTCTGATTAAAGTTCCACATTGAGTTTCTCTTCAACTTTGGTTACTGTTAGTTTCTGTCTGCTGCCATTGCTGCTTCTGACAATAGTGTGAGAAGCTGCACTAGTTGGAGCTAGGAATATTTATCTCTCCTTGGCCCACCGCAAGGAGGCTTACTGCCAGTGGTGTATGGGGGGGGGAGGGGAAGGTGTAAATATTCAGGGAGTGACCTTGGTGAGTCAGTTCCTCCCTGGGACTCTTGTCTAGGGCAGGTATGTGTTTGGCTTTTTAATTATCTTATACCTGTTGTCTGAGGACAGTGACCATGTGGCTGGGCAAAGACCCAGCTTTGAGGCCCAGCTTGTGTTATCTGGGGACTAGGGAGCCATGGGGGAACTGTTGATGCCTTGAGGGGCAGGATAAGTTTGGATCAGAAGCTTAAACCTCACTGTAATATGGTGTCTTTTCCCCAGGGTGTTGCCAGCTGAATAAAAAAATGTTCTTTATTGTCATTAGCTACAGCTGAAGTGTGCCATGTTGGCTTAATGCATCTCTATCTGCGAAGACAGGAAGTGCTTTTAATTCCCTTTTTTGGAGTCTGCTAGTTCATGTGCCCCTACCCTCTCTCCCTGGATATATGAGTGAGCGTCTATAAACTCCCATTTTTTTGCATCTAAAAGTGACTGGAAACCATCTGTTCTCATTGCTCCACTATTGCCAAGGACATCACCCTGAGGTAATATGCTAGCCCACCTTGTCCTTGGGGGTACCACTGGTCTTTGGGGGTCAACAAGCTGTCACAATAATGTATATACAGAGAAGGTGGTGTGGATTAACTAAAGGCCAATAGTCTATACACTTTGCAAGTGCAGTTGCTCCAGCGCTTAGTAAATGAGATACAGCTCTGCTGACTTCCATCATCCAATCATGTGCAAGTAAAATAACCTTTTTTAATATTTTCCTTTCATGTGATCAGGTATTCTTTGCAAAGTGAAGCTTGATATCATTTACTAAGCTCCAGAGCAACTGGACTTGCAAAATGCAGCTGTATTTGCAAGATGCACAATCTATTTGCCTTTACTAAATCCACCATAGTGTGTTTAGGAGGACCTTCTCTCCATTACAAAGATAAATACAGCCTATTTAATAAGTGTCCCTGTATAATATGAAAGAAAAAACAAACAAACATAGTTACTAGTCCATTGAATTCAGTGTTATCTTTTTTGCAGCCTAAGTTCCCCTTCTGTGACTCTACTTCCATGCCCCCATTTTGAATCTAATGTTATGGGGAGTCAGCTGTCTATTCTTTATTTCCAGAAATGTCTCCTGATAACAAGCTGCTAGATCTCACGTATGTGCAGACATGCCTCAAGTTTCTTTTCCATGTCCAAGAAACTTGAATCACACCCAGGATGGAAATAGCGTGATATACAGTACTAAAGCACAGCCTTCTGGGAAGTGTTATATTGATATCTCAGGTGCTTCTGGTGGCCTATCACTACACCAGCCTCGATTAGGCAAGGATTTAGGAAGTGGGAAACCACACCGCTATTAGTGATAGACCACCTGTTTGGTAAAGGTATTTACTTTGATAAAAATAGGAAAAATATCTGCTTAAAAGAGGAGGAAGTATATGAGAGAAAGTTCATTTTTGCCTTAGCTCACACACTGAATATATATATACAGCTATGAGACTATAGGTACAAGAGTGCCTTAGATACAGAGAAGTGCATTCCCAAATAATGGAATTATGACTAAGGCCCCATGTCTGTTTATATCATTATACGTCGTGTCAATACATGGACCCTGATCTTTGCTGTTAACACAGCAGACTATGTAATATTCTCTTCTGATCATGTTTGTTGTGTTTAAGGGTATGTGACTTAAGCTATGCCTAAAATCACTTACAGGAAAAACTCTGGCCTTCCACATGAGACGGCCTGCCACAGAGACTCATTGATCAATGTCACAAATGACTAGGAACATTTAGAGCAACATATTATGCAATTGCTTTCTTTCTTTCTTTTTTTTTTTTTTTAAATCAATCCTATCATCAATTTTCTGTTTTTCTTTTAAAGATTGGATTATTAAAGGTAAATGATCTGTTACTGCCTAGGTTCCAATATTTTGATTTCCATAGTAATGAAATATTTGGAGGACCTGGCTAGAGATGGTTTAGGTTTATGATAATCCTAAATCACAAAAGTATGCATAATATTACTAAAGCTGAACTCTGTGTAATCTAATAAACACACTCCTGGCTTCCACTAAACCATATCTCTAATATTTGCAATCCTTTATTGAAAACAGTAAAGAAAGAGCCCTTTTTCCCACCACAATCTACAGCTGCATTGTAGAAGGATTCTGATTTGAATCACACTAGTCTCTTAAAGGGTATTACTTGCCATGCCTTTTTTTTTTTTTTTTTAAAGCCCGAAGCGTGTGAATCACACTCAAAAAGACTTAGCACCCGGTGCATAAAAAGTGCACACACGCAAACGTGAACACACAAAAACTGCACAGGGTGTGCGAAAATGGTCTAGCCTCCGAAGAGGTTGGACCTATACCTTGATCCCCCGGGGCGCAAGACTCCTGACAGGGACTGAGGTACTTCCTATGGTTTGCCTGGCCGAGACCTGGCAAACCCCGTTCTCCAGGGGGACTGCCGAAACAGCCCACCCCAAGTACTGGGTGGGGCTCCCCCGAAGGGAGACCCCATGAGAGAGGGCGAACTAAGCCAGAAGGCCATGTCCACCCCCTCCCAAGACTTTCAAGGTAGGCCCAGAGACCCACACCGTACTCATCGTGCAGGAAGAGAAGAGTGAAAGTGAAGTGACACACCACAAAGAAAAATACACACAAACAAAAAGGTGGGGAAGGGGAAGTGGAGAGGTGAATTAGTGCCTAAGTGAAAATACAAAGGCAGGCCTTCCGGCCGGAATAAAAATTCCTCTGGTCAAAGCCAAAAGGCCTTGCCCAAGAGGCAGGTGCTGAAATAGTGTGTAGGTGCAGTGACCATAGTGCCGAAAAACTCAAGGCGAGCTGCCCCTCACCAGTGAGAATTAAGGCACCCCTGGGCTGCCACCCCAGGGGCACATACACTACGTGCTTTTTCTATCCCGGCCCAAAGGCCAGACCGAGTGTAGCCCTATCCTACCAGGAGGCATCAGAACTTTAGACAGCTTAGTGTGAACCTACCTTCAACTGGGGACAAGCCTTTTACAAGGCCAGATTCAACCCAGGAGGAAAGGCTCTCCCACCACCATCCGCCGTTCCTTACCAATCACATCCAGGAGCAGTACTAACCGGCGTGACTGCCTACACCAGTTTTCCCGCTCCCTTCAAACTGATAGGGGCGGACCCATTCAAATCAGAAGGCAATGGACCCATCTGGCTTTCTCTGATGTGGCTTACTTCCCAGTCCCCCGGTAGTTCCGGAGCGCCCTGGTTCATTTCGGCCCCCACCGATATTAACCATCAGGTTCCATACCAACTGATAAGAACAGATACTACACTTGATCTTAGCCAAAAGGCCGAGACTTGCCATGCCTACAACACTTCCAGGTGGCAAAGGAACTGTTTAGCAAACTACAGTGCCAATGAGGTTTTTGGACCTTTCCACATTGTCAGTATTGGACTTATGGTGAAAATGAATGAAAGCACTATTCCATTAATGTGAAATTTTGAGAGTATATATTGCGCTCAGCAACAATATTAACAAGTGCATGGGTGCATATAAATAAATAAATTACTTATATGAAACAGTCCAAAATGTGCTTAATATCATAGATAGCAATTAAAAGCCACAACAATTATAAAAGCACAAGCCCAGCATAAATTAATAAATAGATAAATCAGTAAAAGTCCTTTTAGTGCCTAAAATAACCAAGGGGATTATGTGGGTAACCGCAGCAATGGTTAAAAGCACAGACTTCATAGAAGTGGTGCTAAAAACCTTCACCTCCACACCTTCACCCAGTGTTCTTAATAAATACTCTTTACCCGAAGGACATGACCCCTTGATTATAGGGGGTCACAACAAACATTGGTATCCACAACGAATCCGGATCATCCACATATCTTTTCCTCTCACCAGCAAAGATGTATGACCAGATAATGGTGGAACTCCAAAATAGAGGACATATAGGGCAATAAAAGGAGACTCTCATAGTGCAGCATATCAGTATAACCAACATTTTATTGATACAAGTTGCACTTACTACATATCGTATAACAGTCCGCCTTAATTGCAATCAGAATCTCGGTTGGTTTGGTGCATAGAACGCCGTTCCACGCTTGTGCTCCGCCAACCCGGAAGTCTACGGTCTCACGCTCCCGACGCACGTTTTGTCAGGCCGTGCTGACGTCATCAGGGAATCATGTGACCGTACATCTCCATTGAATTTAAATAGAGACTAACAAAACCACAGCATCCAATAGCATTCCTCCGGCTCATGAACCGCCCATTCCATCACGGATTGCTAAGTTCAGCCCTTTACTAAAGATACCTGCCGGGGTAATTTTTTGGCAAATAAGCAATTATAAAAAACGCATTCTACGGCTATGGCAATAACTGCTATTTTCTAATAGCCGCAATATGCATTTATTTCCACCTCTTATTATCTAGATGGCGAACATGGACTAAATGGTGGTGTTAATTGCCAATTAATAAATAAATAAATAAATGAATGACAATAAGAGAGGATGCTGTTTACAATATATTGTATGGCTTAAATACAAAACTTTAACATCATAACTGAACATTTTAATCAATAAGATATCTATCCGATTGGACCAAGTTAAAAATACTTTTTATTTTTTATTTTAAAATTAATTGTTATTTTTATAAAACCCAATCTAAATAATGATTTTAAAATTATTTTAAAATTAATTAATTATTAGATGATGTGGGGAATATTGGTTGGAAAAATACACTCTAAAAATTAGACCTAAAAATTAGAGATAAAACAATTTAAATCAATATCAATATTCATACCTAAAGGATGTAAAGTATTCATTTTGTAGATCCACTGGGTCTCATTCATAGAGACCTTCTGGGTCATGTTTCCCCCTCTCCAATGATTGTCCACTGAATCAATACCACAAAATGACATCAAGGTAGGGTCTCTATTGTGGTATAAACAAAAGTGGTTGGAGAGGCTGTGTTTTGGGAAGCCTTTTTTCCCATTATCCGAATAGACAGTTGACGAGTTGTTCTGCCTATATACTGTAACCCGCAAGGACAACTTATTAAATAGGTTACATGTGTGGATCTACATGAAATTAGTTTTTTTATTTTATATTTTTGCCTAGTAGCTTTGGATTGAAAGGTGGTGATTTTCCTAGGGTTCTTTTTGGTTATTTTGCAAGCATTGCACCTACCACAAGGAAAAAAGCCTTTCACGTCCAGAAATGTGGGCTTTCTCTTCGGGGGGTCAGGTATATTAGGGGCCAGCGTATGCCTTAGATTAGGGGCCTTACGGTAAATGAATACCGGTTTGTTAGGTAAGATCTTATTCAAGGTCTTATCTTTCTTTAAAATAGGCCAATGTTTCCTCACAATAGCTTCAATTTGTTTAAAATTCCTATTAAAATCAGTTAAAAAAGCCATATCACCCTTACTGTCTGTATTTTTATTCTTTGTTTTCAATAATTCACTCCTTGGCATCTGACGCATTGGCATCTGGCACTCATTTTAAGTACATCATCAAGTTTGTATCCTTTTTCCACAAACCTTGATGTTAGGAGGTAAGAATGAACGAGATAATCTTCATCATTTTTGCAATTTCGTCTGATGCGCATATACTGCCCTTTCGGTATAGCACCTAGCCATTTTGGGTGATGACAACTCTTGGTGGGAATATAGCTATTTCTGTCCGTTTCTTTGAAATAACTCATAGTGGAAACAGAACCACCTTGTTTCACCAGGGTTAGGTCCAGGAAATTTACTGACATCTTATCCCATGTTGCCGTGAAAACCAGACCATACTGATTATTGTTAATCTTATTCAAGAATTGCTTCAAAGAATCTTCCGATCCATTCCACAGCACTAGCAGATCGTCAATGAATCTGTTTGCTTGCTGCTCGCAGTGCGGAAGGCATTCCCACATATTTTTTAATTTTTATATATAATCACAGATTTATTTATCCAAGTTTGTATTCACGCTTATTAGAAGATTTTAGTACACGTTAATTTTTGTGTTTAAACACCCATTTGCGCAGTTCGTTTTGGTTTACCACTATTCCATTAATAGAAAGTATAAACTCCGCGCTAACGGTCTATTTGGATGTAAAAAATATAAAATATATAAATATGCGCAAAAGTAAGAGATATGGGAATGTAAAAATATAAAAATGTGAATGGTGATGAATATAATAAGTGAAAAGTGTATATATAGGCTGTAGCCTCCCTGGATATTAGTCCGAGGACTAAATATGGAATAGATAGAAAAATAGGGTAATGGCGCTGCCTAAAATGGGAATGTTGGAAAATATAAATATAATATAAAATAAAATATTCATGAGATACAGTATATATCGGTGATAACCTTATAAAGTGACTGCGAATAAATATATTATATATCAAAAAGCAAATTCTAATAGTGCATGCTTAAAGGTGCATATCAAATAAAGTGCTAACGTGCACATGAAAAGCTCCCAACTATATCATACACTGTGATATAGGTGCTATAAAGTGTTAATTAGATATAAAATAACAATAAAAATAACAATTATATGCAGCGGATATATACATAGACAGTCCAATGTTGTAAAGTCTCTTAGGTCACATGCAGTGACTAAATGCAGTGTGAAGGATATCCACAAACAATTGAGTGAATGATAAGGTGACAACGCTCTACGAATAACCTTAAGGAGTGACCCCGTGCTGGGCGGTGAGGTGCTGGGTGATCCTTTCTGGTATAAAAACTCACTCACCAGAAGCACCCACCCCACACAGGGGTATAAGGCGGATGTATAAAGATATCCAGCGACCAGAGATCTCAGTATCTCCCCTACTCCTGGATCGGTACGTCCTGGAAGTGGTCTCGGGGATCCTATGTGGAGGTGTCCCTGGGATAATGGCGGGTCTTAGTGGACTCCTATAGGCAGGAAATGGTCCGAGGTGTCCGCGGGAAATAGCTCATAACCATGTACCAAGGGATGATAAATAGACATGGCCCTATGTTTTCTTTAAGACATTATCAGAAGGTTAATATTAAGATCTTATCAGAAGATTTGAAAGGTCATAGATTGTCAAATGGCATAGAGTATTTCTGGAAAAGAGAGATACATCTGAGAGATCTTGCAAAACAATAGTTTAGGCAAATAACTAGATGTGAGTAGAGGAGAAGTTCATGTACTGTGCAGAGACATTATATAAATGAAGAGATATGTGGGTGAAGTTAAGTTGGAATAACTTTATGAAAAAAATGTACACACTAATCTTTGTAAAATGGGCAGCCGGTTGGGCACCTACAAAGGGGAATGGAATTTTATTAATAACAGGAAAGGAAGGGGGTAGTAGAGATGAGCATAAGACTTTAGGATAGACTGAAATAGTGCCACTGAAAGACCACAAGATAGGTTTTTACAAGAGTCAAAGCATCAAACAGTGAGATCTTTATGTATCATTTTTATTATATCATATCATGTACAAGAAAGCAGTGAACTAAAGTAAAATTTCTGTAGGTTGAAGATTGCAGGCAGTAGTTTGTGTGTAGATGTAAGATTTTAATAAGTGGGCAAAAACAATGATTGCCTTTAAGTAGAAAACCGAGAAATTTCAAGTATTAGGTGGTTATCAATGTTAATAGGTATTTCAGGCAAGATAGCAGACAAATTATAAATTCTGTTTCTGTAACTAACCTGTGAATGTAGGATGAAAAATATTGCAGTACATTGACTGCATATCTTTGTGAATGCAGCTCACTTACAACTCTTATATTAAACCCTATAAAGCCGAGGGCAATAAATGGTCACAATTTCATTTTTTGGCCAAAAATCATTGACTAGGCAAATCTGATAAAGATCCAGTCATCTTACAGTTGATCTAAACACAGTCGCTAAATCTCATGTAAGTTTTACCAAGCTAATGTAAATGTAAAAGTTGAATCTGCAGCTTTTATTAAAATTATACTAAAGGAACCTGCCATGAAGGTCCTTGTTCTGGCTCTTATCCTGCTGCGTGCCTACTTGGTAGAGACTATATGTAGCTGTGCAGACACACAGGGGTTGATTTACTAAAACTGGAGAATGCACAGGTGCACAGAAACAAATCAGCTTCCAGGATTTTTGTCAAATATTAATTGAACCAGCTGAAGTTCAATTTGCACTTTCCAGTTTTAGTAAATAAACCCCACACTTTGCAGGCATGGCTCGTTGCTATCACTTTCAATAGACTTAGCCAAAGCAATGATGGACTGCCAATGATGGTAGGATTGCACGTACAGTATCTCATGAAAGTGAGTACACCCCTCACATTTTTGTAAATATTTTATTATATCTTTTCATGTGACAACACTGAAGAAATTACACTTTGCTACAATGTAAAGTGGTGAGTGCACAGCTTGTATAACAGTGTAAATTTGCTGTCCCCTCAAAATAACTCAACACACAGCCATTAATGTCTAAACCTGGCAACAAAAGTGAGCACACCCCTAAGTGAAAATGTCCAAACTGGGTCCAAAGTGTCAATATTTTGTGTGCCCACCATTATTTTCTAGCACTGGCATAACCCTCTTGGGCATGGAGTTCACCAGAGCTTCACAGGTTGCCACTGGAGTCCTCTTCCATTCCTCCATGATGACATCACGGCGCTGGTGGATGTTAGAGACCTTGCGCTCCTTCTCTTTCCATTTGAGGATTCCCCGCAGATGCTCAATAGGGTTTAGGTCTGAAGACATGCTTGGCCAGTCCATCAACTTTAGCCTCAGCTTCTTTAGCAAGGCAGTGGTCATCTTGGAGGTGTGTTTGGGGTCGTTATCATGTTGGAATACTGCTCTGTGGCCCCGTCTCCAAAGGGAGGGGATCATGCTCTGCTTCAGTATGTCATATTACATGTTGGCATTCATGGTTCCCTCAATGAACTGTACCTCCCCAGTGCCAGCAGCACTCATGCAGCCCTAGACCATGACACTCCCACCAACATGCTTGACTGTAGGCAAGACACACTTGTCTTTGTACTCCTCACCTGGTTGCTGCCACAAACGCTTGACACCATCTGAACCAAATACGTTTATCTTGGTCTCATCAGACCACAGGACATGGTTACAGTAATGTCCTTAGTCTGCTTGTCTTCAGCAAACTGTTTGCAGGTTTTCTTGTGCATCATCTTTAGAAGAGACTTCCTTCTGGGACGACAGCCATGCAGACCAATTTAATGCAGTGTGCGGCATATGGTCTGAGCACTGACAGGCTGACCCCCCACCCTTTCAACCTCTGCAGCAATTCTGGCCTTACTCATATGTCTATTTCCCAAAGACAACCTCTGGATATGATGCTGAGCACGTGCACTCAACTTCTTTGGTCGACCATGGCGAGGCCTGTTCTAAGTGGAACCTGTCCTGTTAAATCCCTGTATGGTATTGGCCATCCTGCTGCAGCTCAGTTTCAGGGTCTTGGCAATCTTCCTATAGCCTAAGCCATCTTTATATAGAGCAACAATTCTTTTTTTCAGATACTCTCAGAGTTCCTTGACATGAGGTGCCATGTTGAACTTCCATAAACGCATAAACTTTTGCGCAAATCAATCAAAATACGCTTATTGCAATTTTTTTTACCAAAAATATGTAGCAGAAAACAAATTGGCCTAAAATGTTAAAAAAAAATTTGATTTTTACATTTTTTTGGGGAAATGTGAAAAATATTGTTATTTTTTCAAAATTTTCGCTCTTTTTTGTTTATAGCGCAAAAAGTAAAACTCGCACAGGTGATCAAATAGCACCAAAAGAAAGCTCTGTTTGTGGGAAAAAAAGGACGTTGATTTCATTTGGGTAAAGCGTCGCACAACCGCGCAATTGTCAGTTAAAATCACGCAGTGCCGAATTGCAAAATGGGCTCTGGTCTTTGAGCAGCCAAATCCTCCGGGGCTTAAGTGGTTAAATTAATTTCAGCAATATACTATAACGTTGAACATACAGGATAAAGTGAAACAGGCATGCAAATCAACTGCATAAGAGATATACTAGATAGAGGCCATTGTTCATAAAGAAGTCATCTCCCCCAACACACGCAAAGTAAAATAAAATTACTTATGTGGGATTAAAAAGCAAACTTTTTTTAAAATATACTATATATGTATCTTAATAAATTCCTCAGTATATTCAAGAAGGATTTTGAAAATAATCAACAAAGATCTTCTGTCTTGTTTAGGGTCTCCTCTTCTTTCAAAAACATCTAAGGCTGTATTTACACTATGTACGGTGACCGGTGTTTCACCACATTGTAAAACATCCGTCACCGCAAGGACAAACAGAAAACAATTGTTTTCTGTGTGTCCTATTCACACTGCAATGCAGATCCATTTTATCGCAGTGCATCGTACAGGATCACGTGTCACTGTACAGCAGCTCAGACAGCACAACATGGTGCTGTACATTTACATGAATGAAGTGTACTTTTGTACACTTCAAATAAGGCTAAGTGAGAAAAAAAGGGAGCCATGTGATGTGCTGAATCGTGCACTACACTGCCCCCCTATGGCAGCCAGAACAAACAGCTGCCAGAGAGGAAATCACTGCAATTTACCTTTCAGGCAGTTGTCCATTGTGTGTGTGAATAGAGCCTAAGGTTATATTTTTGGGAGCTCATTTGATTCTAAAAGATTCCTATGTTCCAGTTATTGTTGTCTAATTTGCTTTTGAATACCACCACTACTACTAATATAATAATAATAATAATAATAATAATAATAATAATAATAATAATAATAATTAATTATTGGTATTATTATTATTATTGATGTCACTCCAAGACATTGCAATAGTTTGTGTCAGCCCTTTAAGTATTTATACACTCTTAGCTTTATAGCTTAACTCATTCTCTGTACTGTAATATATATTGAATAATAAAAGCCATTCACCATTTCCTTCTTGGTATTAAATTGATGAGCAGGACATATAAAAGGAAAACTAGATGTGTAATCTGAGAAAAATCACAGTTGAGTCATCCATAACTAATGGTGAAGGGAAAAATGTACATGCTCAATGACATTTAAAGCCCAGCCATTTTGCAAACTTTGAAATATCTACTTAACACATCCTTTTTGGATTTTGCATGCTGAGCAGAATTAGAGCCCATGCTTGGATATTTGTGTGCAGACGCTCTGCGGATGCTCATATATGTTAATAGGTGTTATGATAAAGGTTATGTCTCCAATGTCACCTTTCTGCTTGATATTTCCTTTCATTAAAGCAGCAAATGTTACAGTCTAATGTGAACTTAAAAGACAAGCTTCATATTATGAAATTTCCTACTAGGCTTGCTTAAAGCATATCTAAACCCAAGAACAAAATTGGTAGTATTGCAGTGTACTGGTCCTTAGATGTGGTGGCTGCATGAGTTCTTTTCACCCTTTTTTTTTTAAACCTGATAATCTTTCCATTAACATACTTCCTGTCCTAGGGTCAACTGTACTGAGTCGTCAACCTAGCAAAAGGAGAGTGTTAGGACCACATACACCTCCCTCTCTGCTCCATTACAGAGGGAGATGATTTGTATTCTATAGAGATAGCAGGGAACAATGCTAATTGCCTCTGCCACAAGCAGAGAGCCCAGAAATGTATCAGCACACACATTTCTGGCCAATTGAACCACCATCTTTTTTTTTGGACTTGTATAAAATGCTTTTTATAAGATAGATAGATAGATAGATAGATAGATAGATAGATAGATAGATAGATAGATAGATAGATAGATAGATAGATAGATAGATAGATAGATAGATAGATAGATAGATAGATAGATAGATAGATAGATAGATAGATAGATAGATAGATAGATAGATAGATAGATAGATAGATAGATAGATAGATAGATAGATAGATAGATAGATAGATAGATAGATTATTGCAGTATCTAGGATTAAAGGGAATTATTCACCCATAAGTGATATTTCAGTTTCTAGCGAACAATAGAAAGCTAAACATGCAAATACCAGTCCAGTTTGACTCTTGACCTGTCTGCGCTGTTTATGCTGGGAGATAACAGATCCGCAATGTATGTTTTTGAGATCTAAACCAATAAGAGAGGACAGCTAGTGACTTAGCACTTCAAACTCCATCTAAAGTATTAAACATATTAAATGTTAAATATACTGTATTTTCCGGCGTATAAGACGACTGGGCGTAAAAGACGACCCCCCCTAATTTTCAAGTTAAAACTTAGGTTTTGGGCTATACTTGCCGTATAGGACTACCCCCCTTCCAAGGCAAGGCAACACCATAGAACATCCTATTAATCTCCAGGGTACCGTAAGTACCGTAAATGTAATCTCTCATATATCTCCAAGGTACCGTAAGTAAGTATTGCCGGTAGATGTAATCTCTCAAGGCGCTGGCTGTCTGTGTGGGAATCCTGTACCAGTATATGTACCACAGCTTCAGCTAGATACAGTTTCTTTAAGGTACCGTAAGTACCAGTAAGTATTAGATGTAATCTCTCAAAGTGCTGGCTGTCTGTGCCCTATAATTCTCCAAGGTACTGTAAGTACCGTCAATGTATTCTTTCATAGATCTCCAAGGTACCGTAAGTAAGTATTAGATGTAATCTCTCAAAGTGCTGGCTGTCTGTGCCGGAATCGTGTACCGGTATATGTACCGTAGCTTCGTCTACATACAGTATACCGCACTGAGCCAATCATGGTGAGCGATGTATTCTATTACTGAATGCAAAGCCTGCAAGGATTGGCGGAGTCAGAGAGGCGGGCTGATATTACTCTCTCTGACTCTGCCAATCCGAGCAGACTTTGCATTCAATAATTGAATACATTGCTCACCGTGATTGGCTCAGCATGGTATACTTTATGTAGCCAAAGCTACGGTACATATACCGGTACAAGATTCCCGCACAGACAGCCAGCGCCTTGAGAGATTACATCTACCGGTAATATTTACTTACATTACCTTGGAGATATATGAGAGATTACATTTACAGTGTTTACGGTACCTTGGAGATTCATAGGGCACAGACAGACTGCTTTCAGAGATTACACCTACTTACTTACCTTGGAAATTTTTATACTCCACGTATAAAATGACCCCCCCATTTTTGGGGAATTTTTTTGAGGTTAAAAAGTCGTCTTATACGCCGGAAAATACGATAAAAATATTTGCTTAGCTTAGTGAATGTGGTGAAGCTCCAGTGATTTCCATCATCCAATTATATGCAAGAAAATACAGTTTGTTTGAATGTGGCTGGTTGGGTATTCTTTGCAAGTGAATTTTTAATTGTTTAAGCCACAGGTGTCAAACTGCCGGCCCTCCAGCTGTTGCTGCACTACAAAGTCCCATGAGGCATTGCAAGGATGACAGTTACAAGCATGACTCCCAGAGGTAGAGTCATGATAGGATTTGTAGTTCCACAACAGCTGGAGGGCCACTAGTTTAAGCCAAGTGAAATTTTCATTGTAAAATCAACCCCATAATGTGGCCTTATGTAAATTTATTCCAATCCATTTGGCTCAATGATTCCTTTGGGTTTCAAATATAGAGGTTGATCTACTAAAGACAAATAGGCTGTTTGTTATTTTTCCTTTGCTTAGTGAATATGATAAAAAAAATCACTTTGCAAAGAACACCAAAACACATGCAATGAAAAAAAAAAGGGTTTTATTTTACACATAATTGGGTGATTGAAGTCGCAAAATGTAAATTCCTTTGCAAAGTGAACAGCCTATTCACCTTTAGTAAATCAGCCCTTCATGATTCAAAATGTCTTTGTATGTCATACATGCTGTGCATTGAGGTATTTTGTTTTAACCATTTGAAGACTAATCCCTTTCTGGCACTTTTTTACAAGTTTAAATCAGTATTTTTTGCTTGAAAATTAGTTATAATTAGTTATAACCCCCAAACATTATATATATATATATATATATATATATATATATATATATATATATATATATATATATATATATATATATATATATACCCCTGTTTTTTGTATATTATTAAGACCCTAAATCTCACCTTTACCTTTAAAAGAAGATCTAAAAAAAATGTTTTCTGATTTTTTGCTTTAAAAAAAAAAAATGATTTACTTCCACCCTGGACCGGAGGTGACATTACTCCGGTCCTCCAAGGCCATAGAGACAATCAGAGATTATCTAGTCTCTCATTGCCCATGTGACCAGCTGGTGGCACCGTAGGATAATTTCTTGGGCGAGCTAGCTGAAGCGGTAAGCCCGAGAGACACTGGCGACGGGTGGGAGGGGACCCTCCTGCTGCTTCAGAAAGCGATCCAGTGGCTAATGAGCTACTGGGACTGCTTTCATGAGAAAGACAGCCACCTGCTGAAAAAAAGATAGCAGTAGCCATAACCCCGGTAAACTACTTGCAAACCACAATGTATATATACGTAGTGTGGTTGGCAAGTGGTTTTAAATAAAGGTTCAGGTCTGTTTTTTTTCATGTATTACAGTACACTGCTAGCCCATTCAAAGTGAACGAGCTGCCCTAACACATCTTGCCTAAATGCACAATAATGTGTTGCATTTGCGCAATACATTCTGAATAGGCCGTATCACGTAATGATAAAGTTATTTACAACAATCTTATCTATTTTATAGGACTACTATCTATTTATAGGACTATGCGTTCACTTTTGAGGTCCCATTCATACTGTACAGCAATACATGTTGGCTGTTGGTGTGGTGTCATTCCTACTTATGACACCTCAATGCACCTTGCACACTACAACACATGGTATTGAACTGCCATGCATTTTGCACCAAAAATGGTGCATGTCCAGTTTTTAATTGTTGCCAGCCAATTTAAATGATTTGGTTGACTTAACAAAATGTTAGCACATGGCATAATATATGTTAGCAAGGTGCAACAGACTGCAAAAGTGTAAATGGACCCTAAGGCAAGTTGGGCACATGTGAAGAAAGACCCCAATATTGTATGACAGGCTGACATGCTCCCATGAAAATGAATGGTCCCATTGCTGAGTAGTCACTAGTAGAAAAACAATAATTCCATTGCTTTTTTTTTTAATTTCTAAGTTTAATAGAAAGTTGTGTTCAGTATGGTTGCACCAACAGTGAACATATATTATACTGTAACATAAATGCAGACACTGGTGATCTTGGCAGAAGTATCCCAGGTAATTAAATTAGTACACTGCTACATGTCTAAGTGCTCTTTTCGTAAAGATAGATTTCCTTCCACAAAACCGGAGATAATCATTAGTATCTCAAGCTTTATAGGCAATTTCGATTATCACACTATTTACCAACCATTTCACAGCTTCAGCATGTTATTAATGTAATGTATTAATTACTTTATTCCCTTGATGGCAAGGTGATTATGATGAATTGCTAATATTCGTGAATATAAAAACATTCTCTATCATAACAAGAAACATGTCTAAAATATCATACATACAGCACCCCCCCCCTTCAAAAAAAAAAAAAAAGAACTTTGGAAGCTATACCCAAACAAATTGAGCACATTATAGCCTTCTATCTCTTTATAGATGATCTGTTGCTTGTTGTTGATGACAAGATAGGTAGTTTGGAGTCCTTTTTGAACTATCTAAATACCAATGATGTGAATCTGAAATTCACTGGACAGGCAGACAAAAGCAAAATTTTGAGGGACATGCAATGAGCACCAGTCTATAAAGAAAGCCCCTTTCAGGTAACACTCAACTTATGGCCAAACTGGAGCATCCTAAGTACACAATTAGGTTTTATGGATATGCTGGATCTGCAGTAGTCAACAAGCCTTTAAAAAATAAACTGCTGCTCTTTAACAACATTTTTTTTTTTACAGAGGGCTATCCCAAATGGATGTTAGACAGGGCGGTCAATATACAGTCAGGTCCATAAATATTGGGACATTGACACAATTCTAATCGTTTTGGCTCTATACACCACAACAATCGATTTGAAATTAAACAAACAATACATGCTTTAACTGCAGACTTTCAGCTTTAATTTGAGGGTATTTACATCCAAATCAGGTGAAAGGTGTAGGAATTACAACAGTTTATATATGTGCCTCCCACTTTTCAAGGGACCAGAGGTAATGGGACAATTGGCTGCTCAGCAGTTCCATGGCCAGGTGTGTGTTATTCCCTCATTATCCCATTTAAAAGGAGCAGATAAAAGGCCCAGAGTTCATTTCAAGTGTACTATTTGCATTTGGAATCTGTTGCTGTTAACTCTCAATATGAGATTCAAAGAGCTGTCACTACCAGTGAAGCAGGCCATCATTAGTCTGAAAAAACAAAACAAACCCCTCAGAGAGATAGCAAAAACATTAGGTGTGGCCAAATCAACTGTTTGGAACATCCTTAAAAAGAAAGAACGCACCGGTGAGCTCAGCAACACCAAAAGACCCGTAAGACCACGGAAAACAACTGTGGTGGATGACCAAATAATTATTTTTCTGGTCATGAAAACACCCTTCACAACAGTTGGCCAAATCAAGAACACTCTCCAGGAGGATATATAGGTATATGTGTGTCAAAGTCAACAATCAAGAGAAGACTTTACCAGAGTGAATACAGAGGGTTTACCACAAGATGTAAATCATTGATGAGCCTCAAAAACAGGAAGGCCATATTAGAGTTTGCCAAACAACATCTAAAAAAGCCTTCACAGTTCTGGAACAACATCCTATGGACAGATGAGACCAAGATCAATTTGTACCAGAGTGATGGGAAGAGAAGAGTATGGAGAAGGAAAGGAACTGCTCATGATCCAAAGCATACCACCTCATCAGTGAAGCATGGTGGTGATAGTGTCATAGCGTGGGTATGTATGGCTGCCAATGGAACTGGTTCTCTTGTATTTATTGATGATGTGACTGCTGACAACAGCAGCAGGATGAATTCTGAAATGTTTTGGGCAATTTTATCTGCTCATATTCAGCCAAATGCTTTAGAACTCATGTTATGGCGCTTCACAGTGCAGATGGACAATGACCCAAAGCATACTACGAAAGCAACCAAAAAGTTTTTTTAAAGGAAAGAAGTGGAATGTTATGCAATGGCCAAGTCAATCACCTGACCTGAATCCGATTGAGTATGCATTTCACTTTCTGAAGACAAAACTGAAGGGAAAATGCCCCAAGAACAAGCAGGAACTGAAGACAGTTGCAGTAGAGGCCTGGCAGAGCATCACCATGGATGAAACCCAGCGTCTGGTGATGTCTTTGCGTTCCAGACTTCAGGCTGTAATTGACTGCAAAGGATTTGCAACCAAGTATTAAAAAGTGAAAGTTTGATTTACGATTGTTAATCTGTCCCATTACTTTTGGCCCCTTAAAAAGTTGGAGGCACATATACAAACTGTTGTAATTCCTACACCGTTCACCTGATTTGAATGTAAATACCCTCAAATTAAAACTGAAAGTCTGCAGTTAAAGCACATCTTGTTTGTTTCATTTCAAATCCATTGTGGTGGTGTATAGAGCCAAAAAGACTAGAATTGTGTGGATGTTCCAATATTTATGAACCTGACTGTAGTATCCTCTAGTTCCCATGATTAACTACTTAAGGGTAATAGGAATAGCAACAAAAAGAGTATAGTGAAGAATGAAAAGAAGGATTGTAGTAAACAACCATTTAATGGGACTAAACTTACTCTAACAACACCCTTCAGCGTAGAACATAATGAAATCAAAACGATTATTAATAAGCATCTCCCTATTCTTTTTGAGGATCAAACCTGTGCCAGTCTGTTGAGTGAAGGAGTTAACATTGTTTCTCGGAGAGTTCCGGCTCTGGGTAACTCTCTATCCTCCAGTTTCTTCAGCTTACCTAGTACACAGTTTACAACATGGTTACACTGTAAAGGCAATTTTTGCTGTGGGGCTACTAGTTGCCCCTGCTGTAAACACATGATTAGGGGTGACATGGTACAGTCTTACACTAACGAGAAAGTGCAGAAGTTAGATTCCTTCTTTAATTGTAATACAACGTATGTGATATACATTAATACTTGTAAGGTGTGTCACATACAGTATATAGGATGCACAATCAGACGATTAAGGAATCGCTTTTATGAACATCTATTTAGCATAGAAAAAAAAAAACAGTCCACCAATGTAGCATGACCATTCAGGAGATAAGTTGGCAGTTGGGGTGCAGATTCTGGAGATGGTCCACCCACCCAAGAGAGGAGGAGATGTGTTTAGGCTGATATGTAAAGGGGAAGTATTTTGGATTTTTTATTTTAAAACTAGAATCCCGTATGGACTAAACTATGATGGGACATCACCCACTTTTATGAGTGAGGTATCCCTACTTTATATTTTATGCTGCCCCCCCTCCCCTCCCCTCTTGTGTGATCCTAATTTGTGAGTGGATTTTTTGGAACAAGTGTGATTATTTTGGTAAAAGTATCTCTTCGTGTTAAGAATTCTTTCATGCTGTACATTTGCTACTATATCATGTGTTTTATAGCGATTTGTCATCACACACTGTAGTTGTCTCTTTCTCCCACACCTGGGAATGTGGTTTTCTTATTTAAAGACTTTTTCTCCTTTTTATATATTTTTGTATGAAAACAATGAGGATCACACAATACTCAGCCCTCTAACGATAAGATCCTGCGACAGCGCCTCGGCTAAAAATCATTAAGGTAATTGCACCTCTAAAAAAATATTAAATAAGAAATGCAAGCCAGCAATAACTAATTGATATTCAACAAATAGTCAGATCTCATACAAACATGAAATCAAGATATGCAGCACATATAATCACAGTCCCATATGTGTAAAGTGAAAGATGAAGTGACACACAGTTCATGATAAATCATCCACTTAGAGATAAGGAATGTGCCGTCCACCACACCACAAGTGCAGATATCACCGCTCCCAATGGTAATGAACTCACCAGACAGCTAATAAACAGCGCTTAACGCCTTATATCACTCTGTAGGCAGTTTAGTAGATGTCCATGGGTGGCTACAACTCAGTATGAATTCATATGGGGGATAAAAGCAAAATGATCTGATCTTCACCTGCATTCCTCAGTTCACAACTGTTGAATTTCAAAGCACAGGAAAGCATGTCAGGTTTTGTAAAATTCTCGTCAAGCATTCCACACATTTAGTTCCTTGAATTCTGTGACATAAATTCACTATACCCTGTGAGTAGGCACTGCTGTGTCACACATTTCATAGAGCCTGCCTTCTGAACTACATAGGTGCTGGGAGGAGGAGTTAGTACAGAAATCACAGCTTGCAGACAGCAAGATACCATGGGATGTGTTGTCCTTAGAACAACAATAAGATTCAGGCAGGCATGGAATACTTCCTTAGGCAAAGTGTGTAGATATGACTCCTCTCCGCTTTTTGGATAATAGGGTTCTCAGCAAGGCTTTCAGTCTCTCAACATTTTTTTTTTTTGCAATCTTTCGGTACTCTAAAGCATTCTTTTAACCACTTTACCACTGGAGGATTTTGCTGTCTTACGTCCAGGCCACTTTTTGCGATTCGGCACTGTGCGACTAACTGACGATTGCGCGGTCATGCAACATCGTACCCAAACTAATCTTTCGTCCTTTTTTTCCCCACAAACAGCGCTTTCTTTTGGTGGTATTTTTATTATTTGCGATATTAATAAAAAAAGCGACAATTTTGAAAAAATAACAATATTTTTCTACTTTGACAGTTATAAAATATCCAATATATTCAATTTTTGTCATATATTTAGGCCAAAATGTATTTAGCCACATGTCTTTGACAAAAAAATTCTCAATGAGCGTATTTTTAACCGCTTTAAGACCGGAAGATTTTACCCCATTCCTGACCAGGCCATATTTTGCGAATCGTCACTGCGTTACTTTAACGGACAATTGCGCGGTCGTGCGATGATGTACCCAAATTAAATTTATGTCCCTTTTTTTCCCACAAATAGAGCTTTCTTTTGGTGGTATTTGATCACCTGTGCGATTTTTACTTTTTGCGCTATATACAAAAAAAGAGCGACAATTTTGAGAAAATAATATTTTTCACATTTTTTTATATGAAATCCCCGCCCCCCAAAAAAAAAGTAAAAATCTAAATTTTTTATCATTTTAGGCCAATTTGTTTTCTGCTACATATTTTTGGTAAATAAAATCGCAATAAGTGTATTTTGATTGGTTTGCGCAAAAGTTATCGCAGCTACTAACTACGGGAAATTTATGTAATTTTTATTGTTTTTTTTTTTTAACTAGTAACGGCGGCGATCTGCGTTTTTTTTTGCGGGACTGCGACATTGCGGCGGACAGATCGGACCCTTGACTGACATTGTTGACACTTTTGGGGGTACCAGTGACATTACTACAGTAATCAGTGCTATAAATATGCACTGTTACTGTAAAAATGACACTGGCAGGGAAGGGGTTAACTTTTATTGGTGATCAAGGTGTTAATGTATGCCTGGTGCTTACTAACGTGTGTGGGGGGAGGGGACTGTGTGACACAGGCACAGATCGCAGGTTCAGCTATGCTGAATCCTGCAATCTGTCACTGTTTGTCACTTAGGAGATCCGCCCGCTTTGTTTACACAAGCGGGCGGAGCTCCACAATCGATCCCTGATGATCGGGGAAGAGCGGCGGTGATCACCTCCCCTGGCCCGGCTCCCGCTGTGACTGAATACAGCGGGAGCGAGCCTCCGGCGGCGCGTGAGCGCCGCCCACAAGGGGAAGAGTCCAGCGACTTAGGTCTCGTCGCTGGACGATAACGAACCACTTTGCCGCAGTAGTATCAATGTGAGCGGTCGGCAAGTGGTTAAGTTCTATCCTGACATCACTGAGGAATTCAATGTTGCCAATAGCATTCTACATAAGTAGAAAGGTATTGAAGCTCTGCGGCCACCTATAGTCATCACTGGGCTGGCCACCATACGTTATGTATAAACACCTAAGATGTTTCGGACAAATACTGTAAAGTCCTTCTTCAGAGGTGACATAGTGGGTAATGGTATATTAAAATTCAACAACTACATTGTACATCAGAGCTGGATACAGGATAGATACTGCCGAATGGATATGCATGGTTAGGGACCCAATGTAGGCATGAACCGGCGTGACCCAGGAAGAGCCGAGCAACAAACACAAGGGACCCGACAGCAGAAAGACCGCATGTGTGACCAATGGCCAGATGTATCGTATAAACAGTGTCTACCCGACACTAGGATATCCGGCATATACACAGTGCAGCAAACCTCCCGGCTGTCTCCAACCTAGATGCGAGCGTGCCTGTTGGAGACACATTGGGAGCGGTGATATCTGCACTTGTGGTGTGGTGGATGGCACATTCCCTATCTCTAAGTGGATGATTTATCATGAACTGTGTGAAACTTCATCTTTCACTCTACACATATGGGACTGTGATTATATGCGCCGCATGTCTTGATTTCATGTTTGTATGAGATCTGACCATTTGTTGAATATATTTTTGTATACATTACTTTTTTCTATTTTTTATGTGTTTTATTTACACAAACATTTTTGTTTACTAGATCAAATTGAAGTAGATTTAAACGTTTGGATCATCTAGACTTCATTCCTCTCTATGTTCATAGATGGATTTGTGGTGAAAGTGAAATCTATGGAAGAAACCATGGAGACTGATTATCGATGTGTGTTGAATAAGGTTGTTCCATATATCATTTTACTCTAGATCCATGGTTGACTCGAGCTATCTCTTCTATTCTATCTATTCTCCCCCTTTTTTGGATTGCGTCTGGTTTTATCGGCTTCAACCCCTCTATGCAGGAGAACTTTGTCATTTTTTCACAATATTTATCGGTTGCAGGTGTATAAGCCGTGGATGTGACTGCCATTGTTGCTCTATCTGTATTTTCGGACTATTGATTTAGAGCACTGCCTACTGACATTGTTCACCTTCATGATGGGCCTACATATGTA
This sequence comes from Pelophylax lessonae, assembly GCF_965119305.1. Lineage (NCBI taxonomy): Eukaryota > Metazoa > Chordata > Amphibia > Anura > Ranidae > Pelophylax > Pelophylax lessonae. The sequence continues at coordinate 153,127,983 of NC_138770.1, read as the reverse complement.
TCCTAGTGAATGCTGTGCTACAGTATATGATACATGATATATATTTCAATAAGAGCTATTTCGTTTAATTTCAATTTATCAGCACATTTTTTTTTCCTTCCGTTTGTGTTGCATCTTCTCTCGTGTATTTCTTTTATTCATTTTTATTTTTTTATTTTTTTCTATGTCCTTTTTAGTCATTCATTAGGTTTTTAAATGTGTCTTTATCTTAGGTCAGGATCATCTGACTGCTAATCAATTATGGGTGATGGGTGTGCACTTAAATTGTGGGCTGCCCGATGCTCCCATTGTAGTGAACAAGCATGTTGACAAATGTGAAATGCGTCTAGCTTTTCCATGTATCCTGTCCATATTTGGCTTGTGCAATAAAGGACTTTGTTTTTCTAGAAGCTGGTGGTGTGCGGCCAACCTCTCTTTTACTGTATCTATACCCAAAGAAATTGACAGACAGAGTGCAAAGGACATCATAATTACTTCATTAATATTACATCCGGTCTCCCAGCAGCTGAACTTTCCCTATTACTGACTTACCATCCTTTGTTTTGTGCTGAGTCCCTATGTGGGAGAAGCCATCTTGGTAGACAAAAGGCTTGGCTACTTCAGCTAAGTTGAACCTCCAGTAAGAAGTAAGAATGACAGTAAGTAATAAAACTGTGACATCACCAAGTCTCACTCTAAATCTCCTAGGATTAGCAGTCACAAAAGCAGTGCCCTAGGCCTCATGCACACAAGCAGTGAGAGCAGGGGCTATCAAAAAATCAGTGGGCCCATGTCCATGATAAAAATTTGGTCCTAGAAAAAAAATAGGGCCTCTTCCTCCACTCTCCATCCTGACAGATCCCCCCAGCATCTGGCGGGAGAGGAGAGGAGGGAAGCCAGCTGTGGGGGACGAAGGGGGATTGAAGGAGGAGGACACAGAGAGGGGCCAGATGAAGAGAAGGACACGGAGGAGGGCAGGAGAAGGAGGACATGGTGGCCAGAGGAGGAGGAGGAGGACACAGGGGCCAGAGGAGGACACAGAGGGCTGCTGGAGGAGGAGGACGCGGGGCACAGTCAGGAATGATTGGTGCAGTGGTGGGGACATTTGCAAGCAGCAAATGTCATGCCTCTCAGCTGAAAAGTCATACAGGGAGATCGGTGCTACCAACTGTCCTCACCGCCACACCCATCATCACTGACTGTCAACCAGGAGATCATCCATGGGTGCAGTGTGGATGATATGCGACTGAGTGAGAGGCATAAAAAATGCTGGGTGTAAAAATTCTCGCATTTTGTTACACCAAGGAAGCCACAGGTGCCATGTACAGCCTGTCATACAATTACATGACTGTATGCAGCCCACCTACAACCCTTTGCTTGTATGGCAGATTGTACACAGTACCTGCAGCCAGAGGCATAACAAGAACCTCCCCAATGCAAGAAACTATGAAGGGCCCCCTTGACCCCCGGTCAAGGACTCTTACCCCCAAGTCCAGGGCCCTTCCCTCCGAGCCTGGTGGAGGAACGCCATGAAACAGTCGCAAGTGTGACCTTTGCAATCCTGGTAGTTTTGCCACTGGTGTCAGCAGTTTTTTTATTTTTGTTAATATAATTTTTTAAATTATTTTTTACCATTTTATTTTTATTAATATTTTTTTACAATATTTTTTTATTATTTTTTTTTTATTTTTTTTTTAGCCCCATTGGTGAGCTTGGTTGAGAGATCAGGGCTCTAAACAGCATCTGATGTTCCCCCTTTGAGACAGAGACAGGAGAGGAGAGGATTCAGCCCTCAATCTCCATGTCTGCAGCCTCAGTTGCACAGAATGAATATACTGTAAAGGAATAGCTCTGCACAGAGCTTTCCACTCATTCACAAACTAAGCATGGTAAACAGTTTACTATGCTTCAGTTATAAATAGACAGAGTCATTGATCGGTACTAATTACCAGCCCCTTCCCCGCTTTCTATCCTCACAGCATCCCCCACAGCAGCCAGCAGGAGAGGGGGAAGAGAGGGGGCAGAGAGAGCGCACAGGGGATGGGGGGCAGCAGAAAGAACCTAGATAGGAGGGTCAGTGGGATGGTATGTGGAGAAACCGATCCCCTTCATGTTTCTCTTGCAACCGCTGAATGCCTGTGGGAGGGAGAGGAGGAGAAGCTGGCATTCAACAACTGCAGAAGGAACATGGAGGGGATCGGTTCCTCTATATGCAGATCCACTGCCCTCAGATATACTGGGGAGGCGCACATGCCCTCTGAAGGATGGGAGCGGGTCACAATTGCGACCCCTGTACGCCTGCAGCTTTCTGGGCATGGGAAGACTTTACGCCCTGCATTATTTATGCTTCTCACTGTCCCTGTAAAGGAGCCCCTTAGATCTCACACTGCTAATATACAGCTATGAAGCAGTAGGTACAGGAGTGTGTTGTGGAAATTTCATTAGGACTAGTGTAGACATTTTGCAGGATGTGTTTTATTTAGCTTGTCATTGTGGCTCCTGTTGGCGGTTAGCTTGCAAAACGCTCATTAGAGTGTGTATGAGCGAACCGGCATTGAGGAAAGACTACTTGCAGTGAAAACCTTCCCTTAGATGTGTAGACGCGTTCACTATCTATCTATAATCTATGTGTATTGAGGTGCGGAGTCAATATCATTTTGATATCTATCTGCCTTTATGAAGGGATACACGCTCATGTCTTTCTACTATGCCTGATCACCATAGTGAAAACAGCATGGCTCTTTCCCTTCAGATAGCCTCACGTCTATGGGAACAGTAGTATAATCCTATTAGACGTTGTCCTCTGAGCTTTGCTGAATGGGATTCACGTCAGTAGTAGTGGCGGGAATACATGCACGAGTTTGATCAGTGTTCACAGTTCTACATGCTGGTTTCATTGTGTGGGGTTAGGCAGGAAGGCGTGCACACTGTTCTGCTCATTCACAATCGTGTACTCCCCTTTCTATTGTATATTTAAATGTATACACATGTGTCATTGGCTGATTCTATGTGAGTCATGTCATGTCGAATATTCATTCGCTATTGTCACACAATGGGTGGCTCAGGGCGCACTGCTCTGTGCCCCGGGTCCACCCTTTTCTTACAGCACAGCCCTTACTCGCCATCCTCATCATTCCACTCACAAAATGCGAGCAGGCGAGTGGAATTTTGGAGGGCTGCATTAGGTCCATAGATAAAGGATGAATAAACTTCAAGTGGGCTGATGGGTGGTATGCAGCAAGAGCAAGGTCTTCGATAGAGTGAAATCAACTCTGTAGGTTAGGGTAAAAAAGAAAACAAGAAGAGTGCCTCTAAGTGCAGATGTTTTAATGGACAAGAAGATGAACAATAGCACACTTACATAGATAAAAGAAAGGCTCATTGGATGGCGCAAAGCCCTATGGTAGACGGTGGTAGCGGTGTGGCCAAGATCCAGGGTAACGAGGCCGAGATGACAGCAGGAGACGAGAAGGGTGACGGCACTGTGCGTATTCCACGTAGGCTTCGCGTGGAACCAGCTTGAACTGCAGCGTCAAGGGCGTGTGATGTTACCAATGAGCGGAAGAGGGACACAACGCGCTTAAGAGCATGCACAACGGCCAAACTGGGCATGCGCGCTTCTTTTTTAAGTGTCTTTTCAAGTATTTTTAAGACACACACAAAACTACTGCACTTAGAGGCGTTCTTTTTGTTTTTTTTTTTTTAAATGTCATTGTACTGCTTAGGCACAATTAACATTTCTAATTATTCACTAAGACATAGAAAATTCTTACTTTGTGAGTTCCCGAAGTCCCCTTTAAAACATTTCAGCCTTGCACTATGTATTCTTTTCTTACATTATATATGCTTTTTAAAAGATTTGACTTTCAGTCATGTGATGGTAAGGCTTTTTTTTTTTCTCTTGATAACCTCTTTGAATAAAGGCAAACATTCCTTTTGGGTGTGTGGCAGTTGGGTTAAATAAATTCAAATGTATTGCACAGACAAATAAAACAGCTTAAAGTGTATGCAGGGGAAAAAAGAATTTCAGTACATCCACATCTTCCAAAGTTTTATTGTGTGCCATCATTTTGTCTCATAGAGGTCATCTTCCGTATTTTTTCCTGCCCCCCAATGAAGTCAGTCCCAGATCTGGCACACGTGCTGTACAAGATCTGGTGTTGCTTGCTATTGTTTATATGTTACAAGGGCTACAGCAACATCAGTGGAATTACGCTACCAACACTTTTGATGCTGAAGCCATGGCAACATATAAACAATGAGGTTTTGCCAAGATGTTATGTATTTTTTTAATTTTGGATACAAAAGGTGCTCCTCATTTTACACATTTTGCCATGTGTGTTCTGTTGGGACACCCTTCATGTCCTGTCCGGTAGATTCTACAGGAAGCAATTTCTCCGAAGCGAGTAAAATCCTACAGGAAGCAATCTTTCTGAAGTGAGGGAAATCCCTTCTTAGACTCATGTCGCTGGAACTGGAAGTATCCCTATTGTAAGAGTTTCCTTCTAATCCTGTTCCAATAATAATCAAACTTTTGGATTTTCCACAATAGGGTACTGTTAATGCTATAGCCTACAAAAGACATACAAAACAGTTCAAGGAGGCCTTTTGCTATTTCAGCATGACGGTGCAGCTGTGCACAAAGCCTTTCCTTACGAAATTGGCGTGGAGGAACTTTAAACAGAACTTCACTCATTCAATCAACACTGATTACTTGCTGCTAGCATGAGTTAATAGATAGGAAAGCAAATCATATTTACGTGTTTTAAACTTTTTTTTTTACATTTCTTCAGTTACTTCCTGCCAGGTTACCAGGCCTAGGCAAATTATGTCATACATCCCAGGAGTCTTCAGGAGGAGAGGAGGGATTTAGCACACCCTCTTTATTGATGAGAAATTGATTCTTAAATTCCCACATTCCACTGGGCCATTGGAAGCAGTTCTGACCATTCTTGTCGAATGTGTTATATATTTTATATTAAACAGAATTAACCACTTGCCCACCGCCTGCCGCAGTTTCACTGCGGTAGGCTGGCTCGGCTGCGTGAAATGATGTAGCCTTACGTCGATCGCGCACGTGGTGCTGGGGGGGCGAGCGCGCACCGCCGCCGGCTCGCTCTCGCCCCTACTAGGAAGCAGGGATGCCGATCCCTAGGACTGGAGTCTTTGATTGCCGCGGGGCACCCGCTAATGCTCCCTGCTGAGAGAGAAGGACAGTCAGCTGTTGTAAACACAGCTGACTGTTCTTCTCTGCAAAATGATCACAGAGCGCTTGTGATCCTTCTATATAGAATCACAGGTCTCTATGATCATTTCACAAGCCAATCCCCTATACAGTTAGTAAACACTCCCCTAGGCTCACACTTAACCCTTTGATCACCCCTAGGTTAACCCCTTCCCTGCCAATGTCATTATTACAATAACAGTGCATATTTTTAGCACTGATTAATGTAGTAATGTCACTGGTCCCTCCAAAAGTGTCAAAAATGGCAGTCAGGGGTCTGATCTGTCCGCCGCAATGTCGCAGTCCCGCTAAAAATAACTGATTTCTGCCATTACTAGAATAAAATAAATAAATCATTTAAAATAACATGAAAGAAAATAAGAGATGGCGCTCAGGTGTGCATATAATTGGTAATGAACCCCAGTTCAGACTTGGGTGAATAGTCTCATGAATACTTTATTTGCATTGATCCAATGATTAAAACATGGTATGGGTTAAGCAAAAACAGTCCTACGGCCCCTTGTAACCTCTGGACCTTCTCACCAATGGTTTAGGAAATCCTTAAGGAACCGGTGGCTACTATTGGGAACTGGCTGGCAGATGGATAGGCAGATAGGGTCGCAGGCCGGAGGGCTCAAACGGTCTGATGTGCGGCCGCTTCTTCAGACCGGAGCCTCTGTGTCAAACTCCCTCGGCGCCTGGTGTAAGCATCGGGAGTCGCACTTCGATGACGTCACTGCGTGGGACCGAAGATCCGCTGACGGCCGGCTACGGAGTTACCCGGAGGTCAAGGAGGACGGGGGACTGGCTGGATTTTCTTCTGAAGAGCCTCCCGATCGCCACAACGACATGTTTCGCTACAATAGTAGCTTTGTCAAGTTGTGGCAAGAGACGATCGGGGGCTCTAAGAAGCCAAGCGATGGGTGGGGTTAGGCGCACTGGCCAATAGGATGACCCCAAGCAACTGAATCAGAAAAAACACTATGAAAATCAATACCATAAAAAATAAATAAACAATAAAAGGATTTAAACAAAAAAAATGAATAAAAAGTTAAATAAAAATGGAATAAATCACTCCAAAAACAAATGAAAAGAAGAAATGAAAAAAATTGAAAAAAGGAGGGGCGGAAAATAAACGAAAAATTATTAATGGTATATTGAAGGTCCAGAATGCTTCATGGGGCTAACAAGAGTCAATATTCATAAATTAATATATCATTGTAATGCCTTGTTTTTCTGTTGACATACATAGATGAATCTAAAAATTAATAAGATAATAAATATGTGTCAGTTCCATAAAAATACAGTTCCAAGAAAATAGCTTTTCTTCTCCAGCTGGGCCCACCCCCTCATCAGTCCAGCACTCCAGGGAGCAGTGAGCTCTTCTCCCACTCTGGATGGACAGAGCAGAGAGTGGAGTGGTGACTGACAGTTGCTGCTCTCTGCTTAGAGTTGACTGAGAACTGAGTGATCGGCGGTCATGAACCAATCAGCGGGTGCTCGCAGCTGATTGGTCGCTGGCATAAGATGATCGGCTCTGGTAATCACCAAAGAGAGCCCTGTGTATGTAAAAAAACACTGGACTCTCTTCTGACAGCAGCAATGTGCTGTTTTTAATCTGTGAACAGCAGAAAGTAAAAAACAACACTATGCTTAGTAAAAATAGCACACATAATAGCACATGTTGGGCACACATTTAACCCCTTGATCGCCTTAGGTGTTAACCCCTTCCCTGCCAGTGTCATTAGTACAGGGACAGTGCATATTTGGTAGCATTGATCACTGTAGTAGTGTCACTGGTTCCCAAAAAAGTGTCAAAAGTGTCAAGTAGTGACTGAGGTGCAGAGGTGATCAAATACCACCAAAAGAAAGCTCTATTTGTAGGGAAAAAAAGACATCAAGTGTATATGGGTACAGCGTTATAGGACTGCGCAACTTGTCAGTTAAAGTAACCAGTGTTGGGGGTAACGAGTTACAAAGTAACTGATTACAGTAACTACATTACTTTTTTTGGTAACTAAGTAAAGTAACTAGTTACAATACCAATATTGGTAACTACACTACTTTACTAGGCTCTAGGAACGCGCTTTCCTGCGTTACCCAAGCCATGCGATACAATTGTTATTTCGAAGAATAGAGAGGGATGAAGTTTATGACTTTTTGTTGCACTTTATGTTTTATTCTGTTTTTTCAGGTTTTGTTCTCATGTTTCCCAAAGCCTGTGTTTATACAATAAACTCTATGCAGAAAGAGTGTCATGTATCTTCTTCTACACGGTCAATTAAGAAAGAGGAAAGTAAAGTAATAAGTAGTGAAGTTACTTTTCAAATGCAGTAACTAGTAAAGTAATCTCATTACAATTTACATAAGTAACTAGTAACTAGTAACTAGTTACAATTTTGAGTAACTACCCCAACACTGAAAGTAACGCAGTGCTGTATCACAAAAAATGGCCTGGTCATGAAGGGGGGTAAAACTGAAGTGGTTAAGGAGTTACATAGTAATGTTCTTTTTTTTTTTTTTTTGCCATAGCAGGAGAATTTTACGCATTTTATACATTTGCTATGGTAGCTTTGAAGCAAACAGAGTTGTAATATACATGAAAGAAGGAATTAATGCTAAGTGGCAAATCCTTTTCTTCACCCTTACATTTATTAAAAGTTAATTCTGTCATTTTTCCGATAAGTACTAAAAACGTTGGGAACCATCTCTCAAACATTATTGGTAATATCCGCCTATATTTTTTCCTGCATAATATTATCCAGTATGAGAAGAGTACCTTGTATCCATCTAGCCTGACCCTTTTAATGACCTTCTTCTTTACTTATATCTCCCATGAGATGAAGAGGACATTATAGAATAAATATCATTCTAGAGAAAGTGATCATAAAACCTTGCCATCTCATCTTGATTAATCAGATAATCATGTCTTTTAACATAATTAAAAGAGATATCTCCTTGAATTTCTAGAAAAAGCTTGGTGGAACATGGAATGTCTTCCTAGAAAGGGATACTTTTTAAAATTTATTGGCAGTACTAAATCTCATCCCTTAGAAGTCATCACTTTCTTTCTACAAGTTACGTTTTTTACTGGAAATTTCTTAATGTAGGAATTATTCCTGAAGTACGTTATGTATACAGCTGGCATAATACATTTTAAAAGATTCATTATTAATTTTTGAAGGCAATTTAACGCTGAACATAAGGCATAAAAAAAGCACATATGAATGCCGTCATACATTAATTTAAAAATGTAAATATTTTAAAGTGTATGTATAGCCATGTTTTTTTTTTTGATACAGTAGGGTGAAGTGATAAGAAATAAAACTTTTAAAATCATCACTAGAACAAGAGGCAAGAGAACATCTTTCAATAGATAGATATACCTATTTTAGTTATACCTGTATAAGAGGGTAATTCACTTTACTTTTTAGAGATTTCCTCTCACTTCCTGTGGTATTACCAGGAAATAATCTAAAATATAATAACAAACATGCAGAGCGGGAGAGCAAGGGTCATTATGGGGTAAAACCAGGAGTGCTGCATTTACATGTGCTGAATGTTGCAGGCAGGGGAGGACTGGGCCAGGGGGCAGGGGGGCAATTGCCCCCTAGGCCGCTACATACCCCATAAAAAGGCTGCACCGCTTCTGCCTAAAGGATTGCCTAAAGGATGCCTAAAGGATTTCTGGTGAAGAGAAGTAAAAAGTCCCTGCCGCTGACCTACTGAGTGCAGGTTGAAGACAAGGATAGAGTGCAAGCCTCACACTCCCCCCCCCCCCCCTTTAGCATGGTTGGTGTAAACTGTGTCTTAGCAAAGGCCGGTTCAATGCCCCACTGGGGACTCTTCTGCCCCAACCGAGCTGTCCCAACTCCCCCCAACCTCCCCCTGCTGGCCAGGTCGGGAACCCGGATTCAGCCGGTAAGTAGAGAGTATCTGGAGTAGGGCTTCAGCATAGAATGGGAGGAGGAGGATTGGGAGAGTGGGGGGGGGGGGTAAAGGAAAGTGGGAGTGGGGTCGAGTTGCTGCACCATGGCCTTTGGCTTGTACTTGCCCCCTGAGCCAAACGTTGCCAGTCTGCCCCTGGTTGCAGGGACATGCTGATAGGAAAAAAGAACAGAGAGAAGACCTCATCTGTCTGTTGCTGCTCCTTCACTGTCCAGACTGGGGTCTAGGTGTTGCTCTAGCTGTGTTGTTTAAATGCAGCAGAAAAACTTCAATTCAACAGAATGTCTATGCTCTTTAATAGAACTATGTAAACCTCAGGATCAAATGAACAAAAATACAGATCCTTTGGCAGGTAAGCAGCTCATATTTTGGATTTTTTGAATATTAGTTTAATGATGGTGAATTTGAATGAAAGAAAATGGATTGTTCAATGGAAGTCTATAACCTGGTCAGAATTCCACAATCATGTAATATTCAGTTTAGTGGCTAGCAAGAGGTGAGTTAAAATACTAGATGAAGAGAGGAAAAGATCAATTCCCAAACGTAGTAGGGCAAGTCTCAGAGGTGGTTTATCAGGAGTACATGTAATATCTGAGATTGGGGAGAAGATTTGGTTCCAGTAAGAGCAAAGGGATTTGCAGAGCCATAATATGTGTTAGAGATAGTTAACCTCTCTGCACTTTCTCCAGATCTTAGAGGAATATGAGGGATCAAATTTACAGATATTTTAAGGGGCAAGGTACCATTGTTGTATTATTTTTTGGAAAGCTTCCTAATAGTTCCTGCAGTTAAATGCTCTGTAAGTTGAGGGCATTGCTAGTTACCAAGATTGATCTTGCTATTAAAGGCCCAGCTCGTTTTCTCATATTGGGCTCCTTCACATCATAAGAGCACACATTTTATTGCGCATTCCCGAGCAACACGTTTTAGTTAGCCCATTAAATTCCATTCGCAGAAACTTTCAAAAATAAGTGCAGGCACAATTTTTAAAATCATGCAGCACCAAACTGTGTGGTACTGTTGTACTATGCTTTTTGGTGGCTGCAAATGCACCCATATTTGCTAGATGCGCAAGGATGCCATAAGGAATTGATGACACCCTTGGATATCTGCAGAAGGCAGCGCATTTCTATTCAGTTTTTTCACCGCAACTGGTGTGAAAAAACCCTTAACCCCTTGGTGCAGATGTAACACAAATACTGGATTGGGCTTTTTTCTGTGGGGCCACATATTTGCACACGCTGTGCTCCCAGCACAGAGATAAGGGTCTCATGAGAGCCCCGGGCCCTTTGTTCTAACGTTCGGAAGCCTCTGATTGGCTATCACAGTGATCACTTACTGTGAAGTCCGCCCCGAGTTTCCTGTCTCTGTGAATAGGCGAGAGAGATACATTGTATCTTTCTCTGCCCTTGCAGAGATAGAGAAAAAGTGTGTGTAGAAACAAATAATAATAGTAACAAAAATGAAAAAATAAATATATAAAAAAATCATGAGATATCCATTATCATTAACCACTAAATGAAATCCAAGTTTGTCTTGAAAAAACAAGGTATAATCCTCCTGGATGCACAAAGTAGTTGTGAATATGTGTACGGTTTTACTAACACATGTCAAAGTTGCAAAATTCGGCTTAGACATTAAAGGAGTTGCAAAGTCAGAAGGTTTTTTATCTAAATGCAGTCTCTGCATTAAGATAAAAAGGCTTCTATGTGTAGCAGCCTCCCCAGCACCCCCTAATACTTACCTGAGCCCCATCTCTGTCCAGCGATGTCCACGAGTCCCTCGGCAGGCTGGGACACAGCCGTGGCACCATTGGCTCCCATGACTGTCAATCAAAGTCAGTTAGCCAATCAGGAGAGAGAGGGGGCGGGGCAAAACACAGCTCTGAATGGACGCACAGAATTGAAGCTTGGTTTAGGTGCGCCAATAGCAAGCTGCTTGCTGTGTGGGCACTCGTCAGGCGGGAGGGACTAGGAGCAGAAATGAGGGACCCAAAAAGAGGAGGATCTGGGCTGCCCTATGTAAAACCAACTGCACAGAGGAGGCAAGTATAAAATGTTTGTTATTATTATTTTTTTTTAAACAAGACTTTACAATCAATTTAACATTTGTTTTACCCTTAGGTGTGAAGGGGTTAATCATTTTGGTAATTTTCAAGCTTATGTTGCTCTAAAATTCACAAACATTCCACTGCCCTTGCAGCCCCTGTCCTTTCTCACAGGTATGCTCGGAGGGTAAATGAAGAAGAGCCCACCCTCCTCACCTCAAGTTCCTCATACAGGTAAATGACACTTCTGTTGCAGGAACCTGGTGGCTTACAACATTTAGATACCTGACCAGGTTACTTTAATTGGTGACATATTCAAGTAAACTGATTTATGGGTGTCTAGTTTGTAAATTTTACAAATAAGGTTGTGGGATTCAGGTGTAGCGCTTACCCCCGAAGGGGCCACTGGGAATGTACCCAAGTCTCCCAGTGTAGTACAAAGGCTGACAGTCACACAATAAAAATCCTCCGCACATCAACAATTCAGGCCCTGTTTAGGGGATGCCTTTTAGGGGCTATTTCTGAAGAACTTCAAAAGGAGAGGGGTTTAGGATCACTGGATAATATGCTTTATTAGAGGCAGTAGGAAATGGTCTATATATATATATATATACATATATATATATATATATATATATATATATATATATATATATATATATATATATATATATATATACAGTATCTCACAAAAGTGAGTACACCCCTCACATTTTTGTAAATATTTTATTATATCTTTTCATGTTACATTACTGAATACATGACACTTTGCTACAATGTAAATTAAATTAGTGTAAATTATACAGCTTGTATAACAGTGTAAATTTGCTATCCCCTCAAAATAATTCAACCCACAACCATTAATGTCTAAACAGTTGGCAACAGAAGTGAGTACATCCCTAAGTCAAAATGTCCAAATTGGGCTCAAAGTGTCAATATTTTGTGTGGCCACCATTTTTTTTTCCAGCACTGCCTTAATCTTCTTGGGCATGGAGTTCACCAGAGCTTCACAGGTTGCCACTGGAGTCCTCTTCCACTCCTCCATGATGACAGCAAGAAGCTGGTGGATGTTAGAGACTTTGCGCTCCTCGACCTTCTCTTTGAGGATGCCCCACAAATGCTCAATAGGGTTTAGGTCTGGAGACATGCTTGGTCAGTCTATCACCCTTACCCTCAGCTTCTGTAGCAAGGCAGTGGTCATCATCTTTGAGGTTTTGTTTGGGGTCGATATCATGTTGGAATACAACTTCCTAAGGGAGGGGATCATGCTCTGCTTCAGTATGTCACAGTAAATGTTGGCATTCAAGGTTCCCTCAATGAACTGTAGCTCCCCAGTGTCGGCAGCACTCATGCAGCCCTAGATAATGACATTCCCACTACCATGCTTGACTGTAGGCAAGACACACTTGTCTTTGTACTCCTCACCTGGTTGCCGCCACTCACTTGACCCCATCTGAACCAAATAAGTTTATCTTGGACTCATCAGACCACAGGACATGGTTACAGTAATCCATGTCCTTAGTCTGTTTGTCTTCAGCAAACTGTTTGCGGGTTTTCTTGTGCATCATTTTTAGAAGAGGCTTCCTTCTGGGGCGGCAACCATGCAGACCAATTTGGTGCAGTGTGCGGCGTATGGTCTGAGCACTGGCAGGCTGACCCCCCCACCCCTTCAACCTCTACAGCTATGTTGGCAGCACTTATACTTCTATTTCCCAAAGACAACCTCTGGATATGACGTTAAGCATGTGCACTCAACTTCTTTGGTCGACCATGGCGAGGCCTGGAACCTGTCCTGTTAAACTGCTATATGGTCTTGGCCACCGTGCTGCAGCTCAGTTTCAGGGGCTTGGCAATCTTCTTATAGCCTAGGGCATCTTTATGTAGAGCAACAACTCTTTTTTTCAGATCCTCAGAGAGGTCTTTGCCATAAGGTGCCATGTTGAACTTTCAGTGACTAGTATGAGAGAATGAGAGTGATAATAGCAAATATAAGGCACCTGCTCCCCATTCATACCTGAGACCTTGTAACACTAACGAGACACTAACGGGGAGGGAAAATGGCTAGTTGGGCCCAATTTGGAAATTCTCACTTAGGGGTGTACTCACTTTTGTTGCCATCAGTTTAAACATTAATGGCTGTGTGCTGAGTTATTTTGAGGGGACAGCAAATTTACACTGTTATACAAGCTGTGCACTTACTATTTTACATTGTAGCAAAGTGTAATTTCTTCAGTGTTGTCACATGAAAAGATATAATAAAATATTTACAAACATGTGAGGGGTGTACTCACTTTTGTGAGATATTGTATGTGCAATCCCACCATCATTGACAGCTCATCATTGCTTTGGATCAGATTCTTGAAAGTGATAGCAATGAGCCATGCTTGCAAAGTGTAGGGTTGATTTACTAAAACTGGAGAGTGCAAATTAAGGCCTCATGCACACTGGACGGTTTTGGAGCTGCTGTAGCAGCGTCAGACGTTTTTTTTTTTTGCAGCTGCAGAACGCCCATCCATGTTATTCTATGGCCTCATGCACACATAGAGCTTTTAGGAGCTCCAAGTGGCATAGGCGTTTTACAGCTCCAAAAAAAACCCAGGAACTGTGCGTTCTGGAGCTGCAGTGTCAAGCTGTAAAAACGTCTGACGCTGCTAAAGGCTGCATAACGTTGCTCAACGTGCGTTAAGCCACGTATACGTTTTTTTTCTTCCATTCAAAATCAATGGTTCCCTATAGGTATGAGCAGTGTAAAGTGCAGGGAGAAGAGAGCAGTGTCCTCCCTCCCCAGCGGCAGTGTGATTTTTTGGGAATTGGGAGCCCAGTCTCCATTCCCCAGCGGGACATACAGCAGGGAATTGGGAGCCCAGTCTCCATTCCCCAGCGGCAGTGTGATGTGTCGGGAATTGGGAGCCCAGTCTCCATTCTCCAGCGGCAGTGTTATTTGTTGGGAATTGGGAGCCCAGTCTCCAGTCCCCAGCGGCAGAGTATCCAGCAGGGAATAGAGAGCCCAGTCTCCTTTCCCCAGCAGAATAACTCTGTATTGGGAGGAGGGACAGTCGGTCTCCCTCCGCAAAGACTGGAAGTATGTATGGGAGAGGAGATTGTTACCACCTCTCCCCAGCAGTGGATTATTAATGGGCAGAGTGTTCTATCGGGAGAGGAGCTTGTTACCCCCTCTCCCCAGCGGCAGCTTAATGTACCAGGGGGAGACTGTAAGCCCCCCACCGGTGCAGATGGGACCGTGGTCTCTGCACTTACCACACAGGGGGTAGGGATGGTCGGTCCTACCCCCCCACGACAGAGCTGTGTATCCAAGGGGGAGACAGTCAGTCTGCAGCCACCAGGCTCAAACCAGACTACTCCGGTGGTAGTGCTGGCACCAGGACAGAGTACCGCTGGTCTTTGCCCACTCAGCAACCCACCAAGGCAGCCTACCAGTCCCCTACACAGCCGTGGTGAGGCACCTGGACATGGACAAGCTTCTCCTCTACCCAGGTGTAGTAACCATTTATTGTGGGGGGCTGTACTGTTTTTTCTGCTTTATGGGTGGGCTGCTGGACTAACAAGGGCACTGACCGGCATTGGAGGAGCCTGGTTGCCCGCCTGCTGCCTTTGGACTATGGACCAGACTTTAAAAGACTTTGGCTCCATGGCGATTAAACTGTATTCGTGGGGTCTGAGTGCCATTCACCTAATAATGTGCACTCAGACCTGAGCTATCTGTGGATATGTAACATGTCTATGTTTAATGTATAAAAAGTAACTTTATATATTTTAAAGCATAATACTGTATTTGGGTCCCCATGTGTGTAATGGATTCTTGCCTCTATCCTGGAAGCTAAACCTAATTATATCTTCCATTGTCTCCAGGAGGTCGCTGTGAAAACTAGCTTTAGCTGCAGAGAGAGGGGGGGATTGTTTCCAGCAGCCCCCTCCTGAGGAATGTCTACTGATTAACTGAGTGCTTTTGTCTAGAGTGGGACAGTGTGTTGGTTGGGTCTGAGACTATTGATAAACATGTTAATGAGCAGACCTGAGCTATCTGGGGATGTTTTGCTTCTGTGAGTCTGTAATGTGATACATGTCTGCCTGTGTCACAGTCTTCCATTTGGTCCCCTAGGGGAGTGTCCACCAGGTGGGAGACCTGCATAAATACAGGGGCAGGTAGCCCTCAATAAACAGACCACTGCTTGACCTTCCACACTGAGCCTTGTCTCGTTCTTGGGGGGATTCACTGTATGCTGTTGGAGACTGATTGCTAGGAGTGTAAGCTGATGTATGCTTTTCCTGTTCGTCTGCTAGCAGCTATTCGTGAGGTTCCAGGTTGGAGTGCTATTTTGTATCCAGTTCGGGAGTTTGATGTTCTGCAGTAGCTGTGCCTGTCTCTCAGAAAGGGGCATATCGCCTAAACGGATTTGAACCCCTTGTCTGCTGAAACAGTCCGTTACATTAATGATGTCAGCGGGCGCCATTTTTAAAAAAACCTTCAGATGTCAGCAGAGTGTGTAGATCACACACTCTGCTGCTGGAAGTCAGTATTTTGCTGTCGGTTTCTCTGTGTGTCTACCTGCTGCATCCGCTGCTGCTCTGCATTTGCCCATACGGTCTTCCTGGTGAGTACTGGCCCCAGGTTTGTGGGAGTTGTTCCCCCTCTCCTCTTTCTTCCTCTCTGATCCCGTTGTCCGGCTCATCCCTGCAGGTCAGCACCAGATGGAAGCCTCCTCGCCCTCCGGTGGTTAACCTGCCCTTAATAGGTATGCAGGCTTGGGGGTTGGGGTGTGTAGAGAGGGGGGGATTAGGGCATTATTTATGTCCTGGCTCCCTGTTTGTCTTGCTTTTTTTCCTTTGTCTTACAGCCCTCCTAGGTCGGAACGGCATTCCTCACGCAAGAGTGAACATCGTTCAAGTCCTCACCACCGGCACTCCTCCTCGAGATCTACTCGGAGGTCACAGTCAGGCTCCCATCATCATGGGAAATAATCTGCCTCAGCAGGCCCCTTGCGACGCCCAGATAGAGTGGGCTGTTGGGGTTGTGGTGCACGTGTCCCTGAAAGCAAGTCAATGTGCGACAAATGCTTCTCTCAAGCTGCGGGAGAGAGGGACAATCCAGACCAGCGACTGGAGGCCCTAGTAAAGAGGGTCGTCAAGGATTCCCTGGCAGACTTGGGAGTAGGTCGGGTGCAGAGCCCAGAAGTGACTCCTCCAAGCCCTCCCCTTGGAAGACAGCCTAGGGAAGATCCTGAAACCTCTCAACCTAGTCACCTGTCAACTTTCCTGTCAGAAAGTGATTCAGAGGTTGAAGATCCCTGCTTGGGATTTGAGTATGCTCTCGTCCCCTCCTTAGTCAGAGCGGTAAGAGAGACCCTGAATTGGGAAGACTCGGCTGTTTCTCCTCCAAAAAAAAAAACAGAAAAGATTCTTTAAGCAGCTCTGCAAAGAGCGACTCAACTTCCCCTTTCTGGGTGAATTAGGGGATATCATTACTGAAGAATGGAATAAAGTGAAAAGGAAAAATTCCATGCTTTCCAAAATGTCACGGTTATATCCTTTCAAGGAAGAAGATGTAAAACATCTAGAATTTCCTCCCTTGGTGGACGCCGCAGTCATGAGGCTGGTCAAAAATGTGACCCTCCCACTAGAGGACACAGCCTCCTTTAAAGATCCTTTGGATAGGAGGATGGATTCTGATCTCAAACGAATCTACCTGATTGCGGGGATGGCCTGCAAGCCGGCACTGGCCTTGGCCTCATTATCCAAAGCAATGGAGTTGTGGTCTGACTCAGTGGATGAGTCCTTCCGGGGCTTTTCTGAGGAGGCTGCCAGAAGTTCCCCGATTCAGGAACTTAAGATGGCTTTGTCTTTTCTGGGGGAGGCATCTATTGACCTCATACGTCTGTTGGTCTGTTGGCCAGGGTTATGCTGTCCTCAGTAACAGCCAAGAGGGCTCTGTGGCTCCGTCCTTGGATGGCTGACCCAGCTTCCAAACAAGTCTGGTGTCGTATTCCTTTTGGGGGTTCTTCCCTCTTTGGGAATAAGCTGGATGAGGCAATAACCAGGACTACGGGTGGCAAGTCTGGCTTCCTTCCTCAGGATCGGCGCCCTCTCAATCCAAGGAAAGGACAATCCAGAAGGTATGTCCCTGACCGTGCCAGGGAAGCATGCACCTATAGGCCTGGCAGAGAATTTGGTCGCAACTGGAGAGCAAGACAAACCTCCTCGCGGAAACCTTCTAAGAGTGTCCCCTCTGGCGAACGTGATACGACCAAGTCTTTTTGAGATTGGGCCCGCTCAGGCATGTCGGGTGGGGGCTCGGTTGCTACACTTCCGGCATGTCTGGGCGGCCTCAATCCGAGACTCCTGGACTGTCAGGACAGTCACGTACGGGTACAAGTGAACTTTCAGAGAAACACCAAGACCAAGGTTTCTTCCTACCTCCCTGCCACCCTTAGGAGAGAAGCGCCAGGCACTATTTTCCTACATAATCACTGGTTTCTCAAGGGGCTGTCGTCTCCGTACCAGAACCAGAGTGCGGCCAGGGAATCTACTCCCCTCTTTTCTTGGTCCGCAAGAAAAACGGAACATGGAGGCCGGTCATAGATCTGACCTTTCTAAATCAATTTATCAGAAAGGAAAGGTTCAAGATGGAAACTCTTCTTTCAATCCAACAGGCGGTTCAACCTGCAGACTGGATGGTGTCTATAGATTTAAAGGACGCCTATTTCCATGTCCCTGTTGCAGAAGATTTCCAGAAATACTTCCGGTTTTCCGTCAATCAATTACACCTTCAGTTCACTTGCCTCCCCTTCGGGCTCTCCACTTCTCCACAAACCTCCTCGAAAGTTTTGCTGACTGTGGTAGCTCTATTAAGAACAAAGGGCATTTGCCTGCACCATTACTTGGACGATCTGCTCCTCCTGTCCCAATACAAATCTCAGCTGTTGATGCACCTGGACCAAGTGGCGTCCACCCTTCAGATGTTTGGGTGGCTGCTAAATCTGGAGAAAAGTCATCTTATTCCCACCCAGTTCCTCGTCTACCTCGGGGCCTTGTTGCCTTGTTTAATACACTGACAGCGACAGTCCCTTCCGGAGGAGAAAATCACAGTGGTCAGGGACAGAATTCTCCGTGCCCTCTCATCACCTCACCTCACTTCCAAGCACGTCAGTGCCTGAGAATTGTCGGGACCATGGTGGCTGTAGCTCCCATGGTAAAGTGGGCCCTATGGAGAATGAGGCCATTCCAAAAAGGCTTTCTTTGTCAATGGGACACCTGGCATCTGGATCAGACCATCTTCCATGAGAGCAAGTCTTCCATGGTGGCTGCAGCGGGAGCATCTTCTATGCTGCCATTCTCTTGTACAAACTTCATGTGTTGTGGTAACATCGGATACCAGAAGCACAAGTTGGGGGGCTCATTGCCTCTCGGAAGTGGCTCAGGGCAAATGGAAATTCCCCTCCCAGGGGATAGTGTCCAACATTCTGGAGCTACGGGTGGCCCTTCAAGCTTTGAAAGCGTTTTGTCACTTGACAAAAGGTCTTCCAGTGATGCCAAGACTGGACAACACCTCAGCAGTCGCATACATAAGGAAGCAAGGAGGGACACGCAGTTGGTCCTTGCTGCGAGAGGTGGAACCAATTATGGTCTGGGCTCAAAAGAACTTGTCCAACCTGTCAGCAGTATACGTTCCGGGAGTCCAAAATGTCCAAGCCGACTTTCTATCTCGTGTGCAGTTGGACAACAACGAGTGGTCTCTCCATGTAGAGGTCTTCGAGTGGATCCTGAGCCTGGGGTTCTCCCCAGAGGTAGACCTTTTTGCCTCTCATCACAACCGCAAGTTGAAAAAATATTATGCGAGGTTCAGGGATCCTCAAGCTCTAGGGATAGACGCCCGCACGGAAATAGTTCTGCCTACTTTATGGCAAGAAGAAGGTTCTTCTGTCCATCCGCTGGATGTTGGAAATTGCCTCAAGCAGTATCTGGAAGCTACGGTCTCCTTTCGACAGTCAGATCATTTGTTTGTCACTTTCGGTGGAAAGAACAAGGGTCTTCGGGCTTCTTCAAGGTCCATCTCTTCTTGGATCATCCAAACTATCCAATGGGCTTATAGGACTAAGGGCTTGACCCCTCCAGTGGCGATTACGGCTCATTCAACTCGGAGTGTCTCTACGTCCTGGGCAGTGTCCAGACACGTCTCGTCTGAAGTGATTTGTAGAGCAACATCCTGGTCCTCTATAAATACTTTTTTGTCTCACTATTGTGTTGAGCCGGCGGCTCTTTCTTCTGTTAACTTTGGTTTACAAGTCCTGTCTGTTTGACAGAGTAATATTAAACTTTTTGTTCAGCACCTGCCCACTCTTTTGTGTACGGCGAGTTATTTCCCGATACGTATGCTGCCATGGAGTCTGTCAGGAAAACGGAAAATTTATATCAAATACTTACCGTAATTTTCCTTTCCTGATGGACTCCATGGCAGCAGGAGTTCCCTCCCAGATTCTGAGGAGGATAGTTACAGAACACGTGTGCTGAACAGGTGCAAAGATTTATGGGAGTGATGTCCTATGGGTAGGTTTGGAGGCGGGGCCAAACCCGATACGTATGCTGCCATGGAGTCCACCAGGAAAGGTAAATTACGGTAAGTATTTGATATACATTTTCAGTTTTAGTTGAAAAAACACATAGAAAACCTCTAATCTACATACTTATCAAAAACCAGTGATATATGGTCTTAAGTAAAAGATTATTTGCAGCATCAGATACTGTTCCTTACCCCTTATACTCCTCCAGACTATTAATGACTACGCTTTTTTAACCTTGTAGAAGTCTATCCCTGATCAATTGTTGTGGTGCGAGACCCCTTGTTCAGCCATGGCTACCACATCTTATTAAATGTATTAGGTACATCTATGCTGACAAGTGAAATTTTCCCTAATCAGCATATTATTTACTTGTTCTATCCATTGTTCCCTGGTGGGGACTCGAGATGACATCCAGTTTAGGGCTATCTATCATCTTTTGAGTCACATACAGTAATCACAATACGGCCGTATGGAATTGTAGTGTAAGTGTTTCCTCCTCTAGAGCCCCCAGCAAACAGACAATTGAATCACTTGAAAGACAGATTTGAAAGGCTAGTAAAATAATAGAAATTACCTCTGAACTGTAGCGGAATAACTTGGGACACTTCAGGATCATGTGTAGCAGGTCTCCATTATCTCTTTAAAAATTTTGGACATAATAGTGAACTTTTGCTGCCCCATTTATATAATTCTACCGGTGTTCTATACGCCCTGTGTAGTAGGTAAAGGTGGGAGAGTTTTTGTGAGGCTGAAACCAACACCAGTGGAGCATATGTCAAAAATAAATCCCAAGTGTCTCCATCTATGGTTCTTTTTCCCAACCCTTCCTACCTATAGGTGTAGAATACTCATGAGTGGATTGAAGGAGAAAAGAATATCCTCTGGATATCATCCCTTTTTTGTCCTTTTCTAGTAGAACCCATTGCATTAGTGGATGCTCAGTAGCAGTCAATGCAATTCTATCAGTCTGAGCCTGAATGGCATGCCTCAATTTCAAATACTTATAGAACTGAGTCCTGGTGGGATCACACTCTGATTGGATATCTGAAAAGGATTTGAGCACTGGGCCACTATATAATTGTAATAAGTAAATTATGCCAGCCTTTTCCCAAGTCTGAAATCCTTTCAGTTTGTATAATTCTATGTAATTTGTGTTGTTCCAAATAGGTGTATATGGACAATATCCCCCTACATTCAAAGTGCTTCTGAAATGAGTCAATAGGGTAATAAGTAAGATTATCGATGGAGTAGTAGGTGTGATATGAGCAAAGCCAGCTTCTAAAAAGATCAAGGCCAGACCAGGGGACCCCTGTAGTATTAGCAAAATGAAGATAGGGTCTAAAGGGTCTTTAAGACCCCAGGCTCCCAGGTGTTGGATTTGAGAGGCTATAAAGTTGTGTTTCAAATGCAGTATAGCCAGACCACTTTGATCTTTCCCACATTGTAGAGTGGTTAGGGTGGTACTGGCTGCTTTATTACACCATATCAAAGCCCTAAATTGGGAGTCAATATGGGCAAACCATTTACATGGTATCCATATAGGAGAATTGTGGAATATATAAAGCAGCTGAGGGGCCCACACCATTTTGATGAGGTTTACTCTGCCCACCACTGATAATGGAAGCTTGGACCATGCTGCACTCTTAGATCTTAATTTATGTAATGACGGCCTTAAATTTAATTCAATGTATTGCATAGGGTCAGGTGGGATTTCTATGCCTAGGTAGCGAAATGAGGAGACTATTTGTATAAAGAATGCGTAGTCAGGTAAAAGGACAGATATTGAATCTAAGGGCATAAGAACTGATTTTATAGAAAATCCCAAACTAAATGGGATAGTATAGCGCTTGCTGATATGTGCAGGAGACTAGGAGAATAAAAATTGCAATATAATATACTCTAAAATTATCTAAAACTTATAAAAAGAAAGGGGTTTCCCGTTTCGCCTGGTGGTCACCAAAGATGGCGTTCAGCATGCCATGCGGGAAATGCATGAAGCAGAATCCTTTATTAGAGGCCTGGGGCTCCCACCACTTCCAGAGGAGGATGTGCTCGCTCAACAGCAGCCTTCCGGCCGTCCGCTTCCAGCATCTCCAGGTCATATTTGGACCCCTGCCAAGACCCCGCAGCGCATATCCCACGCTACTCCTCAGCGCCAGAGGTGCCCCAGATTCCTGCCCTGATGTCTCTGAAGGTTCTACATGGAGCCTTGTTTCTTTTGGCCCCCTCCGGTCTCTTGTGGATGGGTTGATCGGTATAGGCTGCCTTGCAGGCGATTTCCTCTGTACGGCCCGGCTGGACTGGTTCAGTTTTTCCCCCCCATGGGGCATTTGTTTTTCCAGTTTTTGAAGCCGAGTTGGATTTTATTTTTACTTCTGCTGGAGAGTTGACGGGTTGCCCACCCCCGTTGGAGTACTGTATCCTGGAGGCTCCCGTGTCGCCCGTATTACCCGTGGGCTTTGCCTTGGGCTCCCTTGGATTGTACAATCCTACAGGGTTTCTTCTGAAGATTCTGACTGGACACTGCTGTTCTATTCGATTGTTCTTGTTCTTTTTTTTGTTTTTTTCTCTGTTTTTTCTCCGCTGTGTTGGATCTTTTTTGTCCTGGGTCTGACAGTTTTGTGTCGCACAAAAGGATTGGTGCCTCTGTGTTCTGTCCCTAGATAGAGTGCAGACTGCATTGAGGTTTTTCTTTAATATAGCTACTGAGGTTTATGACACAGTGAGAGGTAGTTTTATATATGCATACGATTTATGTCTGAGATCTGCAATACAATGGCTTTAAGGTTTATGTCATACAATGTTAAAGGTTTGAATTTGGTACGGAAGCGCTGGTTGGCGCTTAAGGCTTTTTAGTCCTCTGGGGCGGACGTTTAAGTTTGCAGCACGATATTTCCCCACGGCATACGTTGCTTCTGAGAAGACAGGTAAAGCGGGGGTTGCCATTTTGATTCGGAAGTCTTGTCCCATTAGGGTCCGTGACTCGTTCCTGGATCCTCATGGGAGATACATAGCCTTGGTCTGTGACTATCTGTCTACATCCTTTACTCTGATTAACCTATATGCTCCCAATGACGGTCAAATGGCTTTTTTGGACAAGACCCTTTCGGCCACTTCCCATTTTTCCCAGCCCTTTATGGTGGTAGGGGTTGATTTCAATCTTATTATGTCACCCTATAGGGATAGACAGTCCGTGAGTCGGGACACCCCTTCCCGTAGGCAGCTGAGTCAGGCTAAATCTTTTCGCAGGTGTATTCTCTCATTTAGGCTTTTTGACTCCTGGCGTATAAACCACCCTACATATAGACAATTTTTCTTTTATTCAGCTGCCCACAAGATGCATTCGGGATTAGATCAT
The DNA here is from genome assembly GCF_965119305.1 of Pelophylax lessonae. Taxonomy (NCBI): domain Eukaryota; kingdom Metazoa; phylum Chordata; class Amphibia; order Anura; family Ranidae; genus Pelophylax; species Pelophylax lessonae. The sequence continues at coordinate 153,104,851 of NC_138770.1, read as the reverse complement.
TTTTTCATCTCGGCTACGCTCATTTCATGTATGGTTCAGTCAGAGATCCTCCCCATCTCTTGGTCTGATCATGCTCCCATTGTTTTTGATGTCTCCATGGCGGGGGCCCCTCCTAAGGCCTGCCATTGGAGCCTGAATGATAGACTTCTTCAGATTCCGACAGTTCGGAATCGGTTGGAAGAAGGCCTGCAGGAATATTTTGCACTTAATGAGGGTTCTGTGTCTGAGGTTTCTACAATGTGGGAGGCCCATAAAGCTTACTTCAGGGGCAACTGTATCGCAGAGGGCTCTCGTTTGAAGAAAGATGCTGAGATTACGCGCATCTCGCTCCTGGCCGACCTTCGGGTGGCTGAGGGGCGTCTGCAGGTTTCCCCGTCAGTAGCCAGTCTTCGGCAGGTGGTCAATCTTCGAGACCGCATCAAGGCTCTGTATATGTCCAAGATGGTTAAATCCTTGATGTGGGCTCAGCAAAGATTTTATGAGTACTCTAATAAACCTCACAGAATGTTAGTAAATAGGCTTAAACCTAAACCTTTCCAATCTGTTCCAGATCTCCTGCTGCAGCCTGACGGTAGCCCCACCCACTGCCCTTATACCATGGCCGAAGTGTTTGGCAAATTTTATGGCAACCTGTATAATTGTCTGACTCCTGAGAATCACTTTAATTTTTCTGCTGACAAGTTTGAGAGTTTCTTTCAGGACTTAGACATCCCCAGTCTCTCTAAAGCCGATCTCGATAAACTAAACGCTGATATCTCCATGGATGAGTTGGCTGCCACGATCAAGGATCTACCCTCTCGAAAGGCCCCGGGTCCGGACGGGCTCCCATATATCTAGTACAAAACCTTCCTTCCGACCCTGGCCCCTCGTCTCCTGGATCTTTATGCTTCTTTGCTGGAGGGCAGGACGCCTCACTCTCACTTCCTTCACTCTTATATCTCTGTTATCCCCAAACCGGGTAAAGACGCCTCACTCCCAGATAATTACAGACCAATTGCTCTTCTCAACTCCGATTACAAAATATTCACTTCGATTTTGGCCAGTTTTCTGCCCAAATTGATAGATAGGGATCAGGTTGGATTTGTCCTTTCTCGACATGCAGGGGATAATACCAGACGAACTGTAGATCTGATCTCCCTGTTGAATAGGTTCCCTCGCCCAGCTCTTGTTCTTAGCTTGGATGCCCAGAAAGCTTTCGATAGGCTGAGCTGGCCCTATCTTTTCTCCACGCTTCAGAAGTTTGGTTTAAGGGGTCCCTTCTATAAAGCTTTGGAAGCCCTCTATTCCCCTGCCACGGCTCAGGTCCGTATGTCTGCCTTTGTGTCGCCTGTGTTCCCCATGTCCAATGGCACTCGGCAAGGCTGTCCCCTCTCCCCTTTGCTGTTTATATTGTGTCTGGAGCCGTTGGCGGAAGCTATACGCTCACACCCTGATATTGCTGGGGTCACTATGCGACATAGAGAATATAAGCTGTCCTTATTTGCGGATGACATATTGTTGACTTTGACAAATCCATTAGTTTCCTTGCCATCATTGCATGTTCTCCTGGACTCTTTTAGTGCTATCTCTGGGTACAAGGTAAATGCTTCTAAAACAGAGGCCATGCCCCTTCACGTCTCCCCAGATATTCTGTTCCAGTTGCAACACACTTATCCTTATAGATGGTGCATGCAGTCGCTCAAGTACTTGGGGGTACACTTGACCCCTTCCCACCCACAGCTCTATACTGCTAATTATGTTCCCCTAATTCGTGAGATATCTATGTCCCTTCAGCAATAGACCACCCTACCCATGTCCTTGCTGGGTCGTATTAATGTTTTAAAAATGTCTATTTTACCAAAACTGCTTTACTTGTTTGACACCCTTCCAGTTGCGATCCCAATGCCTCAACTCAAACTTCTACAACGTTCCTTTTTAAGGTTTATCTGGAACAATAAGGCACACAGGGTGGCTTCCTCAGTGGTGTTTGCTCCCCGGAGGCGGGGGGGATTGGGTGCTCCGGATATTGTTAAATCATATTATGCTTCCCACCTCCGGGTGGTGGCCTCCTGGTCTTCCTGGCTGGCCCCCAACTGGTGGTCAGAGATTGAGAGGGGGGCGATTTAGCGGTGTGCATCCCTGCTCGATGCTTTGGTCGCCAACCTTGCATATGGACGGTGTCCTGAGGGGCATGTGTTTGGATTCAATGCTGGTCACCAAGGGAGTCTGGCGCAAAGCCTGGGTCTCTACTCTCTCTCTTCGCCATGCCCTCCCCTTACCACGGTTTTGTTTAACCCATTGCTTCCCGATGGCCTTCGGGTGAGCCGATTATGGAATTGGACTCAGCCTCCACTTTTCCAGTTGCGCAGTTTGGTCCACCCGGTATCCCGTACATTCTTCACCTTTGAGAAGCTTCGAGAAAAATTCTCCTTACCAAAACAATCCTTTTATTTCTATCTCTAAATCCGTGATTTTTTCAGAACGTTGACGCCGTTGCTTGCTCTGGAGAGGCCCACGGCCTTTGAATTGTTATGTGGCCGGGGTTCTCATCAGGGTCATCTGGTGTCTTCAATTTATACTATTTTGCATGATGCTGTTCCGCTTACCGAGGATTCCCACTTTTACATGCGTAGGTGGTCTGGGATACCGGGTCAACCAATCACATTACCTATGTCGAATAGAATTTGGACGTCCACTTTTAATTCATTCCGTTGCGTGGCGCAGAGAGAGACTGCTCTCAAGATTCTCCTTTTTTGGTATAGGACCACAGAGCGCCTTCACAAGATGAATCCTTCTTGTTCCGCCTTGTGTTGGCGGTGCAGGGAGGATAAAGGTTCTCTTTATCATGTCTTTTGGTCGTGTCCCCTTGTAGGTCCTTTTTGGTCTATGGTTCTGGACATGCTCCGAGCCGTGGTGGGTTAAGAATTGCCATTGAACCCCTTGCATTGTCTACTAGGCCTACCATTCCCTAGGGTCTCAAAACCGGCATCCAAGCTGATATCCTCCTTCCTCCTCTTGGCTGCTAAGAGGGCCATCCCACTGTGTTGGCTACAGCAGTCTCCCCCAGACAGGGCCCTTTTCTTGAAACTGGTTTCAGACATCCGGGAAATGGAGTCCCTGACAGCAGGGTTGCATGATGAGCTGATTAAAATCAATGCTGTCTGGGAAGCCTGGGACTCCTATGCCTTGAACTCCCCCTGATCCCACTATTCCTTTCCTGAGGTGTATACTGTATATGTTTGTATGCTACTGTGCTTTTGCAGATTTCCTTTTCATCTTTGCAGTTATGTACTGTTTGATTGCTTGACTTGTTATCACTTTGTTTTTTTTTTGGTCTACTTTTGTTCTTTGGGGGCACAACTCCCTGTACTGATTGTTTTTTGTGCCATTATGATGTTTCTGTACCATGCTTTATTTTTTTTGTGTGTGCAAATAAAAATATAATTTAAAGAAAAAGAAAATGATAGAAAATTATTGGGCTGAACTCTTGGATAAGCAAATATTGTCTAAATACAAGAGCTATGTGTATCCTTACTGGAAACTTGGTGTTCTTTGTGTATGTCTTCCAAATATATGCAGTAATCCAATGTGAAAGTTTGCCTTTGTGCAGGCGCTTCCGACCATAAAGACGAGTCACTGCTGCTCTGTCTCCTTGTGCAGGCTGGGCTTGTCTCAGCCCCCTCCTGTAGTTTTCTGCAGGCAACCTGTAGTGGGTGGAGCCTAGTGGGTCCCTCTCACAGCTCTGCTCTCTGCACAATGTACAGCACAGTGATGATGTCATTGCTACTTTTACCAGAAAATAACTCTGTTGGCAAAATTATTTGGTGCACACAAAGTGGATTGATATATTTTGTGACTAATGAGGAATATATTAACTTGAAATCATTTGTGCCCAGAGTCCAGATTCAAATGTTGGAAGTGCTGACTTTATACATTTTGGGTCTATGGTAGTTAGGGATTTAAAGGCTAAATTCACTTTTTTTTTTTTATTCCAGCTTTCCTACTGTATGCACCAATATAGCATTAAACTACCTCTGTTGCTCTCTGAATACCTACAGACCTACCAATCCTGATAACAAAAGCATTTTTACTACTATTGCTCGCTACCTAGACAATTAACTTCATCAACTTATAGATATATCACTAGATATGTCTTATGCCATCACTAAGTACACTCATTTCTACCAACTCTGATTGAGTCAACTTTATCATCCTTGCACTGACTCCTCTCCCCAAACCCTCCCTTTGTTTTCCTGTCCCCTCCCTTACATGTCCCTACTTCTTACGTTTTGATGTCCAATCTGATACAAGGCTGGAATACTCCAGATGTTGGTGCTGGTCACTAACACCCGTTCATTCACACTTTCCTACAATATGGTACTTAATGATACTCATCTCTAAATTAATTCCTCCTTTATATAATATACTAACTGCTCCAATTAGTTTGCAGTCATGGGCTATATATTCTTCATATGTTAACTTCTTTTGGATTTGTTGAAAAGCCCATTGTTTACTTATTTACTATGTTCCAACTGACAATTCGCTTCCATATGTTCTTTTCCTTTATTCCTTTACAAGTATTTTGAACTGTTCAATATGTCAATATGTAAATTTCTTACTTTTATATTGTTATTTCAGAAATGTTGCCAAACCTTGTATTCTCTAATTTGCTAATCGAAATAAACTTGTTTGGAAAAAACTACCTCTGTTGCAGAAACAAAAAAAACTTTCTCTGTCTTTTAGGACAGGCCTTACCTCTCCTGAAGAAAACCCCTCCATTACCCAACCTGGAATTTGGTATTTGGGATGGAAAAATCTTTAGAAGGAAGTAGTTCACCAGCTGACCACTTTACCACACACCCTGCACCTGCCCTACCCCTCCAGGAGATTGCTCCATCCACTTCTGCCGTTACATGCTCTGCAGACATTCTCAGTGAGTTTCTCCCGCTATATAGAGCCATCAATAGTTTTATACCTACATTTTTCATAGATCATTCATTTGGCAGAGTGTGCAGGAGCGGAGCAATCACATAGTAGCATATGTGGAGCAGTGCTGTAGTACTAAAAACATGAAAAGAGTGTTCCTGAAAGTCTGTAAAGCTTCCTCATACACTATACACTCTGTTTGCATAATTTCCTTTTGATCTTCTATCAACTATGTAGTGCAAGTGCATACATTTTGCCGTCTGAAAAAATGAACCATAAATGCAGCAAAACACAAAAAATGTGCAAACCACTAGACATCAAAGTATCCTATGAGCTGCTTTGCCACTTTTTAGGGCAGCCCACTAAAGTCAATAAGCTGCCCTATCCGTGTCATGTGAAAAACAAGTCATAAAACTTGTGCTTTCACTATGCTAGGTGTAAATGATGCCTGAAAGTGAAATAGGTGTGTTTACAAAAGGACAATGAGGCTCCATTCACATCTTCATGTTTGCAAGCACATGGCAAACCACACAGAAAATGAGTGCTTTGCCGTGCTTTTTGGAAATGCGCTGCAAAAGCACATCGCATTTAAATGTTAAAGGCAGTCCAAATGCAGGTAGCAGGTGCGGGTCTTCCAAACGTACTGCAAGCACACCAAAAAGTGCAGTAAGAAAGCACCACGTTCTGCTCTAAAAAAAAAACTACAGGAAGTGATGGGAGCAGAAAGCATTTTTTTACATTTACATTTCAAATTGAGAGGTGAAAATGTTAAGCTTCTGTGGACAAGGTAAGTGAGAGATAAGCACATTGGGGTGGCCTGGGAAGAAAGGACATTAGAAAAGGCTTCTATTTCTTATGAAAAGTGCAATTCTGCTTGAAAAGGTAAACTTAGTCTTTAAGAAAGACAACAAAAGGGAGTTGGGTAAGAATATTCAAAATATGAGGGATCTCTGGCAATTCCAAAAGAAATTAAAAGTTTAGCTCTCATCAATTCTAACTGTATGCAGAGTCGCTATTCCCTGTCTCCAACATGCTCATTATCCCGGCAATTATAACAGGTTACTCAGGTTGAAAATGACCCCAGCTCATTATTCTAAGGTCAAACAGGAAGTCCTGCATTTGCAGGGGGTCCATAGTCTGCTAAAAATGAAAAAAGATAGCTACATTACTTCTATCTGTAAAATATGCAGCCGGCATATTCAACTGTGATCATTATTTTTACCATATATCACAGCCTATTCTATGTGCACTTTCACCTCCCCCTGACTCTAATAAGAGTGCTATATGCTGTGCTATACTGAGTTGCCATTTTAAAGTGAAACTAATTTTGTAGCGAAAATAATACTGCATTCCAGGTGAACTATATACGGTGTATTGCAAGGATTTTCCACACAGTTTACTGCAGGTTCTTACTTTTGTTTTTATCTTAGATATGCAAGTTTTGGCATTTTTTTTTTTTACTTTTATCAATTGGACTGCTAAGTGAAAAGATTACTATCATTATAATCACCAAATTATTCTCAATGCTCTAATTTAGACTGTATGGCTCCTTTAGGGCTCATTGAAATGTGTGGACAAGGGACAGTAAAGGCATGTGGTTGAGCCAACTGAACTTCTCAATTGCGGCAACAAATAAAACCCCGGCCTGCCACCCCTGTGAAAATCAATCTTTTGCCTCCTTACTGCCTGTTTTAAAGTATAACTAAAGGCAAAACTTTTTTTTTAGTTTTGGATATAGGGGAGAGGGACTAGAAAGCTTGTCAGTTTTTATTGCTGTCTGTGTCCCCGTTGGGGAGATTCACCTTCTCTATTTTTCCTGTTTACCATTATCATTGAAAGTGAAAGTAAAAGAAATTCCCAAATGTTGGGTTGTCCCCAGAAAAGTAATAAAGGGGAAATCTTCCAATGGGGACACTAGTTCTGGTGACCTGAGGGCCCCCAAGAGATTTCCTAATTAGCAGGGATTTCCTCTCACTTCCTGTTTTAGCTATGTGACAGGAAGTGAAGGTAAATCTCCCCGATGGGACAAAGATTACAAGGGCTATAACCCTCCCTTACTCTATCCAAAATGAAAAAAGCTTTGCCTATAGTTCTCCTTTAACTCTCAATTGTCCAAAAAATGCAATGCATTGTGGTACTTCCCATAAAACATGACCGATTTAAAGTTGTTGTAAATCTCTGAAATCAAAAATGAACAAATCATATTCCTTTATAATGTGTACTTACCTCAATCCACAGCACTTAGTGTGGTTCCCATCTGCCCTCCTATCTCTCTGTTATCTTGATGAGTCACTTGTTTATGATAATGCCGACACCACAGAATCTTGGCGGAAATCCTTGTCACCCCTCCTCCAGCACACAGAAGGTGATTGACAGCTTATGAGACTTTGTAGGGAAAGGTGTCCTTTCCCTCTACTAAGTACTCAGTATAAACTCACTGTAACGCTCCTGCGTTTTTATTGTAAGCTGGATTTGCAGCTGCAGAATCTCCACTCAGTAGTCATGTAGAGATGTGTTGGAATACCAGATCCAACTCTCCAGACTCATCACTGTGGGCCTGTCTGCTTCAGCATACAGATATACACACACTCAATAAGATGTTCCTGGAGTGATAGGATGTATATGATAGTATGGAGGTGATGTGCTGAAGGGACAGGTGTGAGCAGTGACAGTAATGGTAAGCACTTGATAGTAATGTTCAGGAGAGTAGTAGATGGTAATAGGTAGAATGCAGATAGGTTAGTAATCATGTATAGTAACAGGTGGTAAGGACAGCAGATGACATAGACAGGATAGACTAACCCAGTGCAAGGATAGATGGTAGTAGACTCAAGAGCTAGCAATCTATGTAACAGTGCAGATGGTAGAATTAGTATGCATAGATATTAACAGTCCTTAATGTGCAGAAGATGATAGTGTAAGTTAGTTATGGAGGATTCCCCTGTGGGGTACTTATCACTAGTAAGGTTTAGTAAGTAGAGGGGTCCAGTAGTGAGGGAGTGATCCGGTAGCGAGATACGGGATCAGATGCGAGGTTCTGGTCTGTTCCAGGTAAAGGCAAATAGCTGGAGGTTCCGACAGCAAGACAAGGCTTGTGAACATGTAGACACACATTGAACGAACAACGTGAGAGAGAATGCTGGCGATTGAAATAGCCGCTCAGCGGCGCTCAGCGATGACGTCATCTGTCTTAAAGGTGTATGCGTTCCACCTAACTAGAAAGGTGGGACGCAATGTTTTGAAAGGAAAATGGTAAATAAGGGTACCAAAGGTACCAGAATCTTACAGTACCCCCCCCCCCCTTAAGGCCGGCCCCCGGAAGGCCTATAGCACTGGTTTCTCCGGGTATTTCGAGTGAAACCTTCGTATAAGCCTAGGTGCGTGAACATCAGAGGTATCCAACCAGGTGTCGTCTTGGGGTCCATAGTTCTTCCATCTTATGAGATATTGGAGTCTTCCTCTGTGGATACGAGAATCCAAAATCTCCTTAATCTCATATTCTTCTCAACTTGTACTGGAGGTGGAGGCAAGATGGTAGGCCTTATTCCTTGGTTAGGAACATGTGGCTTCAGTAGCGACACATGAAAGATGGGATGTATTTTGAGATCTGCCGGTAAGGTGAGTTGCACTGCAGCTTTTCCAATGAGTTTCTTAATTGGGAAGGGTCCCAGAAATAAAGGTCCAAGCTTTTTGCTAGGGATCTTTAATCTTAAATTTTTTGTCGATAGCCAAACGAGGTCCCCAATAGCATATTGCAGAGAAGGTCTTCTACGAAGGTCATAGTACCTTTTTTGTTGACTATGAGCGTGTGTGATGGTGGTATTAAGTAAACCCAGAGAGTCTTTTATTTGGGTAAGATAATCCGAGGCTACTGGGTTACTTGACGGTAGAATGCGTGGTGGAAGAAGTGTGGGATGAAACCCATAGTTCAAGTAGAACGGACTTTGCTTAGTAGTACTGTGGGTTGCGTTGTTATAAGCAAATTCCGGGGGGGTCCACCCAATCATCCTGTAAGTATGATGTGTAGCAACGCAGATATTGTTCTATACACTGGTTGACTCTTTCAGTCTGTCCGTTGGTCTGAGGGTGGTAGGGAGAAGTGAGCTTTCGCTCAATCCGTAGTATTTGACATAGAGCTTGCCAAAATTTGGAGATAAACTGTGAACCACAGTCGGATAAAAGAGTCTTTGGAATTCCATGTAATTTGAACACATGTTTCATTAGTAGTTCCGCTGTTTGTTTAGATGAAGGTAGTCTGTGAATAGCAATGAAATGTGCCATCTTTGTCAGATGGTCCACTGACACTAGAATGGTATTAAATCCTTTGGAAGGTGGTAGTTCTACTATAAAGTCTAAGGACACAACTTCCCATGGGACCTGGGGTATTGGTAGACTGCAGAGTAGACCAGATGGTTTTGTAGTGTCAATTTTGGACCTTGCACAGATGTCACATGAAGAAACAAATTTTTGTACAGACGTCTTCATATCAGGCCACCAAACTGCCTGGTAAGCAAATTAAGGGTTTTCGTCATACCCATATGTCCTGCCATGGGCACATCATGTGATAATTCCAAGATCTTGGTGCGCATAGTAGGGGGTATGTAGAGTTTGTCGTGGTAATAGAGGAAGCCTTCTGCATCAGTACTTAGTTGTGGTGGAGGTGAATCCAATCTTATACTGTGCAAAATCTCTTCCTTCAGGGAACGAACAACTCCAATAATACGTTCATAGGGTATTATAGGAATAGAAGGGATTTCGGCGCAGTTATCTTCGGTTAATCGTGATAGGGCTTCCGCTTTTTTATTTTTGTCTGCAGGCGTGTAGGTCACTAGAAAGTTGAATCTTAGGAAGAATAATGACCATCGTACCTGCCGGTGGGAAAGAGTTTTGTTAGTCTGGAGGTATTGAAGGTTTTTATGATCTGTATATATGAGTATTGGTAATTGGGTACCTTCAAGTAGATGTCGCCAATTCTCCAGTGCCAGTTTTATGGCAAGCAACTCCTTTTCACCCACTGGGTAATTTACCTCTGGGCTGCTTAGTAATTTTGAGAAGAAAGCAACTGGGTGGAGTGGTGAAGTATTTGTTGGTCGTTGGGAGAGAACTGCTCCTACTGCCATATTTGACGCATCTACCTCCAGAATATATTGAAGGGATGGGTCTGGATGGCGTAGTATGGGAGCAGAAGTAAAGCTTGATTTTAACAAGCGGAAAGCTCCATTTGCTTCTTCTGACCATTTGAATGGTTTCTTTATACTTGTAAGTTGTGTGAGAGGTTTCACAATAGCAGAGAAGTTCTTGATGAACTTCCTATAGAAGTTTGAAAATCCAAGGAATCGCTGTAATGCCTTACGAGTTCTTGGTATAGGCCAATCCAGAATACAGGATATCTTGCTCATATCCATCTTGATTCCGGTTTTGGATATGATGTATCCTAAGAATAATATTTCTTCTTTATGGAATAGGCATTTTTTTAATTTCACGTATAGATTGTGTGCAAGTAATCTGGATAACACAAGTCTTACATGTTTTATATGTTCAGACAGAGATCGAGAATAGATAAGTATATCGTCCAGATATACCACAACACAGACATCAAGTAAGTCTCTAAAGATGTCGTTTATGAACCTTTGAAAAGCTGCGGGAGCATTACATAACCCCGATGGCATCACAAGATATCCGAATAATCCGTATCTGGTTCTGAATGCTGTTTTCCACTCATCTCCGTCACAGATTCGGATTAGGTTGTATGCCCCTTTTAGGTCCAATTTAGAGAAGTAGGTAGCCCCACGCACTTGTTCAATGAGTTCAGGGATGAGCGGTAAAGGATAGCGATCCTTTATTGTAATGGTATTTAATTGCCTATAATCGATAATAGGCCTAAGACTTAAATCCTTATTGCGGACAAAGAAAAGTCCTGCAGCTGTGGAAGAAGTAGAGGGTCTGATGAACCCTTTTGTCAAATTCTCATCCAAGTATTCCTTGAGATGAGAGAGTTCATCCTGTGAAAGAGGATAAACATGACCGAAAGGCAATTTGCTGTTAGGGAGTAGATCGATAGTGCAATCATAATCCCTATGGGGAGGCAACACTTGAGCATTTTTCTCAAGGAATACTTCGGACAGATCCTGATAGCATAGTGGTGCAATCTCGTCTGACACCACAGACAGGATCTTTCCATAAGATGGGAGGTTACACGTAATCTCACAATAATGAGAAGGGAAAGTTAAAGTCCGTCTTTTCCAATCTATGATTGGTTGATGTGTGTGTAACCAGGGGAGTCCCAAAATAATGGGAAAATGGGGTGAAGATAGTATATCAAAGGAGGTGGTCTCCATATGAGACTCGTTAGCAGTGACAAGGAGTGCTTGTGTCTGATTGGTGATTGGACCAGAAGATAGCGGGATACCGTTAATGAAACTAACAGAAACAGGTTTAGGTTTTGAAATAATAGGTATTTTATTTAAGGTAACAAAACGTGTATCGATATAGTTTCCACAAGATCCTGTGTCGATCATAGCCTTGGTAGTAATCCTAGTCTGGTCCCACTGTAATGTTAAATGAACAAAAAGATAAGGTTTAGAAAAGGAAGTCGTTAATCCCCCTAGCAAGACATGTGAACACTCACCCTCTTTTTTGCGGACAAGGGGACAGACGCTTATCAAATGATCCGGGGATGCGCAGTACATGCAGAGATTACTGGATCTTCTCCTGGCTCGTTCAGGAGTTGATAAAGGTGAGCGTATGGTTCCTACCTCCATAGGAGTAGGGTCAACGGCCGAAATCCGAGAAGGACTAGACAATGCCATTCCCATTTTTTCAGCCTTTCTTTCTCGCAGTCGCCTGTCAATGTTGATACTGAGTTGTATTAAGGTATCCAAAGTGCCAGGTAAATCCGCTCGGGCGAGCTCATCTTTAACGGCTTCTGACAACCCGAGTCTGAACTGAGTTCGCAGAGATGTATCATTCCACCCTGAATCAAGGGTCCATCTTTTGAACTCTGCTACAAAGTCTTCTACAGGTCTCCTTCCTTGTTTTAAAGCCCTTAATTGGACATCAGCAGTACTCTGCCTAAAGGGGTCATCATATAAACTAGCGAGTTCCGCTAGGAATAAAGGATAGGAGTTGAGAAGCTGATCATTTTTCTCAAAGAGAGAGTCTGCCCAGGCCGGTGGATCACCGTTAAGTATGAAATGACGGTACAGACTTTAATTTGATCAGTAGGGTAAGTACGCGGTTTTAGCAAAAAAAGCAATTGACATGCGTTTTTGAATTCACAAAATTTTTTCCGATCATCTGTAAACACTAGAGGAGGGTTTATTTTGGGTTCAGGGGGCTGAGCAGCAGTAAGCTGGGAAAGGCGGGTTACCTGCTGTCTCAGAGTCTGATTGTCTTCTTTTACTTCAGTAAGAGCAAGTATTAATGCATTTACTTGTTGTGTTGATTGTGTCACTTGAGTGGGCAATTCTGCTGAATCCATTTTTTTTTTTTATGGTTCGTTCAATCTGTAACGCTCCTGCGTTTTTATTGTAAGCTGGATTTGCAGCTGCAGAATCTCCACTCAGTAGTCATGTAGAGATGTGTTGGAATACCAGATCCAACTCTCCAGACTCATCACTGTGGGCCTGTCTGCTTCAGCATACAGATATACACACACTCAATAAGATGTTCCTGGAGTGATAGGATGTATATGATAGTATGAAGGTGATGTGCTGAAGGGACAGGTGTGAGCAGTGACAGTAATGGTATGCACTTGATAGTAATGTTCAGGAGAGTAGTAGATGGTAATAGGTAGAATGCAGATAGGTTAGTAATCATGTATAGTAACAGGTGGTAAGGACAGCAGATGACATAGACAGGATAGACTAACCCAGTGCAAGGATAGATGGTAGTAGACTCAAGAGCTAGCAATCTATGTAACAGTGCAGATGGTAGAATTAGTATGCATAGATATTAACAGTCCTTAATGTGCAGAAGATGATAGTGTAAGTTAGTTATGGAGGATTCCCCTGTGGGGTACTTATCACTAGTAAGGTTTAGTAAGTAGAGGGGTCCAGTAGTGAGGGAGTGATCCGGTAGCGAGATACGGGATCAGATGCGAGGTTCCGGTCTGTTCCAGGTAAAGGCAAATAGCTGGAGGTTCCGACAGCAAGACAAGGCTTGTGAGCATGTAGACACACATTGAACGAACAACGTGAGAGAGAATGCTGGCGATTGAAATAGCCGCTCAGCGGCGCTCAGCGATGACATCATCCGTCTTAAAGGTGTATGCGTTCCACCTAACTAGAAAGGTGGGACGCAATGACCTTGTTTAAGTTACTCTTCAGGGTCTAACTTGGCACCCCCTTTCTCACTTGGGGTGTGCCGAACCTCTGTCCACTGACTCTCCACTGGAGACCCCTTGCAATCTTCCCGGTACTCACAGACACTGTTTTTCCCAAGGTTGCTCTGCCTCCAACTCCACTTGTCAGCTTTCCTGGACCTCCTGGCTCAGCTCCACATGCCTAGTTTACTAGGCCGACTGCCTGTGACCACCTTCCACAGCAAACAGGAGGAGAGACAGCCGTCACCCTCCTCCTGGGACCTTCCTGCCCAAAGACACCCTGTCACATGTGCCCTTGGCTTTTATTACATATCCCAGGATGCACCACTGTTTGTGCAAACCCACTGGCAAAACCTGTGTGTCACAGGCTGGGTTTCCCCCACTGTCCAACAGGCTCCCCTATTGGATACAGTGGGGACACTCCCTCAGCCCAGATGAATCACACCTGGACACATGCAACAGGCATAACTACTAATTAAGCTCCCCTGATAAGCAGATGGAGCAGGCTAAGTTTTACCTACTACTCCCCTGTTAAGCAGGCAGAGCAAACTACTCTCTCTTCCTAGCACCTATCTAGGAGGGTGCTTCACATGTATATAAATTTATATAATTTTAGTAGATCTGAAACATGAACTGAAAGAAATACAAGGGAACCATTGCTGTCCTCCTTCAAAAAGTCCTAGTTATCTGGAAGCCTCTACTCTACTGATAACTGTTACAGTGCTTTAACACAGTGCCACATGTTAAGCATTGTGGAAAAGTACTAAAATGCACTGAAAAAAGGTATATACACAAATTTTTCATAATGCAGAGCACCATGATGCATGTTAGTGCATTACCACACAGCGCAAAGGAACCTGGGTGTTGTCATTGTTCAAGGACATTACCAAGGATGCCCCCCAGCTTGTTTACAATGTGAAACAAGCTGGTAGGTGGGCAGGAGGATGGGTAGATGATTTGGCCAAGTCTGGCCATTTCGTTTGAACGGTAAATTGTAAACAAGCAAGGTTAGGGCCGCACTTAAAGCTCATCCCTAAATGCCAGGCAGTATGTGACCTGAAATCACCCAGCCCCCGTGTATATGAAGTCCTATTATTTTTTAAATTGTAGAAAGTCTCCTCTAGAACTTCAATGTATAATCTGTCAAGCAGAAGAAAAAACTCCCTTGTTAAATCATCAGTTTAAATAACACCTCTGAGCTTCAGTGGTGGCTTCTTAAAGCAAGAACATTTAATTTCGAATGACAGAGGAAGAACTAGATCAATTAATTCTGCAAAAAGAACATATTTTCAAGCTGAGCTTTTAGTGATCCATGTGGAGTAGAAATTTATACTCCAAGACAATGACAAATTACTCTGTAGCATAGTATATCGATTCTAGTAAAAATTTTATTTTTGGCTGTTCTGGATACCTACCTTTTTGAATAGGAACCTGCAACTAGTGCTGTTGCAACATTTTGACATACATTTTCTTCTTCTTTTTTTTTAAAGTTGTTCCCCAAGCAAAATCCTCTAGGGTCTTGGCCTTCACCCATAAAAACAATACCCCCAACTGCCATTCAGCTTCTAACCATGTGCATTAGAAGTTGCAGCGAGGCAGATGGAGCCCAGGGGCTGACTGACAACTTTTGGCCCAGGGGGTAAAGTACAACCCCGAGGTGCATGGTGCAGCGACTTGGCCCCCTTCCCACTCTCCTTCTTCCTTGCCCTCTTCCAACCACTATCCTAGGCTGAAGCTCTGCTTTAGGTAGTCTCTGCTCACTGGGAACGTCGGGCTGGACAGTGCCTTCTGCACCGACTCCAGGTTCCCTGAACTGCCTGGCAGTAGGCGGCCGAGGCTGCAGGGGGGAGCCGGGATGGCTCGGTCGGGGCAGGTCAGGGGAGGAGAGCCTCAAGTGGGGCACGGAGCAGCCTGCGCTCTGTCCTTGTCCTAATTCCACTCTCGGTAGTACACTGGCGGGCATTTTTTTTCTCCTCTTCATCAGGAAGCCTTTAAGCATGTCTGCGGCTTAAGTGGTGCAGTCTTTTTAAAGAGCATCAGAGCAGCCCAGGAGACAATTGCCCCCTGCCCAGTCTGCCCCTGAGCCAACTCCATGTTCTGGTTGGAGCACATCTACCATCACTTAGCTCTTTCCTCTCTAGCCATACTGAACCTTCTCCACTCCTTTCATTCATTGTATTTCAGTACTTTCAATCATGAAGGTTCAGTATCACATGTGAGCTTTACCTAAGGCTGTTTACATACAAATAAAGCATGTCTAACAATACTCACTCTTCCAAACTGACATCCACCCATCAAGGTGTTTTGATATTCTATATTCTCCCAAGAGCCAGCCCACTGCTTGCATAAGCATAAGGGCTAAGGGCTAAGGGCTTTTGAGAATTCTACTGAGGTAGAGTGCTGTCAAGTTTTCAGGAAGCCTTACTTTTCTGCCCCCCCCCCCCACCCTGGTGTTGTGGTATGTATTCGTTAGGTGTGCGTGTGTAGGTGCCCCTCCCCCCCCTTTTTTTTTTTCTCTATTTTCTCTCTTTCTCCTTCCTCCCTCTCTCCTCTCTCTCTCTTCTTCTCTCCCCCCTCTTCCTCTACCCCCTTCCCCCCTCCTTCTTCCCTCCACTCCCCATCATGCGTTGCCCTCCCTCCCTTGTCCTCTGTGCTCTTTGCTGGTTGGTTAGGCCAATTAGCGAGCACTCCCCACGCCTTTTATGAACGCCTTCTTACAATGTGCCTTGTAGCTCTACCCCCCCTCTCACCTCCCCCTCATGGGGACGGTCGCCGGACCCCGTGTTGGGGGAGGACGTTGTGCTTGGACCCTTCTCCATGGGACACTTGCTCCTTGCGGCCTTATCCGTTGTGCCTTTACATGTCCTGCCTGTGTCCCTTGCTATACCCTGCCCTGCCTGGGCAGCCTGAGGTTATTTTGTCTCCATATGCTAATTTCTATGCCGCCCTCTGTTCCTATGGACCCCATGATGCCTACACTTGTTAAGGAGACTCTCTCCTCTCATACTGTTTATAGGCTGTTATGTATTATTTTGTACTGCTCACTTTGTATTGAAATATGCTATTTTCGAGTGGCTTGTGTACTTCTTGTTTCTATATGGCGTTCATTTCATGTAATGCTCTTTACCCTTTCCTTAATAAATTGTTTTGAAAAAAAAAAAAAGTTTTCAGGAAGCCTTTATATGGCACACTCAGTGCTATATATAGTATATTTGCACCTAAAAATGGCCTCGAAATTTTGCAGTAATGCTGTGCCCAAATCAGGTACAGACTTTCCCAAGATGGTGCCCTTTGCCCATAGAAGTGCATATACTAGCCCTCTGTAGGGTTTACACCAGTTTTAGTCATAGCAGTCATATGAATGCTTCAACCAACTCAGCCTAGGCTAAGTGAAGCAACTGGTCTGATTCTTGATAATGCAAAGTGGGTAAAATCCTGTAATGTATAGGGACGTGGAATGAAGTGTGTGCATATATGTTATTTTTTGAGTAATGGAGAGAGTCAAGTAAAAGAAGTAGAAGCAAACAGTTTGGGAGAAGAGACTATAGAGGCCAGTCACAGAGGTTCTGTCAAAGGGGTGGATTGAGGGCTATATGGTCTACCCATTTAACCATTAGGGAACCAAAGCTAGGGTCCACTGCATAGCAGAACCCTCCTATGGACATTTTGTGGCCTAGCGATGCATACAGCAATTTCCCTCTATGCCTTTGGATTGAAGCAAGAAAAGTGTAATGTGTAACGTGTATAATGAACTGGTGGAGAAAAATCTGTGTTATACTCTGTTTCAAAATATCTTTGTAGTCAGAACCAGTATATGTGTCACTGGCAAGTGAAAAGATAGTATCCTTCTGTTGCGGGCCCTGGTGATTGATTATAGATTATAAGTTATAGATTGCCCTGCGGCCATAAGATAACTCACACATCAAGTGGTACCATCATGCAAATGCCTAAATTATTAATATTAAACAGTCCTAACTTGTCATTCCCCCATGCTATTGATCAACACTGTGGCCCCCTGTTTCAGTGGCAACCAATCTCCCCATGTTTTGTTCTTATTGCACCAGGACAGGAAATAAGAGAAGATCTCCCCAATGGGGTCACAGACAGGGATAAAAACCAGATAGAAATATTATCTCATTCAGTCTGTAGCTAGAACAAAAAATTATAATATTAGCAATAAGACTGTTATACTAGCCCTGGAGTTGCGAAATGACAGCCTAATAAAAACATTATACTTTGACTTCCACCTTAAAAGGAACCCCTTGGTATCCACTGCTGACTTTGCTTATGCGGGTACAGGTTCCAGGGCTGTCATCCTTATCCTTCTTTGACTGATATAAAACAGGTATCTGCATGTTAGATGCTGGGATGCTTTATGTGATTCTGTGACACCTTTGGAGCCTGTACCAATAGCAGCTTCTGTGTTTTCCTCCTTAAAGGGTCCTGTTAAACACAAAGGTCTGTCAGTCAACTGAGGGTAAATCTAACCATCACACAGTGCCGGGACAAGGTCATCTAGTGCCCAGGACACTTCCCTTAAGGTTAGGGTCAGGGCGCCCTGACCCCATCAATGCACTTAACCATTGCATCCAGGGCAGCCATCCCTCCTGCCCACCCCATGTCCTGGCCCTGCCATCACAGTCTGTGTAATCCGATTCAAAAGTAGACACAATCAAACAAGCATTGATGGTAGGAACTTTAACAGATTTTCAATGCCTGTACTTTACTGCACAATACACCTTAAAAAGATAAGTGCCCATAACCCAGTATGATACACAGTATGCCTGCTAGTTATTTTAGTCCTGACCAGAGTTCTCTTTAATCATAGACATAAATACTCATACTAAGTAGGCCAATCCAATATGCATTATACAATATACATTCTTTTAGCACTCTTAAGGGATATAGAGAATACCCATAGGACGTGCCTGGTATAGAAATAGAAACTGCTTACAGATGTCTGCCGGTGTTGATGTATAATAGTAAACAGTAAAACATATCAGTTTAGGATACAGACTGCAATAAAAACAATATTTTTCTTACAACGCAACATAAACTTTAGTACTGGGCAGCTACATAAAAATGCAGATTGGCATTTTACTGGTATTGAAGTATTAATAAAGTGCATAATAAAGTAATTTGTCTCTCATATACAATATACAATTTTTTTTTTATCTGTGAGATCATATGAGACTAGAAGGTTTCTGACTGGTGCAACATCTGAATATTCAGTATTTAGAATCCAGGACAACACATGTGAGTATTATTGTAGAAGCTTACCTCCCTTTAAAAATATGAAGTGCAGCCATTTTATTGTACTTGAGTTGCTTTTCTTTAGATTCATCAGGTGATCCTGCCAGCAGGAGCACTTCATTTTTACAGGGTGCCAACACTGCTCCTACAGTGTCTCACTGCAGGGAACATCATTGTCATCCTGTGCTGCATGCTCCCTAGTAGGGATGATCTTGGGGTTCGGACCGATGTTTGATCTGAATTTTACATGTTCAGATTCTGGCAAATGGTTAAATTAAATAGAGGAGACTCTCAAAATTATAGAGTTAGGACTTCAGTATAGTGGGGTGCTGTGACGTGGCCACTGCAGCTTATGCATTTATTTGCAAATGTGTGCAAACTAAACTCCTTGGTTTAAACGCAAACTGTTAGGCCTCTTTCACACATACAGTCCGTTTGTCCGTTTTTCATCCATCGGTTGACGGATGAAAAACGGACATCAATGCATCTCTATGTAAAAACAGATGACAATGGATGATCATCCGTTAACATCTGTTTTCATCCGCTTCCGTTAATGTTCATTTTTTGGAACGGATGAATGCCCTATTTTTCATCCATCAAAACAAACGGATCAGACAAAAAACGGATGTAAATGGACAAACGGTCAGTTTTTCAACCGTTTCTGCATTGGTAGTGGATGTAAAAAAAAAATGGATGAAAAACGGATGAAAAATGGATGAAAAACAGATGAAGAACTGATAAATTTTGACGTGACTGAATTGATGAACTGAACAGACTGTATGTGTGAAAGGGGCCTTAGACAGGACAGTGTGGTTTGTTGCAGGCTGGCTGGTAAGTGAGCTGGGAATTTGTGTTTGTTATTTTTTTGAGATGCATTGCCCTTCCATGTACTCCTTGCTGAAAAAGGCCAGTTATGTGTTGGAGTGGTTGCCATTTGTTTGTAAATGGAGTTTTCGGCTGAGCTTAACCTCTAGCTGCTGAAATGTTTAGCTGCTAAATATGGCACCTTTCCACTAAGGCCAGTTGTTGGGGAGCTAGCAGCCACTAGGTTTCTAGCAACCAGGGACATATCCCTACCTGGGGAAAAGAGTGTTGGTTCCCCACCCAAAAATTCACTCCAGACCCTTTAGGTACCTTCTACCATGAGGACAAGGGCCACTTCCTCACAACCCTGGTCCGGTGGTTGTGGGGGTCTGCAGGTGAGAGGCTGACTGAAATCTTTAAGCCCCATTTAAAAAAGGGTTCCTCAGATAATGCCCTTTCTACTAGAAGAAGTAGGGGTACATACTTCTACTCGTTTGCCCAAAAAAATATACTAAGTAAAAAAACACACTGATACACTTTGACGAGTCCTTTTTAGAAAAAAAAAAAAAAAAAAATTACACAATATAAATCCATTGTCAATTAAGTAGGCCAGCAATGCAGATTCTGCTCATTCGAAATTACCTTTGATAAGTACATGTACATACTATAGGACTAGTTAAGATTTTTCGTGCCCCGGGGCAAATTCAACTATTTGAAATTCCTTAGTTCCCGTTAGTTTCAACAAAATGTTTCCAACCTTTATTTCTTTTTTTTTTTTTTTGTTGCTCGCTCTGTTAAAAAACAATTGTTGAACCATCCTCTTTAATGAATTACTAAAGCCAGATTTAAAAAATAAAATAAAATAACAAACATGTTATACTTACCTGCTCTGTTCAGTGGTATTGCACAGAGTGGCCCCGATCCTCCTCTTCTGGGGTCCCCGTCGGCGATCTTGGCTCCTCCTCATTTTTTTATATCCACCATAGCCAGCCATTTGCGTGACCTGCGCTCCCCTGACCTGTGTGTCTATGGAACCAGGCTCCATAGACTTACAAAGCGGGACTTAGGCCCGCCCCCTATTTCCTCTTTACTGCATTTGATTGACAGCAGCAAGAACGAATGGCTCCTACTGCTTCTTGAATGCTGTGTGAAGAGGAACTAAGGGGAGAATAGATGCAGCTGTGCTCAGTGCTGATCTCTTCCCCTCTCTACTCTTCATACAGGGGAAGGGAAATTGAAAATGTTTTTTTGCCTTAATGCAAATAATGCATTAAGGTAAAAAACATTTTCAGATTTGGTAACACTTTAACTTCTAAATAATCAATGGAATGTTCTGAAAACTACAGGCCAGCTTAAGAAACTAATGATTAGGAATTAATCACTACGCTACTAGTTGCATGTAATAATGATTAGTCTTACAAATTTGGAACATTGTGTGAATACTAGTGATTAATCACTACTACATGCTATACTCTGTAGGGAGCCCAATTCACACGCTAATGAAAAATTGTGGTCAATTTTAGTAGCACAATAGTGCTACCAAGAATCACTCTTCAGTTCCTAACCTAAATCAAAAGATTGACTGCATAGAATTGCAAATCAATTGTCAGGTAAAGCAGTAAAATATATTGTATGTATCTCCACTGTGTATAAAAGCTGTTTGCCTGGAGTTACTTTAAGGCTTTCTATACACAAGTGCCCGTGCCGCACATGTGTACACCATGTGGGAATTTAGGGACTGTTCTGCAATTTCTGAATGGTATGTGTTTTCCCCCAGGCATATGTAGTGAATGTAAACATGCACACCTGCCTTCCTGAGTATGCAGCCAAGCATGGCTATGAAGATTGTGCATTTAAAAACAAGACTAAGGCAAATGTGAACTTTTCTGTGCTGTAGTTATACAGCTGTTATTTCGGTGCACATCTCATCTTCCCCCCAACTGCTGAAAAGCTACTACTGATCTTATTGTTTAGTATGTATAGGTATATCACCTCTTAGCAGATAGAATACTAATGTACAAAGAGGAATAGTCAAGTCATGCCAGATACTTTCATGAGTGTTAGCTATATGTATAAAAAAAGAAGTTTGGTTTATGTACATATTTCCGAAGTGTCGCTATTCATGTGCAAGCAATAAAGTTACATTTATATAGTAAACAAGACAGACAAAAAAACAACATTTTGAAAATTGTAAATGATACAAATCATATGGGACACATTACAATATAGTTAACATTGCTTCCTTTTAAATTTAGTGAATATATCCTGTACCAGAGGAGATGAGAGAGGAACCATAAGATGTTTATAAAGGGTCAGTCCAGATAAAAAATTATTATGTTTCTTTGGAATTTCACTTGTATTTTCTCCCCTCCTAAATCCTGCTTCTTCTGACCTCTCCGGAGTCTCTCTCCTTTTGATGCACATTTCATTGTGCCTGCTGTATTCTCCTCAACATTGATTAAATAAAAAGACACTTAAAGCGGACCTTCAGTCATTTTTTCATCTTTCCATCTAATAAATCTTCTACCCTTGTTTTTCTAACTTTGGATAGTAAAACATTTTTTTGTTCTGCCAGTAAATACTGTATACAGCCCACTTTCTCCTTCTTGCCTAGGCTAATGACATCATGCAAAGCTCTTTCTCTCAATCTCGTAAGAGTTTGCCAGCAAGGGAGGAGTGATGAGTCATAGGAGAGCCAAGGAGAGCTGCAGAGCAGGAGGGGGCTGGACGAGGGCTGAGACAACAGGAGACTGCAGAGACCCATGTCATTTATCAAGAGAGGAGAAATGTGCAGGCAAGCAGCAGTTTGAGCGTGTCCGTCTGAAAATTATGTATATGTATGTGTGTGTGTGCGTGTGTGTGTGTGTGTGTGTGTGTTTGTCTGTATATGTGAGTGTGTCTGCATATATGCATATATGTTTGTGTGTCTGTGTGCCTCTGTGTGTCTGTGTAAATCCAGGAAGTGAACAGTCAACAGCCTCAGCTGCCCACAGTTAAAATGGCTGCAGCCAGACTTAGTGCAGGGAGATTTCTGCAGCAAATCTGGCAAGTACAGAATCACAGTATATATAAAATAATATGCAAAGTGATTGGAGGGAAGCCTCAGAATGGCAAATATGTTTTTATTACAATTTATGTGATTAGACTGTAGTTCCTCTTTAAAGTAGAACTGAAGTAAAAACTTTTTTTTTTTTTTTTTTTATCTTTGAAAATCAAAGAAGAAAAAAATCCCAAATTATGGATTGTCCCCAGAACAGTAATAGAGGGGAAATCTTCCAATGGGAACTTTAGTATTTTTTGCTAGAAAATTACTTATAACCCCAAACAATATACATTTTTTAGCAGAGCCCCAGGGAACAAAATGGTGATTGTTGCAATGTTTTATTTTACAGGGTATTGGCGCAGAGGTTTTGCAAATTCAATTATATTGGATGAAAAAATACCCTTTAATGAATAAAAAAAAAAAACACAATATATATACCCCAATTCTTTTGTAAACTGTGAAAGAAGTTGTTACGCTGAGTAAATAGATATCTAACATGTCAAGCTTTAAAAATCTCTATAGGCGATGCTTTAAACATCTTTACAGGTTACCTGTTTAGAGTTACAGAGGAGGTCTAGTGCTAGAATTATTGCCCTTGCTCTAACATTCGTAGTGATACCGAACATGTGTGGTGCAAATACCGTTTACAGACGGTAAATGTAAACGCACCTCCAGAAAACTATAACTGTGTAAATCCAACCAGATAACCAAACAATAGTGACACACAGCAAACAACTGCTCAACCAAATATATACAAAAAACAGGATAAATGAATAGTAATTGTAACAGAGCCAGGGTCATACACGGGAGATCAAGCAGAGGGAGCTGGGAATGAGTCAGAACAGAGAGAGGGTTACAGGAGACGTAGTAAGCAAGCAGGAAGGGAGGAATCAGGCTGCAGGGTCAGGATCAGAGTTCAGGATCAGGCTGCAGGGTCAGGATCAGAGTCCAGGATCAAGCTGCAGGGTCAGGATCAGAGTTCAGGATCAGGCTGCAGGGTCAGGATCAGAGTCCAGGATCAGGATGCAGGGACACAGGAATGCAGGTCAGGAGCACATGGAGAAAATACCAAGGCAGTGAGGAGGAGCATACACAGGGTTTACATATACTTCCTGCAACCAGCATCAGGTGATGACTGATTGCATGAGATGTTAGCTTCTGACTACTGAGAGACACCCGCTGGTGGACACTGGAACTGCAGCCTATGGATCTGGGAGCTACAGTGCCACCAGCAGGTGAGCTCTTTCCTGACACCATGCGATCCTGCTATATAGGATCGCATGTCTCTATGGTCATCTCACAAGCCCAACCCCCTCACAGTTAAAATCACTCCCTTAGGCTTACATTTAACCCCTTGATCACCCGTAGTATTAACCCCTTCCCTGCCAATGCCTTTATTACAGTAACAATGCATATTTTTAGCACTGATTACTGTAGTAATGTCACTGGTACCTTCAAAAATGTCAAAAATGTCAGGGGTCCGATCTGTCCGCCGCAATGTCGCAGTCCCGCAAAAAATCGTAGATCACCGCTATTACTAGTAAAAAAAAAATAAATAAATAAAAATGGCATAAATCTTTCCCGTAGTTAGTAAACGCAATAACTTTTGCGCAAACCAAACAAAATACGCTTATTGCACTTTTTTTTTTACCAAAAACATGTAGCAGAAAACATATTGGCGTGTGAAAAAGTGTGAAAAATATTGTGTTTTTTTTTAAATTGTCACTCTTTTTTTGTTTATAGCGCAAAAAATAATAATCGCACAGGTGATCAAATACCACCAAAAGAAAGCTCTATTTGTGGGAAAAAAAGGACGTCAATTTTGTTTGGGTACAGCGACCGCGCAATTGTCCGTTAAAGTCACGCAGTGCCGAATCGCAAAATAGGGCCTGGTCATTAAGCAGCAAAATCTTCCGGTCTTAAAGTGGTTAAAAGCAAAAGATTAAAAAAAAAAAAAAGAGTTTGACCTTTTGTTAAAAAACAAAACAAAAAATTGTTTACTTCCAGCCTGGAGCAGAAGCGACTTCATGATGTTGCTTCAGTCCTCCATGGCCATAGAGGTGATAAAAGAGGATCTACTTCTTGACTACCTCTGGAACTAGCTGTCAGATTGTTTCTTGGGCAAACTGGCAGAAATGATAAGCCAGAGAAACCAGGGAGCAGAGGGATGGGGTAAGGGGGACATCCCCTCCTTCTGCTTCTGAAAGTATTTTGGAATTCATTAGAAAACCAGCCGCCGGCTGCAAAAAACAATACTGATATCTTCAGCCATAATTCTAGTATACCACTTTAAAGCCCCAATATATATATATATATATATATATATATATATATATATATATATATATATACGTATTGATATTGAGGTCTTGAAGTGTTTAATTTGCAGGGATATCCTCTCACTTCCTGTTTGGCTAAGGGACAGGAAGTGAAGGAAAATCTCTGCAATGGGACACAAATGGCGAAAAAAAATGTGACAGAGTTTATAATCCCCCTTGCTCTATCCAAAATGAAAAAAAAAATGTCTGTAGTAATACTTTAACATGGAGAATAAGACCTCTTCATAAAGATAATGACAAGTGAGTGGACCTAGAAAAGAAGTAAAGCTTATCATAGTTGGGTTAGTGCTGGCCTTTTACCTGTAGAATTTAATTTGAACATTCAGACAAGAAAGAATAAAAATGACGTATCCAATCATTTGATGGTGCCTCAATATTAATTTGACAAATGCATGCGCATAAGACTAGCTACAATCTTTTTCATCCATGAGTAAATTAATTTATTAGAAATTCGTTCGTTCCCATTAGTTTGAACAAAATTTTTACATCTTTGGCCTTCAATTTTTTTTTTTGATAACTCCCCCTTAACTCTTAGGTACGGTAATTAAAAGAGAATTTAAAAGAAAAAAAAAACATACTTACTTAGGTGGATGCAGCATCTGTCCTCCACCGGCTGTAAGACTGAGAACCGAGCGATCAAACACCGCTGATCACTTGGTTCTCAGTGCTCCATGCTCACTGGATCACTGGATTGTGGAGAGGGCGCGGGAGCAACTAGATGAGAGGCTGAGTCAGATGCTTCTTGGTGGATCCAGACCATATGGTCACGATCTTTCCCCAGCCTGGACCGGCTCTGTGGAGTCAGCCAACAGCGGGCCTCAGCTAGCTGTCAGCTGAAAATGGGTAACAGAAGTGCAGAACGAACTGCACTTCCGTGATCCACAGGTGAAGTACAGCCAAACAAGCTTTGACTGTACTTCTCCTTTAAACAAACAAATATTCTGAAAATGACATCTTTTGAGCAAAATTCTATAGGTGTGAAGCCAACACATGCAGTGATTCAAACAGCCAGCATACACTTAAAGCATACCTTAAAGTACAATGCAAGGAGTGCTCAAGGTGTCAGGGTCCCCTTCACATGTAATCAATGTTAGCACTTGGTATGTGCAAAAGGTTACTGTTCTGATGAGATTTGGATCATTCTATAATCCCCAGGATCTTGTCAGAGGATGTGTGACAACGCTCTTGCCTAGGATAAGGTGAGTATAAGTCTAAATATTTTTCTTTCCTTTCCTTCCTTCCTTTCTTTCCAGGCATATTTTGCACCTATTAGCTACTGCTTTATACACATATAGGGAGTATGGGGAGCATAAGTTGAACTTAAATTCTGTGGCAAGGTTTGCTTTAAGGTGAGCCTGCAGCCATTCTACAGACATTCAAATATTTACATATTCTTTACAAGCAGAAAATATGCATTAAAACAAATTGGTCTCTCAGCCGCTCGGTTCAACTTGATTCCCTAACCAGAGTACCTTATAATATCTCTTCTGTAAAATTTTGAAATTAATTGCTCCACAGTACCTGCAGCAACAGAGGTCACTGGGGGCTTGTTTCAAAGCTCATTTACTGTTTGTTAAAGATGAAATACAGGCACACAGCTAATTCACTGAAAAAATACATATAAAGGAGCTGTTTGCCTCACAAAGTGTAGGGGGTACCAAGTAGGAAGGAAGGGTTTTCATCGTCTCATTACTGTAGGTGATGTACAGGCCCCTGTTTGGCTGTTTGGGGTATGCCTTTCCCCTTTATAACAGGGTGTTACTGTACTGAGCACAGAGCAGTCACTCCCTGTTATGTGGCTGCAGATGTGAGCAGATAGCAGCATGGTGCTAAACTGTGTTATATGAAACTGTTTATGAATGCCAGTAGGCAGTGCCGGGACAACGTTATCTAGAATCAAGGATGAACGTGCCAAATTGCACCCCCCCCCCCCATGTATGAGCATTATGTGTAAGCAGAAATTCCCTCCCCCAAAAGAAAATCAAGCATTAACCTGTATGGTCACCCCTAGGCATAAATTATCCCTCCTCCCAGCACAAATATTTGCCCCCCATCCCCCCCCCAGGTCAAATCCTCTCTCTCCCCATGTGGCCCTAGCACAAATCCCTTCCCTCCTAAAAACATATACAAGAAGACCCTTCCTACCTCCAAATCCCTCTCTTCCAGCCCAAATCCCCCTCCCCAGTATCCCATCCTAGCACCAACCCCCCCCCCAATTATTCTTACAAGCACAATTCTCCCCCCTCTTCCCCCATCCCCCACCCCCCTTCCCAACACACATCCCCCCAAATCCCCACTTCAAGCACATCTCCCCAAATTTTCCCTCCTAGAACAATTCTAACCCCCTGCCGCCCCCCTCAATTTCCCTTCTCAATACAAATTATCCCCCCCTCAATCTCCTTGTGGTGCCCCCTCACCTCACATGATACTACAGTGCCCAGGGCAGCTGTCTCTCCTGCCCACCCCCTGTCCCAGCACTGCCAGTATGTGTAACTGTTACCACCATTATTTAGAGTGGTTTTAAAGGCAAACGATTTTTACCATAATGTATTCTATGCATTAAGGTAAAAACATTGCAGTCTCCACCCTTCCTAGCCCTTCCTCAATACATACCTGAGCCTGATCTTAATCCAACAATGTACAAGAGAGCAGCAGCTCTCTAGGCTCTCTCTTTTCATTGGACAGAGAGGCAGTAGTGGGAGTCAATCACAGCCAGTGAGGAGAGAGCAGGGGGCGAAGCGAAGCTGCACTCTGTGTGTCAATGGACAAGCAAGCAGCTTGCTATGGAGGCACTCGGCGCAGGGGGGGAGGGAGGTGATGACCAGGAGCACCAGCATGGGACCCCAGAAAAGGATCATGGCTGCTCTGTGCAAAACCAGAGCAGGTAAATATTACATGTTTGTTTGTTTTTTTTATTTTATTCTTATATTTAGAATCGCTTTAAGTGAAGAAGCATTCTGCAATAAGCCCCCACCTCGTCACACAGCATTGTAAAGGTGGGCCTCAGTAGGCCACCGCACAGCCTATGAGTCTTATTAGGGGGGTGAAGTTAAGGTAAGCAGCTAGCTCTGGACTGAAATGGTGGTGGCCAGGTAATGGCCGGTCCTGGTGTTAGGGTGCTCAGTAAGGTCCAGGATGCACCTGGATGGTCAGACTACTGTAAAGTGGTCCTCTGCCACAATGCAGGATCATACCCAGGGACCAGGCCAAGAACTACATCAGCAGTAAGGCTTTGCACAAACAGATGTAATATCATTGGCAACTATCCTTACCATAGGGGGTAAGTATGTGTCAGACATTCTACTGTTAAGTGAGGAGCTGGTGGAAGGTTTTGGACTCTGCACTTCCCCTCCTGAAATTCAACTGAGTGAGCTTAAATCATGCTTTTCAGCCAGACTAGGATATCACCAGTAAACAGAAGTGATTCCTTCTGTTGTTTATGCCCCCAGCTATGAGTTTAGGCAACGGTGTCCTCTGGTAGCTAGGGGATACTTGAAAAAGTTTCTTTATTTCTGTCCAGCTTGTTCTTTTGTTTACACAGCACAGCTCTGTCCAACATGGGTGGATACCTGAATTTTCTCTCCTGCAGTTCAAAGGTCTTCTTTCTTTGTGAATGGACAGTGAAAGGAAAAGCAGCACACTGATAAGCTCATCTTCCTTTTACTCTGCTCTCTTCTATGAGTATCTCCCTTGCACTGCAGCACAACTTACTGGGTGTTTGTAATGCTTCTCCTTTCCCTAGCCTGAGCTCTGTTGCACATAGGCTGATACCAGGCCAAATTTAGGTACTTATGCTGCTTGCATTTAAAAATATTGTAATTAATACAGAGCTACGTACATTTATTTGTGTCTCTTTTATCTGCCTTTAGTTCAACCTGAAGCATATGTAAATGGAAAGTCCATATCCTGACCACAGTGTTCACTTTACAGTATTAACAGACAGAATATGATGATTAGTCTTGCAGGCATCCAACGAGTAACATGTATTTTTTAGCAAAACTATATAAACTAAACAGTGCATTTACTGGTGCAATACACTTTCTATAAATGTTTTTTAAGTTATATTATAAAACTAATGCCCAGTTTACAGATGCACACTTAAGAATCCTGAACAGAGATGCAAAAACTATTTAAAATCCATCTATTTTGCCACTGCAATCTGATTTTTTAGAGTAAATATTCAGCATGATTTGCTAATTTTCCAACCGTGGTCTTTTATAGAGTCACAATCTTCTTATTTCTGGAAAAGCAGAGCAAAAAAAAAACCTCCCTATTGAGTTCCAACACATCGTCCCTTTTTATGACCTTAGTACACATCTGGAAAGGTGTCTGGATAAAGATATTAAGGGAAAAAGGGGGCTCTGCTATTGGCATTGCTAAGCTACTTTTATAATATTATTTTTTTACCAAATTCTTTTTTTGGGGGGTATTTTGCCATGTTATGAGAAAACAGTGAAATGTGTTCTTTTTAAGTTTGGGAAAATAATTATGGTATACTAAAAACTAAAGAAAAAGTAGAAAACGGATTTTTTTTATTTGTGAGGGCGTCCAGGATAACAGTAGTACCAGTAGTTGTTGGAATGGGAAGCAATGCAAAATGTTTTTTGAGACCCCGTACCTTTTCAGTAAGAGTAAATTAACTGAAGCGATACACCAAGAACTGTAGCAGTCTACATAGCTGTCTGTATGAAGCTGCAATAGGTCCTGGGGGCTGAGGGGACACAGTCCATGGCTAAAAATGGATTGCAAAAAAACTTGCTATACTAATAATTTTCAGAGTAGAATCACTTATGATTTCTAAAATTAGATCCAACTAGCTAAACCAGCAAATTTTTAAATAAAACTGTCCGAAAAAGAGAATCTCATCTTCTTTAGTACATAGCACAGCATTGCCTTCTGAGGAGGAAGGAGACTTTCCATGTCTGAACCTGTGTATTGATCCATTTAGACTTCCTGTCTGCTTGTTATATTACTGTGATCACCTGTGTTAAGAGGCATCGATAGGTGACCTATGGGTGTGTGTTTTGAGCCAGGCACTAGAGTTGAGCGGACACCTGAATGTCCGTGTTTGGCGGGTTCGGCCGAACTTGAAAAAAAAGTCTGGGTCCGTGTCCCGGACTTTTTCCGAAACTTTACCCGGACACCGAACCCCATTGAAGTCAATGGGGACCTGAAATTTCAGGCACTAAAATGGCTCTAAAACACCAATGGAAAGGGCTAGAGTGCTGCAAATGGCAGCAAAACGTAGTTAAGAGCATGGCAAGTGCTCTGCAAACAAATGTGGATAGGGAAATAACTTAAAACAACAAAAAAAAAACAGAAAAATAAAACAATTTTCTTCATCTGTGAAGGACGAGGCCCATATGGAGTAGGAGGGAGGTTGAGGTGGCGGTGGATGTGGCGGTGTAGGTAGAAGCGGCGGTGGAGGGGGAAGAGGTAGCCAACACTGCTTTTTTCAGTCATTTTAAATTAGGGTACACCCCAAAAGAGTGAGAAAGATCAAAAATATAACAATGGCTGGGTAAGGTCGGTATCCATCTCTATTTTGCACAAGGTACGGAAAAATCCTGTGGGATCCATGCCTGGTTCATTTTAATGAACGTGAGCTTGTCCACATTGTCTCTGGACAGGCGGCTGCGCTTGTCTGTGATAACACCCCCAGCCGTGCTAAATACAAGTTCAGATAATACACTGGCTGCAGGGCACGCCAGCACCTCCAAGGCGTAAAGGGCAAGCTCAGGCCATGTGCCCAATTTGGAGACCTAGAAGTTGAAGGGTTCTTCTGAGGTGCTGGCGGTGCCCTGGCTGCGTTGGCGACCTCTTCCTCCTCCACTTCCTCCTCTGCCTTGGCCTTGTGCTTCCACTGTGGCCCGCTGTCAGGTGGGAATGCCAGCAGCATCGCGTCTACCAGCGTGCGCTTGTACTTGCGCATCTTGCGATCACGCTCCAGTGAGTGAATTAAGGACGGTACATTGTCCTTGTAACAGGGATCCAGCAGCGTGGCCACCCAGTAATCAGCACAAGTTAGAATGTGGGCAACTCGGCGGTCGTTGTGGAGACACTGCAGCATGTAATCGCTCATGTGTGCCAGGCTGCCCAGAGGCAATGAAAGGCTGTCCTCTGTGGGAGGTGTATCATCTGTGTCTTCTGTATCCCCCCCAGCCACGCACCAGTGATGGCCATGAGCTGGCCTGGGTGCCACACTGCTGTGAACATGGTTCCATCTCCTCCTCCATCTCCTCCTCCTCATCCTCCAGAACTGTGCCCCTGCTGTACCTGGCGTTTGTGGGTTCAGGAACCCACCCTCGGAGCCACTTGTGAATGACTGCCCTAAAAGCCATGGAAATGATCCCTCTTCCTCCTCCTCCTCCTCCTGTGCCACATCCTCTTCCATCATCGCCCGATGCATTTTTTCAAGGGGGCGTATAAGTGGGATAGTTAAGCTGACAACGGCGTCATCAGCACTGGCCATGTTGGTGGAGTACTCAAAACAGCGCAACAAAGCACACAGGTCTCGCATGGAGGCCCAGTTATTGGTGGTGAAGTGGTGCTGTTCCGCAGAGCTACTCACGCGTGCGTGCTGCAGCTGAAACTCCACTATGGCCTGCTGCTGCTCGCACAGTCTTTCCAGCATGTGCAAGGTGGAGTTCCACCTTGTGGGAACATCACATATGAGGCGGTGAACGGGAAGGCCGAAGTTACGCTGCAGCGCTGACAGGTGAGCAGCAGCAGGGTGAGAACGCTGAAAGTGCGCACAGGCGGCCTGCACTTTCTGCAGCAGCTCTGACATATCGGGGGAATTTTGAAGGAATCTCTGCACCACCAAATTCAGCACATGCGCCAGGCAAGGGATGTGCATCAAACCGGCTAGGCCCAGAGCTGCTATGAGATTTCGCCCGTTATCGCACACCACCATGCCGGACTTGAGGCTCGCTGGCACCAACAACTCATCGGTCTGCCATTCCATGCTCCTCCACAACTCATGCGCGGTGTGGGATTTTTTCCCCCAAACATGCAAGTTTTAAAACTGCCTACTGTCGTTTACCCCTGGGTTTGCTGAATTTGGTGGTGAAGGTGTTGCGCTGACTGGATGAGGAGGCGGTAGAGGATGAGGAAGCGGAGTAGGAGGAGTTAGGAACAGGATGTAAACTGAAGCGCCCTGCAATCCTCGGTGGTGGAAGGAGACGCGCCAAACAAATTTAAAAGGTGTATCTCACAAGTACCGATACAGACTATGCCGCAATTTAATTTTTTTTACCCCAAAAGTGTGTAGATTGAATAGCGGAATAGAAAATATGATATAAAAAGGTGTATTTCAGACGTACAAACACAGACTATGCCGCAATTTAATTTTTTTACCAAAAAAGGGTGTATATTGAATAGCGGAATAGAAAAAAATTTATAAAACGGTGTATCTCACACGTACAAACACAGACTAGGCCCCAATTACAATTTTTTGTACCCTAAAGGCAGGATGAGGAGTAGGAGGAGTTCGAAACAGGAGGCAAACTGAAGCACCCTGCAATCCTCGGCGGTGGAAGATGCGCCCCAAAAATTTGAAAGGTGTATCTCACACGTACCGATACAGACTATGCCGCAATTTAATTATTTTTACCCCAAAGGGTGTAGATTGAATAGCGGAATAGAAAATATGATATAAAAAAGTGTATCTCACACGTACAAACCCAGACTAGGCCCCGATTACAATTTTTTGTACCCTAAAGGCAGGATGAGGAGTAGGAGGAGTTCGGAACAGGAGGCAAACTGAAGCACCCTGCAATCCTCGGCGGTGGAAGATGCGCCCCAAAAATTTGGAAGGTGTATCTCACACGTACCGATACAGACTATGCCGCAATTTAATTATTTTTACCCCAAAGGGTGTAGATTGAATAGCGGAATAGAAAATATGATATAAAATTGGTGATTTTTCAATAGCACATGTGAACACAGCAGTTTCTTATGTTTTATGTCACGGTCAGCTCAGCAGCAGGCTATGTAGGGAAAAAAAAAAATTCCCCTTTAAGTTTGTAATTTTTAAATAGCAGATTAGTACAGACTATGCCACAATTTATTTTTTTTTTAACCCAAAAGGGTGTATATTGAATAGTGGAACAGAAAAAAGTATATAAATTTGAAAATCACTCAATAGCACATGTGAACACAGCAGTGTCTTATGTCAGGGTCAGCAGCAGCAAGCAGGCTATGAAGGGGAAAAAAAAATTCCCCTTTAACTTAATTTTTAAATAGCAGATTAGAACAGCAATCTGTAGTAAAATATAGCTGAACGCTGCACACAACAGACTGATAAAAATAGATTTTTTTCTCCCTCCTCCTCCTCCTCCTCCTCAATGGGCTCAAGTGAGGGCACAAAGATCGTTCACTGCACCACCCCCCACACAGCAAAATCGATGTAGACTGTCCCTGCCTAATCTCTCCAGCCTGTCCCTAAAATGCTCAAAAAGATCGTTCACTGCACCATCCCCCACACAGCAAAATCGATGTAGACTGTCCCTGCCTAATCTCTCCAGCCTGTCCCTAAAATGCTCAAAAAGATTGTTCACTGCACCACCCCCCACACAGCAAAATCGATGTAGACTGTCCCTGCCTAATCTCTCCAGCCTGTCCCTAAAATGCTCAAAAAGATCGTTCACTGCACCACCCCCCACACAGCAAAATCGATGTAGACTGTCCCTGCCTAATCTCTCCAGCCTGTCCCTAAAATGCTCAAAAAGATTGTTCACTGCACCACGCCCCACACAGCAAAATCGATGTAGACTGTCCCTGCCTAATCTCTCCAGCCTGTCCCTAAAATGCTCAAAAAGATTGTTCACTGCACCACCCCCCACACAGCAAAATCGATGTAGACTGTCCCTGCCTAATCTCTCCAGCCTGTCCCTAAAATGCTCAAATTACTTTCCCTGCCTACACTCTGACCTGTCCCTGCATTCTTTTCGGACACAATTTTTCACTGTCTGTCCCTAATCAGCAGCCAGCACGTATGATGTGCGCTCTCTCCCTAAACTACAGCAGAATGACACACCGAGCTGGGTCTCTCAAACTTATAAAGACATGGGTCACATGCTTCAGATGGCCAATCACAGCTATTAATACATTAGTAGGCATGGCTGGGATGGCTTAAGGCACACCAGTTAAACGCTTGTTGATTGGCTGTTGAAAGCCCGCCATTAAAAGCGCGCCATTACATACAAAACAGGAAATAAAATTACCGAACACGGATTTTTTCGGGTAACAAAAATCCAATTATTCGGTACGAACCCGAATAATACAGTCCATGTTCGCTCAAAACTACCAGGCACCTCTGACAGTGGGTGTCAAGAAGTTATATATCAGGTTATATTAAACACTGCCCACCTCTGACCATCAGTACCAAGAGGTCATTGTTTTTTATAATAAATATTGTGATTGGAAATTTTCCTTTTAGTGGAGGTAAGAAATCATGTACAAGATTGAAATGTGTTTTTCATCTTGGGATTACGGCAACAATTACTGCAAAAAAGGACTACTCAGTAGAAGACCTTGGGCTCATGCCCTGGGTGCCAGGGTCTTGCAATGGTACTGATTCTGGCACTGGCTTCTTTTGGTACAGAGGAGTTAGTCTTTGGCACATGCTACCAGGAGGTGACATGTACATTATAAAAGTTTGCCTATGAAGGGGGGGGGGGGGCACGGGACAATTAGTACAAGGGGTATTGTGACATTTACAGGGATGTTGATTATACAGGTTAGTGTGAGGGTTGCGGTGATGGTTAGTTTTAGGGCTAGTCTGAGGGTTGCAAAAAGGTTTATATTAGGGTCATTATAAGGAGTTAGGGATAGTAAATGTGAAGGTTAAAGGATTTGAGCGAGGACATTGCTCTCAGCATGGGAGCTCCGTGTCAAAAACTACCAGTGATGATCTCCCAGGGCTAAATGCAATATTTTTGTAAACTTATGATATTTTTGTCCTATAAAATTTACATTTGGGTGGCTGTAGTAGACTCAGTGCTCTCTTCTTTGTTTTAGGGATTATTACTTTTTTCCCTCCATATTTTAGTTTTAAAGGTCAGATAAAGCACCTATTGTTTAACCCTGCACTGATCTGCCTTGTTCATTATTCATGGGATGCTGACATAGTACAGAGGGGATGCCTAGGGCCAGAAGAACAAAGAATACCGCATTCTAAACTTTCCAAAGGTTATCTCTGTTGTCTTTCCTATGAAGATCAGAAAATCTAGGTAGGAAGCATCTGGTTTAATTCTAATGATCTATTACTGACATCCTTAAACACAAGCAGCATTTTTTAATAAAGGTAGTCATACAATACTGATTTTTAGATAATTAGGCCAACATAAACTATAACTATGTCCTTCAAAAATGACCTCCTGGAATATTTTAGTATAATAAATATCATTCAAAATTATACTGGAAATGTTCTTCTCTGCATATCATTAATTAACTTGTTTAAATTTGATCATCAGGGAATTGCATCTATCAGCTTATGTGTAGAGATGTACCGAACTTCGAACGTTCGTGTTCGCCACTGCGGGCGAACATATGCGATGTTCGGTCCGCCTCCTATACATCATCATTGAGGCAAACTTTGACCCTGAACATCACAGTCAGCAGACACATTCCAGGCCAATCAGCATACCTCCCTCCCACCTCCTATAAATAAGCAAGGGCAGCATCCATCTTAGATCATTTCTGTGTTACTGAGAGCAGGGAAAGTGCTGGTGCTGCTGCTGCTGTTATAGCTGGGGACAGTTCCCGGTCTTGTTAGCCAGTGTTCTTGGTACACTCCTGCTGTAAGGACAGCACCCCAAAAAGCCCTTCCTAGGGCTGGTATTTGAGGTTTTTTTGGATATATATATATATATATCTATTGTCCCCAAAAGCCCTTTTGAGGGCTGGTATTTGTGTAATTTTTTTGTTCTGTGATCTATATCTATTGTCCCCAAAAGCCCTTTTGAGGGCTGGTATTTGTGTAATTTTTTTGGTTCTGTGATATATATATATATATATATATATATATATATATATATATATATATATATATATATATATATATATATCACAGAACAAAAAGCCCTTCCTAGGGCTGGTATTTGAGGTTTTTTTTGGATATATATATATATATATATTGTGACAGGAAGTCAGGTAAATCTGAGAATGTAGTCACAGGAAGGAGATACATTTCCACCTGATTTAGAAAGTTCACTGATACTATAGGGTGTTGGCTGCAGAGAGAGCCAGCAGGAAGTTGAAAACCATTCAGCTGTTCAGAATGAGGAGATCAAGGCCTCTATAATTTGTCCAGAGAAAATCTATTGAGTGCTGCATCCTGACGCCATGTGGGTAGAGGACAGTCCTGTGTGCCCCCTGAAAGATGTGAGCATGGGGAAGACCTCCTGAAGCGGTGTGCGCTCAGGAGGGTAAAAACGAGTGAAGACGTCTCAAAGGTGAGAAGACGAAGTGTTTCTGTGTGAAAGAAAACAAAGGGACATGTTCAATGGACAATGTTTGTGCTGTGTGAAAAGCAAACAAATGGACATTTGAGTGTCTGCTGTAGGATCAGCAGTGTCGGCCCAACAGTAGGTTGGGAAGACTTCTTAGGCAGGTTCCAGCTGTGAGAAGGTAGCCGCCCACAGAGGCAAGGATTTATTTTGTTTTATTTTATTTTGATGTTTTGCTGCATGCACTTGTTTGAAGAAATTGGAAGAATAAACCATAAACTATTGTTTTCAACCACTCCTCGGCTATCTCCCTGTGTGCCGACCCCCCCAAAGGGGTCACCCATACGCCTACCACCGAGCTAATCCCTCACATATGGTGGAGGTATGCAGTGGGCAGAAGCAGCAAGATCCCTGCAAGGAAGTGCAAATGTTTGATGAACTTTGTCTGGTGCATGAGATTGCACAATCTATGTGTGCAGGAGAGAAGATCCTGAAAGAAAAAAAAAAAAAAAAAACGTGTTTTAAAGAGACAGCGGTCTCAAAATTTTTGATGAACTTTGTTGTGTCTGGTGCAAGGGACTGCACAAACTGTGTGCGCAGGAAAAGAGATCCCGCAAGAGAGAGAAAAACTACATGTGTTGAAGAGACAGTGGTCTGAAAATTTTTGCTGGACTGTGAAAAATTTGTTTGTGGAGTTATTGAAGATGGGGCGTTCAAAACGCCTGAAAAATGCAAAGATAGATGAAATGAGAGACCGGATTCTATGGATGGAGGGGATGTTACCGTCTGAACCAGCCCCATCCATGCCTAAAGAGAGTCTACTAAAGAGGAAGGTTGTTGTCCCTAGCAACACTGATGAAACTGCTATGGAGACGCAGTGTGCTCAGATGAAAAGTAAACTCAAAATGGAGGAGATGTTGAAACAACTGATTATATCAAATACAGCTCAACAGCAGGCAAATGCAGCTCAACAGCAGGCAAATGCGGATTTTCAGCAGAGCTTTGCAGCTCAACAAAAGGCTCACCAAGAGAGCATGGCAGGCTGGAAACAGAGACGCCAGCAGCCAATGGAGGCCATCGGTTTGGAGGAAACCAAGTATGTGTGCAGGGCTGAGTTGGATGCCTTGCAACGGAAAATGGAAGAAAAGGAACAAGCCTTGGAATTGCTTAAAATGGAGCATAGAAACTTGCAGGAAACGAATGAACTACTCAAGTCTCATGTGTTACAGTGGGAAGAATCCACTGCTCTTCTTTTGGTCGAGTTGCAAAAACGCAGAGAGACTATAATGGAGAAAGATACCATCCTCATGGAAAAGGAAAGTGAAATTCAGACTTTGCAGAAGCAAAGTATGGCTGATATGTTGGAGTTGCGTAATCAGCTGGAAAAAAGTCTTCAGTCTTTGGGAGCTACAAAAATAGACCTGCAGGAGTCGCAGGAACAGAATGTTGCTCTGAAAACGACATTGTCTCTCAGCAACAAGGAGAAAAGTGAGAGAGAGGAAAAATTACTGATTCCTTTGTATGAGCTCACTACTTTGAGCAATGTGGTAGATGAATTGCGTGCGGACTGTGAAAGTTGGAAAGATGAAGCCCAACGTGTCCAGCAGCAGTTAAAGGAGAAAGAATTCTGTGTGGCAGAATTACATTCTTATTCCCAGATGCTAGCCAGTGAGGTGAAAGCTCTTATGCAGGGAAAAGGAGATTCTGAACACAAGAGAAAAAAAGTAGAGGCACAGCTTCTGGAATCGCAAGTCAAGGTGTCAGAAGGTGACCGATTGTGTGCTAAGCTGTCAGAGAAGGCAAACCGACTGCAGGTTGAGTTGGACAATGTTACAAATCAGCTTTCTCAAGCAGACAGCAAATCTAGAGAAATTGCGGAAGATTTTTCTATCTTGGAATCGCAGCTGCAAGACACGCAGGAACTCTTACAGGAAGAGAGGTGTCAAAGGCTGAGTTTTAGCACAAAGCTCAAACAAATGGAAGATGAGAAAAATGGCTTCCTGGAACAATTAAAAGAGGAGGCGGAAGCAAAGAAAAACCTATCAGAGCAAGTCGCAACATTGCAAGCTCAGATAGCGGATATGAAAAAACGCATGGAAGAAAGCGTTGGTTCATTACAGTGTGTTGAAGATGTGAAAAAGAAGTTTGTTCAGATGCTTGGTGAAGAGAAGACTGTGTCTGCAAAATATGCAGAAGAACGCGACCGCGCAGAAGCGGAGGCGCGTGATAACGAGAGCAAAGCCCTGTTCTTGGCTCGCTCTTTGGAGGAAGCTCTAGAGTCTAAGGCTGAACTAGAAAGAGTTAACAAGCAGCTATGTACAGAGATGGAACATGTGGTCAGCTACAAGGATGAGGTTGAGAAAAGCGTTCAGGAGCTAGAAAAGTCTAAACGAGCCTTAGAACAGCAAGTAGAAGAGATGAAGATTCC
Source organism: Pelophylax lessonae (assembly GCF_965119305.1). Taxonomy (NCBI): domain Eukaryota; kingdom Metazoa; phylum Chordata; class Amphibia; order Anura; family Ranidae; genus Pelophylax; species Pelophylax lessonae. Next base: position 153,066,303 of record NC_138770.1, on the reverse strand, counting down.
GTTGCAGGAACTGGAAGAGGAATTACAGGCAACAGAGGATCTGTCCCAAAGAGGGGATAGTGTGCCTGATGCAGTTTTTAAAAGGATCAGAGTTTTGGGGTCTGTCCTGAGTGAGCCTCAGAAATGTGATGACATGTGGCTTGAATCACCCCTGTGGAATAAACCGTTCCTTCAAAAACTTCAGCAAACAAAGGCGCTGTGTAAGAAATGTGATGTTTTCTCAGTTCAGGCTGAAAACCTAGTGGAGAAAACTAAAGCGGAGAAAACTAAAGCAAGTGATATAAATCTGGGAGAAAAAAGCAAACGCCACCTAGTGGAGAAAACTAAGGCTGTTGATGAAAACGTGAAGCAAATTAAGTTCAAGTGCCTTTCAGGGAATATTTCCAAAATGGAACTGGTGAAAGACAGGTGGCAGAAATTTGATCGTGATCTTGAGATACATTCCATGTGGAATTCAGATAGAGAAAAGGAACTAGGTGACCTTGAGCGGTCAAATAGTTCAGCAGAAAGTGCATTGAAGAAACCTGTAAAAGAATGTGTTGCAGTTCCATGCTTCTTCACTGATGCAGAGAGGAGGTCTATAATGGATACCACCCAGATCGCTGGGTTCAACTGTGTTGTTGCCTTTGACCCCTATGTTGGTGGAAGGAAAGTTGATAATGTTCTGATTGGCTACTTCTGTGAAGAGTTGGGCAAGAAATATAAACTGGATATCAAATCAAATAGTAGGCCTTTACTGCGACTCGCTCAGGAGGGCGAAATGTTTAAGAAGTTGATGAGTGCAAATGCTTCAGATCTGCCTCTGAATATAACATGTTTGGTGAATGATATTGATGTCTCTGGAAAAAGGAACAGGGGTCACTTTGAAGAAATGGGTGACAGCCTGGTGTCGCAAATGAAAAATCCTCTGCACAGCATCTTAGAGCAAGCTAAGCTCAAGAAACAAAGAGTCAATGATTGTGTACAGCTGTATGGAGAAGCAACTCCAGTCACAGAGGGACGTCAAGAGTCCCTACTTGGAACAAAGCTTAGTGAAGCAGAGGTTCTCAAAGTTTTGTGGAAAACCTTTATGGATTGCAGAGAGAGGCAACTCAAGAATGTTGAAGACATTAAGACTAGCACAATTGAGTTGCCTATGGATCACGGTCCTCCATGGCGGATAGGACAAACTTGTATGCAAGACAAACTTGAGAAGGAGCGAAATGATGCCAAAAATGCAGTTAGGGAATGTGTATATGAGATGAGAGACAAACTGTGTGACATTTATGAGAAATCTGTCAATGAAGATGACAGAAACAGTTTCACCCGGAAGCTTGAGGATACTAGGAGGCTTATCAGTGAGTCAGCAGTGCTTGACACATGCGTGCCTGGAAATCTGTGTCCCAACCCTAGGGTTGAAACAAGAGGGGGGGGTATGTGACAGGAAGTCAGGTAAATCTGAGAATGTAGTCACAGGAAGGAGATACATTTCCACCTGATTTAGAAAGTTCACTGATACTATAGGGTGTTGGCTGCAGAGAGAGCCAGCAGGAAGTTGAAAACCATTCAGCTGTTCAGAATGAGGAGATCAAGGCCTCTATAATTTGTCCAGAGAAAATCTATCGAGTGCTGCATCCTGACGCCATGTGGGTAGAGGACAGTCCTGTGTGCCCCCTGAAAGCTGTGAGCATGGGGAAGACCTCCTGAAGCGGTGTGCGCTCAGGAGGGTAAAAACGAGTGAAGACGTCTCAAAGGTGAGAAGACGAAGTGTTTCTGTGTGAAAGAAAACAAAGGGACATGTTCAATGGACAATGTTTGTGCTGTGTGAAAAGCAAACAAATGGACATTTGAGTGTCTGCTGTAGGATCAGCAGTGTCGGCCCAACAGTAGGTTGGGAAGACTTCTTAGGCAGGTTCCAGCTGTGAGAAGGTAGCCGCCCACAGAGGCAAGGATTTATTTTGTTTTATTTTATTTTGATGTTTTGCTGCATGCACTTGTTTGAAGAAATTGGAAGAATAAACCATAAACTATTGTTTTCAACCACTCCTCGGCTATCTCCCTGTGTGCCGACCCCCCCAAAGGGGTCACCCATACGCCTACCACCGAGCTAATCCCTCACAATATATATATGTAGCATGTCCAGAACCAGAAAAAAAAGATCATATAGGTGTAAAAGGGGTTCCCACCATCCCTGCTCTACTGAAAAATTATCTTTTTTTTCTGGTTCTGGACATGCTACAGAGCTGAAACTTCACAGGTACACTTTTTAGACCCCCTAGACACTAAATCACACAAAAAAAGTTCTTAAAAATTGTCATTTTTGATAGAGAGCCAATTATTGGAAAACTTAAAAAAAAAAAAAAAAACTTAACGAAATAACGAAAAAAAATATTTCTTTGGATTTATTGTTTGGGGGGGTCTAAAAGGTGTACCTGTGAAGTTTCAGCTCTGCAGCATGTCCAGAACCAGGAAAAAAAAGATCATATAGGTGTAAAAGGGGTTCTCACCATCCCTGCTCTACTGAAAAATTATCTTTTTTTCTGGTTCTGGACATGCTACAGAGCTGAAACTTCACAAGTACACTTTTTAGACCCCCTAGAGACTAAATCACACAAAAAAATTTCTTAAAAATTGTCATTTTTGATAGAGAGCCAATTATTGGAAAACTTAAAAAAAAAAAAAAAAAAAAAAACTTAAAAAAAAAAAATGTCTTTGGATTTATTGTCTGGGGGGTGTACCTGTGAAGTTTCAGCTCTGTAGCATGTCCAGAACCAGAAAAAAAATAGAATGAGGGTTAGGGCTAGGGTTAGGGTTAGGGCTTGGGTTAGGGTCAGGGCTAAGGTTAGGGTTATTTTTAGTGCTTAGGGTTAGAGTTAGAGGGGTAGGGGTAGGGCTACTAACTCTAACCCTAAGTATCTCACCGTAACCCTAACCCTAGCCCCTAACACTAAACCTAACCCTAACCCTCTAACAATAACCCTAACCCTCTAACCTTAACCCTAACCCTCTAAGCCTAGCCATAAAAATAACCCTAAACCTAACCCTAACCCTAGCCCTAACCCTAACCCTAGCCCTAACCCTAATTCATAATTTTTTCTGGTTCCGGACATGCTACAGAGCTGAAACTTCACAGGTACACTTTTTAGACCCCCCCAGATGCTAAATCCAAAAAAATTTTATTTTTATTTTTTTTTAATTTTTCCAATAATTGGCTCTCTTTTAAAAAATTACAATTTTTAAGAACTTTTTTTGTGTGATCCCTCTCCGGCATGCCACAGTCCAGGTGTTTGTCCCCTTGAAACCACTTTTCCATTACTATTGTGGCCAGAAAGAGTCCCTGTGGGTTTTAAAATTCGCCTGCCTATTAAAGTCTATGGTGGTTCGCAATGTTCGCCGGTTCGCGAACATTCGCCGATGTTCACGTTCGCCGTTCGCGAACAGCGAATTTTATGTTCGCGACATCACTACTTATGTGGTCATTACATAGCTTTCTATACTGCTACTAAGACCAAATAGCCACTTGACAGTACTACCAAGGGTCCTTTCACATGGACTTCATCAGTTCAGTCATGTTTAGGCCTTGTTCACACACCTGATTACTTTCATGTCCCATGCAGGGCTGTGCTTTTCTGGCATTGTGATACCTAAATGTTGTATGCATTCCAATGCCAGCAGGCACATAGATGTCTATTGGGACAAGCAGCTGAACGAACATAGCCTCTGTGTCCCAGGATGACATTTATCCAGGGTTGCCAACTGTCAGTAAATTCATGGACAGTTTGTAAAATCCGTGATTTTTACATCTGTGCGTGAATGTCTGCTAAGGATATGCAGACTGCATGTCCAGAATAGACATTCACAAACAGATGTAAAAATCACAGATTTTACAAACTGTTCCTGAATTTGCTGACAGTTGGCAACCCGGGTGTGTACGGGTACGTGTCACCAAACTCACCCTGGGTGTGTTTGGGGCTGTGTACTGGCAGAAACAGAATGGGCATGAATAGATGGCATCCATTTACATTCATTTACATCTGTTAAGATTTGTTGAAACGGAAAAGGATGCAGCCCTGGTCTGTTTAAAAAAAAACAGACCTGAAGTGACACAAATGTAGGCGGATGTAAACAGACCATCATCCATTTACATCTGCCCACCCATAGGCATGCATTGTGGTTCAGTCTGGATCCGACTGAAAAACAGACAGATGGGTCTAGACTGAACACTCGTGTGAAAGGGCCCTAAGATCTGCCCATCCACAATTTTGACTTTTCCTATCAGTATGAACACATATAAAACAGAGCAGGGATTCACCTTCTGCCAGGCCTTTGCTGAGCAAACAAAGCTATATTAGAACCTAAAAGCCACACCCGCTTTTATTAAAACTGTGCCGAGCAGGGATAAGTCAGCATTAAAGTGGAACTGTGTACAAAATTGCATACATGCTGCAGTCGGTCGATAGCATTTACACTACAGTGTTTCTACAATAAAACAATATTCCAAAGTGGGCTGTCCTTATACAAAAATAATACATTTCATAGGAAAAACAGTAAAGTATCTCAAAGGGGTTGTAAAGTCAGAAGGTTTTTTATCTTAATGCATTCTATGCATTAGGATAAAAAACCTTCTGTGTGCAACAGCCCAGCTCAGTCTCCCTAATGCTCACCTTAGCCCCCTCTCGATCCAGCAATGTCCACCACTGTTTCAGCCTTAGGGGACTGCCCTCCTCATTGGCTAAGACACAGCAGTGGCGCGATTGGCTTCCTCTGCGGTCAATCAAAGTCAGTTAGCCAATGAGGAGAGAGAGGGGGCCGGGCCAAACCACAGTGGTCTCTTCTGTCATGAATGTCTCCCCCTGCCTGTTGGCAGTAATGTGATGAGCCACACATGCCAGTTTAGACCACATTTGTAGTAATGGGAATCCCATGCACAAGGGCGGGAGTGATGTCATCATGGCCCGGCAAATAATGTATTCGAAGAGACAGAATCTGAAAGGAAGACTGAGTGAAGATAGAAGCACCTGGGACCAGCAGGAATGGTGACAGGACAGGTAAGAATGTGGGGCATACTACCACTTTAGGTAAGCAACATACAAATTAAAGCTTATGCCAGCTAACACTTTTAACTCGCTGAAGACTCTAGGCATGCTAGACACCCCCAAAAATGTCATCATTGTACACAGGATGTGTATAGCATGTCCAGTGTCTCTGCGCTACTGCTGGGACTCCCCCTCCCAGTATACAGTAATTGTCGACTTCAAAGCTGGAAATGCTGTGTACTCAGAGAAGGTGTCATCAGCTAAAGCTGTCTAAAAATCAGTCTGAATCAGTGTTTATAAACAACACTGCTCAAGACAATAGAAAGATACAAAAAAGGGCTAAGATATATCACTGGGAACTACAGCAGGCCAGTTAGCCTAACATCAATAGTCTGCAAGCTATTGGAGGGGATGATAAGGGACTATATACAAGATTTTAGTCATGGAAATGGTATCATTAGTAGTATTCATAATAGATGAAAAATTGTTCTTGCCAAACCAATCTATTGTGAAACTGAGGGGACCCTGCGCTTATGGATAAAGTGCTAATGTGCAAAATGTGTGCTAAAATACTGATAAATGTGTAAAAATATTTAAAGCTGCTAGCTGCAGTGTAAAAGTGCTAGGTGCTCTTTTAAAATGTGTAAAACTGTGGTTGCAGCGCTGCTTCAATTTATAAATATATAAGAAAGTTCATCAACTTCAAAAGAAATACATGAAGATCATAAAGTGCTGTTAAATCAAAACATCCATTCCTGTTGTGTCAGTGCAAGTATAAATAAATGTCCATTAAATCATCATATAGTGATGAATCTTTCCTCTTAAAAACATACAGGTGCTCAAGTGCTCGATCTGTGCTTTATTCGGGGTCTCCCCCTTTGGTTATCTACTCACCGCCAAATGCTTGTTATCAGGCATGTAAGAGCTGTTGATCCCTGCTTCTCCACTTAATGTGCAGTTATTGCTGTGAGTAAAGCTTCATCCCCGATGTCCTCATGAAAAGAAAGCCATTCATGGTGAAGATCGTTTTAAAAAGCATTTATTTGGGGTAAAACAATGGGGATATACTCACAAACATAGCAAAATCACATGCAGAAATACAGAGAGCGGCTCGGCGGCTAGCTGCTCCCGCAGCATCCACTACACCGGCCGGAGGTCACGTGGTACTCGCTCGACCAATCGCTAGACGCGTTTCGATGTAAAACACATCGTCATCTGTAGCTGACATACAGAGCGTACCACTGTGTTTAAATGTGTTTAGATTGCCACTCCTACTTTGTATCTAGTTCGTGGACTGATACATTTACTTCTAAACGTACTCTATGCAATTACTGTGTCGGGGTAGATACTTTGATGGTAAACATTCCTTAAAATTTCGTTACATTGCTTCTATTTAACCACTTGCCGACCGCCGCACGACTATCTACGTCGGCGGTCAGCCCCTCACAGGCAAACTAACGTAGGGCTACGTTGCTTGCTTGTGAGGGTCTAGGGAGCGAGCGCGCGCCCCCCGGGGCGCGCTCCCGCTCCCGCGTGGTCACGGACCCCCCCGCGCGTGTGACCAGCGGACCCGATGTCCGCCGGTCACTCGGCGATCGGCGGGGGAGAGGGAGAATGTCAGGCAGCTTGTGTAAACAAACTGCCTGTCATTCTCTTCGCTGCAAAGACACTGATAAAACGGATCTGGTATGTAGATCCGTTGATCAGTGTCTTTACAGCTAGAGCCACAGCCAATCACAGTAGAAACCACGCCCCTAGGGACACACACAGCCCCTCCCTTCCAAATAAAGTTAACCCCTTCACTACCAGTGTATTTTTACAGTAACAGTGCATATATATAGCACTGATTACTGTAGAAATGTCACTGGTAACCCCAAAAGTGTCAAAAATGTCAGTCAAGGGTCCGATCTGTCCGCCGCAATGTCGCAGTACCGCAAAAAAAATCGCAGATCGCCGCCATTACGCGTTAAAAAAAAAAACAACAAAAATGACAAAAATCTTTCCCTTTGTTAGTAAACGCGATAACTTTTGCGCAAACCAATCAAAATACGCTTTTTGCGATTTTTTTTACCAAACATAGGTAGCATAAAATAAATTGGCCGAAAATTTTTAAAAATTTTGATTTTTACATTTTTTTTGGGGGGAATTTCATATAAAAAAATGTGAAAAATATTGCTATTTTTGCAAAATTGACGCTCTTTTTTTGTTTATAGCGCGTGATCAAAAAATCGCACAGGTGATCAAATACCACCAAAAGAAAGCTCTGTTTGTGGGAAAAAAAGGACGTCAAATTCGTTTAGGTACAGCGTCGCACGACCGCGCAATTGTGCGTTAAATTCACGCAGTGCCGAATCGCAAAATACCCCCTGGTCGGAATGGGGGTAAAATCTTCCGGGGCTTAAGTGGTTAAAAACAGGCTGAGGTCACTCAATAGTGCCTTCTCCTGGTAATTCCTATAACTTTAAAGCTTGCGATTAATTTAGGCTCATACATCTTACGATTGCTCATGAGCGATTACAGTGATTATATAATTGTTTATACATATATAAAAAATTCAAATTTATATTAAATTACAGAGATCAATGATTACAGGCTGGAAAAAGAATTGATAATACATATAAATATACATCTAATGAAATCATATACAATAATTATTAAAATGATAATTAATTATTAAAAATGTGTTTCAAAAATGTTAGCATCTATAAAACTTTGCATTTTCAAACAATTTAAAAATATTTAAAAATATTAAAAGTCATTGATATAACAATTTATGTCAATGTCAACATTTAACCCTTTAGGTGCCATACTGTCTAATTTGTGAATCCACCATGTTTCATTTTGGGAAATAGCTCTCTTCATGTTAGTACCTCTCCAGTGTCTCTCTATTGTGTCTATTGCACAAAATTTTAGTTTGCTCGGATCTTTATTGTGACAGAGTCTAAAATGATTAGATAAGCTGTGCTTCCTGAAACCTTTTTTGATATTTGCAACATGCTCTCTTAAACGGATTCTTAATTCCCTGGTGGTACGTCCTATATATTGGAGTCCACATTCACACTCCAATAAATAGGTAACATGGGTGGATCTGCAAGTTATGAATTTTTCTATTTTGTATTGGCGCTTTGTGACATTAGATGTAAAATGTGTTTCTTTTTTAGATTTATTGTTCTTTCTACAGGTGCGACAAATGACACAATTGCCGCATCGATAATACCCTTTCTGGTCTAAAAACGTCACTGCTTTTTTCGGGGGATCGGGTATATTTTTGGCAATTTTGTCTTTAACGATGGGTGGTCTTCTATAAATAAAATGGGGTTTTTTTTGGTAAAATATTTTTAAAAATCGAATCTCTCATTAGAATGGGCCAGTGGGTTTTAAAAATGCTCTCTAATTGTTTATATTGCTGGTTAAAATCTGTGCAAAAGGCAATTTGATGAGTTTTCTTCCTTTTCTTACTCGGTTGTAATAATTCTTTTCTGTCCATATTCTTAACTTTCTGTTGGATCTGATTGAGCATTGTGGGTTTATACCCTTTATCTTTAAATCGTTGAATCAGCATGTTAGATTGCTGCAAATAATCACTTTCAAATTGGCAATTTCTTCTAAGTCTTATAAGTTGCCCTTTCGGGACTGCTGCCAACCACTTAGGGTGGTGGTTACTGTTGATTGGTATGTAACCGTTTCTGTCCGTACTTTTGAAGTACGTTTTAGTGGACATATGCTCATTGGTTTTGAAAATTGTCAGATCAAGATAGTTAATTTCTTGTTCATTTATGGTCTCTGTGAATGTGATGTTATATCTGTTTGTATTCAGAGACTTAATGTATTTTGCCAGGGATTCTTGTGAACCCTCCCATATAATTAAAATATCGTCTATGAACCTTTTAAAAACTTTTAGTTGGGGGTGGGGCTTATTAAAAATATACTCAGCTTCCCATTTATTCATGAATATATTCGCTACTGTCGGTGCGTACTTAGCCCCCATGGCAACGCCTTTGGTTTGCTTATAAAAGTACTTAGAGTGCCAAAAATAATTATTGCACATGGCCCATTCTAAAATATCCAATAAAAAAAGACGCCTTGGCAGCAGTAAAATGGGCTTTAATGGCAGATCAAAAACTACCTCCATCCCAAATAAAATTTTTATTGGATATTTTAGAATGGGCCATTTATAAATTGAAGCAGCGCTGCAACCACAGTTTTACAAACCAATCTATTGACCTTCTATGAAGAAGTGAGCTGTCATCTAGATAAAGGAAAATCTGTAGATGTGGTGTATCTGGATTTTGCAAAGACATTTGATACAGTTCCCCACAAGCACTTACTGTACAAACTAAGGTACATAGGTATGGACCATCAGGTGAGTACCTGGATTAAAAACTGGCTTTAGGGGTGAGTCCAAACAGTGGCGATAAATGGGGAGTACTCTGAATCGTCTGGTGTGGAAAGTGGGGTCCCCCAAGGATCTGTCCTGGGACCAATCCTGTTTAATTAATAAGTATTTTATTATTAATTAAGTAATTTATTCATGAACAATCTAGAAGATGGGATAACTAGCTTAATATCAGTGTTTGCAGATGATACAAAGCTATGCACGGCAATAACTTCTACGCCAGATGTGGAAACCTTACAAGAAGACCAAACAAAATAATGGGATGGGCAGCTACATTGCAAACAAGGTTTAATGTTGAAAAATGTAAAGTAATGCATTTGGGTGCCAAAAATTTGAGCGCAAGTTACTCACTAGCGGTGAACCTCTGGGGGAATCTAGAGAGAGGAGAGGAGTCGCTTGAGAGGGGATATGATATCAATGTACAAATACCATACTGGCAACCCTAGCATAAGGAATAGGGATGATCGAATGGTTCAGGTCGACCATCGGTTCGACCCGAACATTGGGTGTTCGAGGTTCGGCCGAATTCCGAACTTTTTGCTGAAAAAGTTCGGAATTCGGCAACCAGAACCGACCAAAATGCAATGGTTCAGGAAATGGGCTTTAAAAGCCCGTGATTTTGAGTAAAAGCCAATTGAGGGGGCAGGAGAATGCTAGGAATGTGATTGGAGTGACTAGGGGGTCCGTAGGCCAATCATTAGTGAATACGCCCCCTAGTATATAAGATAGCCCCCGCCAAATTCCTAGCATTGTTATACAGGGACATGGAAGAGAGTGGAAGTAGTTCTGTGACTTCTGTAACAAAGTGTCATTTAGCAATTTTTAATGTGAGGAAAGGGATATCTAGTGTAGTTAGGGTGCTATTTTCCACTATAGTTAGCTTTAATTATTCAGTTTCTGTAGGGAAAGTGTTAAGTGTAAGGGGACCGTAGTGTAGTGTAGGGTTAACTGACTGTGACTGCTATGGCAGGGTTACAAAACCCTTCCATATCAGGGTGACCGCTATAGAGAAAAGATCGTTTCTCTTGTGTCACATTCAGTGCACTAATATGGCTTCTCACCTGTGAGCATTCTTTTTGCTGCAGGCATTTATAGGGCTTTTTTGAGGACATGTTTGGAGTCAGGCATGACATCTGAACATGTGTATAGGGGTATATATGCACACACAAGTCTGTATATATACACCTGCACATATATAGGTGTGAAAGGAGCAGAACACTATACTTGCGCTAATTAAATAATTAACACTAATATGGCTCTGCTCCTATCACACCTATATATGTGTAAGTGTAATATACATATAAGTGTGTGTGTATATATATATATACCCCTATACAGAAGTTCAGATGTTTTGCCTGCCTCCAAAGAATCCAAAAAAAAATGCCCAAAAAAACGCCTGCGAGAACAAACCTGGGCATTTATTTTTGGCGCTGGCATTTTTTTGGGCATTTTTTTGGGTACTTTGGAGGCAGGCAAAACATCTGAACTTCTGTATAGGGGTAAATATATATATATATATATATATATATATATATATACACACTGATATGTATTTTACACTTACACATATATAGGTGTGTTAGGAGCGGAGCCATATTAGTGTTAATTATTTCATTAGCGCTAGTATAGTGTTCTGCTACTTTCACACCTATATATGTGTATAGGTATATATACATACAAGTATGTGTGTATATATACCTACCCCTACACAGAAGTTCTGATGTTATGCCTGCCTCCAATAACCCCCAAAAAATGCCCAAAAAAATGCTTGATACTAAATCGGCAAGGTGTGAAAATAGCGGAGCCATATCCCTGTCCTATAGTGACATAATACAAACAATCTTTTTTTATGGTTCTGGACATGCTACAGAGCTGAAACTTCACAGGTACACTTTTTAGACCCCCCAGACACTAAATCCAAAGTCAAAATCAAAAAATCTCATTTTTTTTTTAATTTTTTTAATTTTTTCAATAATTGTCTCTCTATCAAAAATGACAATTTTTAAGAACTTTTTTTTATGTGATTAATAGTCCCTGGGGCATGACCCAGAACCCTAGGAACTTTTTAGGGGCATTTATTGGGTTGTAGGGCTTCAAAAAACCTTGTATTCTTTTCAATGTGTGCTTATGAAAGAACAAGAGTGGAGATGGGCAGTAAGTGACAGGATCTCCCCTCATCCACTCACAGAATACATTGTGTGAAAAGTGAAAAAAATAGAAGTCTTTTTTGGTGACTGGACAAGGGGAGAGGAAGGGAAGAGTGCATTACAAAATCCCTGTGCTGTATTCTAGTTTAGGTACTTTTTTTTTCTTTTTGATAGCCCAATGAAGTTCATCATTGGGTAGAATCTGCCAGGACAGCAATACAGGGGTGACAGAGTAAATAATGTCTGTTTAAACCCGGGTTATTGCTTCATTACTTTGACCTGGAACATGCAAAAGGGTATAAAGTTCTGATTTCACTGACCACATGCTTCTTCTAGGTCAGTGACTCAAGTTGTAGTGAAGCAGGGATAGGGGGGCTAGTTTCAGTGTTTGTACTTTTACAAATAAATGAACCATAAATCTAACTTGATCATCATTTTCAAAATCTTGGAAATGTTTTGCATTAGGAGCTATGCTATTAATAGGTTTGGATTTTAACTAGTAAATTAAAGTGTTTGGTACCCCAGCATTCTAAATTCCTGATATGTGCCTGCCTTACCATGTACTTGTATGGAAAAGTATCCCGTTCTCTTTGTATTGCTTCCTTTGTTTGAAATCCCTGGTGTCCCTGCCAGTCCCTCTGCGTTCCTATTAAAAACTGACCACACTAGGCAGGTGTTGTGCTGGAGGTTAATTATTGTTCTGTGCTTGGGGCTAATTATTGTGCCAGGCTGGGTATATTTTTGTTCCATGCCAGAGGTTGTTTATGCCATTCTAGCCTTGAAACTTGCTGGGTTTTTTTTGCTGACCCTGACACTTGCTGGAGTGTATCATTGCGGGTCCCATTTGGGTTTATTTTACTCCAACATTTTTTTTAGTGTGCTCCAAAGCCTTGAAAAAAACCCCTACTTTTTGGTCACGCCCACCTTTGATCACACCTACTTTTTGGCCATGCTCACAAGAGTACGGCGGCCGGCGCGCTCTGCTTTTTGTACCGCCATTTATATTTTACTCACCCTCACAGCACCTCCCAAAAAATTGTCTCGAGCCACCCCCTGCTGGAATCTCATATTATTTGCCCTTCTTACTGAATGTTCTTAGGTTATAGTATTAGACTATTTTCTCTATTGGTCAAATGTTCTTTAACTATTATGCTCTAACATTTTTAAGGCTTTATTTTCCTCACAGGATTGTTAGCAAACATTAAATTCACCCTGCGTACGTCAGTAGAAACTGACATTTTACAAACACATTGGGTATTATTTGTGACTTTTGTGAAAATGCTGAAACACTCACAAAGCAACTTTTTTATATACTTAGACCCCTAAATGTTTGATAAGAGGGTTAGGAGTGAAATATTATTTTAGGGTTTTGGTTAAGTTTCAAGTACTCATTTTGTTTTTCAGAGATGTTTTTAGCATCAAAATATATACAAAAAAATGTATATATATGAATATGACTGTTCACAGGTTTGTTGCATTGCTGAGAGATTTCTGCTGGATTGCAGAATGTGTCTGTGACTGCAATAACTTGATGAACTTACAACTCCCCTTTCACCACTAAAAGTAAAGGCCCAGTCAAAAGTGCAAACTCTCTAACCCCTATTTGTATGCTACTGCCTCAGCCTGATTGTCAGTTTGTCAGTTGTAACACCAAATTGAGCTGAGTATATGGATGCCTATAGAAATTGTTTTTTTCATGCAATACATAATTGCCTGTATTTTAATAGAATAAAGTAATTACCCATTGCATTATTCTGTGGGGTTACAAAGTGCATTTACAATTCCATCCCTAAATCATAAGTCAAACTGATATCAGAGGTGACTCCTAGTTAAAGGAAGAATCTATTTTTAATCACAACGCAGGATGTCTTCATTTTCTGATTTAACTTTTGCTTCACGTATTTCCTTCTGCATTTTATGGTGTTTTAACAAATTGGATATCTTCCTGTATACAAGAGGGTTAGAAAAAGTCCTAGTACCAGCACTATTTTAAGATTAGGGTTAATTGAATAAATATGAGCCTATTTGGACCACTGCCCAGAATGATTAAAATATTCCAATCACTGTCTGTTTTCAGGACTTCGTGTTATAGAGTTTACCATCAACTTTTATTAACCCAAAATATATTTCCAGTTTCCGGTGCTTTACCTTAGCTTTATTCTCTTTATATTCTCATAAAAGTAGTTTTATGTGTCTCTTTCTACCAACTTCTCATTTTACCCCTTGCATCTTCTTCTGCTCATAATCTCTCTCACTCAATCCAGGTATCTCTTTCCTTACTTTCTCTTTCCATCATGGAACCAAAGATAATGTAGCTGTATCAATGCAAACAGAGAACTTGTTCGATTTAGGGATTTATTGTAAAAGTATATGAATTATTATATACATGTATTAGTAAGTACCTCCATTAAATCTAGTCCTGTTTACTTGCAAAAAAAGTTAATAGAATTAAAAATGGCTTTTTATGGCCAATTCCTATTTCCCACAGTATAGGTGGCTGGGCAAACTTGAACCATAGCTACATGGCGGAGAAAAAGGCACAAGGTCATTAAGTTCAAACATAGCAAAAAATAATTTGAATCCCCAGTTAATCCATAAAAAAACAAATACACTGTAGTTGAATTTGCAAACAAAAAAAAAAAAAATATTTCTTGACCCCAAGGATGTAAATAAAAGTAACACTAAAATTTTAGAATGTCCCTATTAATTTTAGGAGGTTTAAAATGCCCCCTTCTTGTGCCTACTTTACATTTTATTTAGAGATAAGAAGCTTGTAAAATACCTGATTTACAATTTTTTGTCACTGGTGGTCAAAGTTGAGTAATTTATAATGCATCCCTACAGGGCGCCTACTGATAACTTTTAACACCAGTGGTCACTGTACAATTTGCAGCCATGTAATCTGAATGGGTAACTTCACGTCCCAAGGTACAGATAAGGCGAACCAGAAGCAGCTGTGCCGAGCCCACTCTGTGTTCTAAAAAGGAGAAATTATTTTTTTTTTTTTCTGTTTGCAGAGACCAAGTAGGCCTAGTCAGATGGATCAACATGTAGAAAATCAGAAACGATTTTGAAAAACTTTAAAAAAAAAAACAACATTTTTGCATAATGCCCTTTTAGCTTTGGCCTGTGTCTTCTCTATCCCCAAGTCACATTACAGCTGCATGTGTTGTTGTGGGTGTAATTACACACCAACATGCTTACAGTACGACTATAAGCTCCTGCATGACCGTATACAAAAGTCCTAAATCCAGTTACTATATATAGTTACATAGTTACATAGTAGTTGAGGTTGAATAAAGACAATAGTCCATCCAGTTCAACCTGAGTAGGTGTGTGTGGCCGTAATCATTTCTCATACCCCTGAATGTTTTGGTACTTGAGCACTGGCCTCATAAAGTAAACAAAAAATGTTGTACCTTCCATAACTAATGTCAGATACACACGAACCAAAAACGGTAGATTCAGCAGGAACCGGCCGACTGTTAGCCCGTGTGTACAGCTCCCTCTCCAACAGAAGATACTCTCAAGACCACCTTCTGTAGAATGAGCATGCTGGAGAACCAGCATATGATCTGCATCCGACTGACAGTCATTGGCTGCAAGTGCTTACCGATGTGTTCTGGTGAGGGGCCAACCCTGTGTATGAACACAATAGCGCAGCAGGGGAGATTGCTGAACTAACATCACTTGTGTTAGTACAGCAACCTGTCTGTTTTTTTTTTTTTTTTTTTCAGCCTGCTGAGTTGAACAAAAAAAACTTGTGTGTGTGTACCAGGCTTAAGCCAGATCCTTCTTCATTTGTGTCTCACATGCTCCTTTCCCGACACTGCAGCTCTGTTGCTGAAAATTTTCAGCAACAGAGGCAGTGTTGTCAATCCACAAAGCAGTGAGCAAGATTACGTATGGCCAGGTACTGACTAACAAGCTTCAAACTTGTGCCTCAAAAGAGAATATGCTGATAGCTCTGTCACCTGCAACAGTTTACACCACTGTAATGCAAGCAGTCATAGCCTTCATGATATTGGCATCTCTGCTTTGGATTCAATAGGAGTTCAGCATTGTTGCCATACAATCTCAGGATGCTGCATTAGGTAAACTTCACAGGCTGGCTCAACAGGTAAATACTGTAGGACTTAGCAGGGAGTCTAAAAGAAATTAAGTGATTGCAAAGTCTCGTTTTTTTTTTCCTATACAAAGAATAAACATGTTATACTTACCTGCTCTGTTGTAGTGGATTTGCACAGAGAAGCCCCGGTCCCCCTCTTCTCGGGTCCCTCTTCTGTGATTCTGGCCCCTCTCTTCTGTTCAGTGCCCCACAGCAAGCAGCTTGCTATTGGGCACCCGAGCTGAGTCACAGCTCCTTGTGTCCATTCAGACACAGAGCCCCGACCCGGCCGCCCCCTTTCACCCCTGATTGGCTAGCTGACTTTGATTGACAGCAGCGGGAGCCAATGGCCCAGCCAATCAGGAAGGAGAATCTCAGTCGGCTGAGGCACTCGTGGACATTGCTTGACAGAGAGGGACCTTAGGTAGATGTTAGGGGGGCTGAGGGCAGCTGCTGCATTCAGAAGGCTTTTTATCTTAATGCATAATGCATTAAGATAAAAAAACATCCGACTTTACAACTCCTTTAACTGCAGCAACAAACCTTTTTTAATGAGAGGCCCACAGTTCTACCTAAAAATGGTATTATGCTTGATCAATTCACTCCCTCCTCTCCAGTTGTTTATTCACATGCCTGTGTTAAGCTCTCAAATGCATTACTTTACATTTATTTACACTGACCCTCATTTTCCATGAAGCTCAGCTCAGAAAAAAACTGTGCTTCCATAATGCAATGGGAAATATTTGCCTTTAACCCTCCTCTTGTGTTAGGGTCAAAACTGACCCGTTTTCAGGTTTTGAATGTCTAAGTATCACATAAATTTGTTTATTGCATCAAGATTTTTTTACTTTGTCAGGAACCTCTATTTAAACAATGTAATAGAAAAATAATCCTTTTCACTAAATTATAAAATACTGTGGTGAAAATTAAGACGTTCATGGTGTTAAGGTCAATTCTGACCCAGTTATAATATAGGATTTTAGGACACTAATAAGTTCTAAAACTGAAATCATAAACACTCTCTCTGCTTAGTAACACTGACAGCCAATCCCCTCTCAACCCTGTGAGCTGTAGTTAGGGAGGGGCCTATCTCTTTTCCTGCTTGTCTGCTTCTCTAAATAAAGTGAAGAAACATAGGACAAATTCATTTCAGAGTTGCTGACTTTATTTTACCATTTTTTAAATTTGACAATGAGAGGTATGCTATCAAAAGAAAGGTCTAGGGGTCACACCAAAAATATTAAAACCAATCTTTTCAAGGATAAAGAAGCCTAACAAGGTAACCAAGGGGTAAGAAACAAATTTGATGATAAATAATTATTCAGAGGGTATTTTATGGCTGATTTAAAACACGGGTCAAAACTGACCCTAACATCATGGATAGTAATGGAATTCTAACATAAGAGGAGGGTTAAGTAAGCTGTCATTCAGCATTATGCAGTGGAGGAGGGGGGAGTGCTAATTGGTTATGTTTAGCAGTCTCTTTAAAGTAATTTTTATCAGGTTTTGCATAGTAATATCTTAAAAAAAAAAATAAAACAAACCATTACCCCTATACAAGCTTCTTCATTATTTAAGTGATACATGAAACAATTATTTCAGATATATAAAAGATCATGGATATCTTGTACATATAGTAGAAAGTATTTTACACATGATCAAAGAAACAATACCAGTTATCATTACAATAGACCAATGGAATCAGCAGATGGTACCATTGTGGGAAAATCAACCCAAATGATCCAGGTTTTATCAAATGTATGTGTCTGACCCCTTAGTACATAGGTCCTTTTGCACAGGGGTAAATCATCATTAGCTAATCAAATCCATTGATGCAAGGAAGGGGAATGTGTTTTTTTCCAGGAAAGTAAAATCATTTTTAGTATACTTCAGCAGCTCTTACAAAATACCCAGCAAACACACCACTGGATCATACACATATGGGAGTGGTGGAATCTCACATGGGAAGTGGATATATAAACATTGCCACATTGAGTATAAAAAGTTTTCAACCTCCATGAACCCCTTAAAGCATTAAGAGGATGTGTGAAAATCTAGTTTGCATGGAGGGTGGAGTTCTTTCCAGTTTTTGAGCCGACCTGATCAGGCCCAGAGGTAGGTGGGTGTAAATGGACACAAGTCTGTTTCAACAACCTGGAAAGGAGCTTGGACATTACCCATCAGGCGCTGTCAGGGGCCAGCATAGAGGATGGAGGAATAGAGGAGACGCAGGCATCAGAGGTACGCAGCTGGGTGACCGTTAGGAAGCCTAGTGGGAAGAGTGTCAGGGAGGCCAGTCCTGAGTTGGTACACCCTAACATATTTGCCGAGTTGCAGGTTGAGGGGGATATCAGCTCAGGGGTGGCAGTGCTGGAGCAGGCGCCCTCCCCCAGCTGCCAGGGGAGGGGCGGCTCCAGGAAGAAGGGGGGCCGTAACTCAGGAAAGGTTAGACAGGTTGTGGTAGTTGGGGACTCAATTATCAAGAGGACAGAGAGGGCAATCTGTAAAAAAGATCTCGGTAACCGAACAGTATGCTGTTTACCAGGCGCCCGCGCTGGGCACATCGCAGATCTGACAGACAGATTATTGTGCGGGGCTGGGGATGACCCAGCGGTCATGGTGCATGTGGGCACTAATGACAAGTTAAAGGTAGGTGGAGGATCCTTAAGAACGATTTCAGGGACTTAGGTAATAGATTGAGGAAAAGGACCTCCAAGGTGGTTTTCTCTGAAATACTGCCTGTACCTCGAGCCACACCAGAGAGGCAGAAGGAGATTAGGGAACTTAACAAATGGCTGAGGAATTGGTGTAGGAAGGAGGGGTTTGGGTTCCTGGAGAACTGGGCTGACTTCTCAGTCAGCTACCGGCTCTTTAGTAAGGATGGGCTGAACCTTAATGGGGACGGTACAGCTCTTTTGGGGAGAAAGATGGCCACCAAGTTGGAGGGGCTTTTAAACTAGGAGACGGGGGGGAGGGCTCAGAAGTAGAATCAGTCAGGAGGGAACAAAAGACTGAAGGCAGTTGTAGGGTCAGCAGCGACAGTAGGTCCACAACGTCAATTGGCAGGTCTGTGCGGGAAAACCTCAGACCAAACAGGACTAAACATAATCACCATTCACGTTTAACATCCGTAAAACTAAGAGGGGTATATGCTAATGCCAGGAGCCTAGCTAATAAAATGGATGAGTTGGAAATGTTAGTACATGAGGATGACATAGACCTTGTGGGAATAACAGAGACTTGGTTCGACCCCTCACATGACTGGCTGGCCAATATCCAAGGGTATTCGGTGTACCGGAAGGACAGGGTAGGAAAAAGAGGGGGAGGGGTATGTCTCTATGTCAAGAACAATATAAAGGTGATAGAAAGGAGTGACATTACGGAAGGGATGAGCATGGATTTAGAATCTGTGTGGGTTGAACTCCATAGGGAAGGAGAAAAGGGAAAAGTAGTTGTGGGGGTTTGCTATAGGCCACCTAACCAAGGGGAAGAGGTAGAGCTGGAATTTTTAGCACTAATGGGTAAAGTGGCAAAACTGGGATCAGTCATCATATTGGGGGACTTCAATTATCCCGACATTGACTGGGAAGAGGGGACTGCACACTCACAGATGGCCCGTCTATTCACGGAAACCTTACAGGACAACTACATGTCACAGTTGGTGGATTCCCCTACCAGAGAAAACGCAGTCGTCCTGGATCTATTGATCACTAATGACCCAGACATAATCTCGGAGGTAGGAGTCCAGGACAACCTGGGCTCTAGCAATCACAGGATGATCACATTTACTGTAGTATAAATAACAATATAACAAGGCAAGTGGGGAACATAAGAACCCTAAACTTCAGAAGGGCAAACTTTCCAAAATTTTACTCATTGATGGAAAGGGTAAACTGGGACCAAACCCTGGGATCACTGACCACTGAGGATAAATGGGAATGCTTTAGGAACATATTGAGCAAATGCATCTTGCAGTGCATTCCTATGGGAAATAAATTTAGAAGAGATAAAGCCAAACCTGGCTGGCTAAACCGTAGCGTTAAAAAACTTATTAGGGGAAAAAAATTGGCCTTCAAGAAATATAAATCAGAGGGCACAGTATCGGCCTTCCAGCAATACAAGGAGGCAAATAAGAAAAGTAAACAAGAAATCAAGATGGACAAATCGCGGAGGATAGTAAAAAAAACCCAAAGAAATTCTTTAAATATATCAACAGCAAAAAACTAGGGCAGAGCATATTGCACACATAATTAACGACGATGGGAGGATGGTTACAGAGGACACTGAAAAAGCAACCGTGCTGAATGCTTTTTTCTCGTCAGTCTTTACACAGGAAAGGGAGGGGTACACTGACCATGACTGTATGGTTAGTAGTAATACACAGGACTTGCCACTATGGCTAACAGAGGGTGAAATCAGGGAAAGGCTAGATAAACTGAACACAAACAAATCACCAGGCCCGGATGGCGTACATCCGAGAGTACTCAAGGAACTCAGTAAGGTTATATCTAGACCACTGTTCCTGATCTTTGCTGACAGTATTAGGACAGGAGATGTACCAGGGGATTGGAGGAAGGCTAACGTGATTCCGATATTCAAAAAGGGCCAGAGGCATATCCCGGGAAATTATAGGCCTGTCAGTTTGACATCAATAATATGTAAACTTTTGGAGGGGATGATAAGGGACTATATCGTAGAGTTTGCTAAAGACAACAACATCATCAGCGGTAATCAGCACGGGTTTACAAATGGGCGTTCTTGTCAAACCAATCTCTTAGCATTCTACGAGGAGGTGAGCTGTGAGCTAGATAGGGGCAGACCAGTGGATGTGGTGTACTTGGATTTCGCTAAGGCGTTTGATACAGTTCCCCACAAGCGCTTAATTTATAAAATAAGGTCTGCAGGTATCGACAGCAGGGTTTGCTCTTGGATACGGAACTGGCTAAAAGGCCGGGTCCAAAGGGTGGTAATAAACAGCGCATACTCAGACTGGTCTGAGGTAGTAAGCAGGGTGCCCCAGGGCTCACCAACCTTGTTCAATTTATTCATAAACAGCATTGAGGACGGGATCAGTAGTTAGTTATCAGTTTTTGCAGATGACACAAAATTGGCCAGGGCAATAACTGCACAGCATGAAGCAGATATCCTACAGAATGACCTGGACAAAATTATGGAGTGGGCAACGACATAGCAAATGAGGTTTAACGTGGAGAAGTGTAAGGTTTTGCACTTGGGGACTAAAAACATAAAAGCACAATACACGTTAGGAGGGGAACCCTTGGGGGAATCAAAAATGGAGAAGGATCTGGGAGTCTTGGTTGATGATAGATTAGGCAACAGCATGCGATGTCAAGCGGCAGCAGCCAAAGCCAACAGAATATTAGCATGCATAAAGAAAGGGATGTATTCCAGAGATAAGACTATAATCCTTCCACTTTATAAAACTCTGGTCCGACCGCATCTTGAGTATTCTGTCCAGTTCTGGTCGCCAGTCCTCAGGAGGGATGTGTTGGAGCTGGAGAGAGTCCAGAGAAGGGCAACTAAACTGATTAGGGGGTTGGAGGACCTTAACTATGAAGAGCGGCTGATATCGCTTGATTTATTCTCCCTGGAGAAGAGACGTCTGAGGGGGGACATGATAGAAATTTATAAATATCTTAATGGGGATCTCAGCTTAGAAAAAAAGCTGTTCATTCGAAGGAATTGCATGAGGACTCGAGGACATACAATGCGATTAGAGGAGAAGCGTTTTAACCAGGAGGATTCTTTACTGTTAGGGCTACAAGATTGTGGAATTCTCTACCACAAGAGGTGGTTTCTGCAGGTAGTATGGTGGCTTTCAAAAGACTCTTAGATTTACATCTCAAGGATCAGGACATTAAGGGCTATGTTAGATGATTACAGCCACACACACCTACACAGGTTGAACTGGATGGACTATTGTCTTTATTCAACCTCACCTACTATGTATGTAACACTCTCCTGTCCATAAGCATTAATGAGCCTTCTGATCAGGTCCACCTAAAAAAACAGACAGACGGACCTGGTCGGGAACGCCCATTTGAAAGGAGCCTTAAAGAGCCCTAATTGTAATTAAAGATGTAGCAGGGTGTACTCTCAAACTTCTCATCCAACTCGGCAAAGGTATTGAAACCTCAATTATGTTAACCTGAAGCCCCGTACACACGCACAGATTGTTGGCCAACCGATCGGCCGTCTTTTGTCCAGTGTTGTTTGTTGGTTGAAATGTGCTCTAGACTTGCACTGGACTTTTGTTGGCCAACAAAAACCAACTTCAGAAGTGATGTCATGTGATGGTTTACTTTCCGTGTGTTTTTTTCTTCTCTGAGCATGCCCAGTCTTGCTCATCTGATTTTTGTCTGCCGAAATCTGTACTGACTGAGGAACAATCGGCCGTTCTTTGTTGGCCAACAAAAATTTTATAGCATGCACACCAGATTTTTTTCGGCCGAAAAATTCGCAGTTGGTTGTCGGAAGCATCATACTAACAAGCCTACAATCGGCAGATCGGACGTTGGCCGACAATTTACGGCCAACAATCTGTGCGTGTGTACGGGGCTTATGTTTATCAATTTCAACAGCTTTTCATAAATAATACTATGCATTACCATTAGACCAAGGCTCTCCTTTGCCTTTAAACCATACTAAGCGCAGTTGTCCTTGTGCTTGAACGACAGTGCATTCTACTTGTACATTTATAGCAGCCATTTATATATTATTTAACTTTACTTTTAGGAAGTGATTTGTACTAAGCACAGCTCTGAATAGAATAAAATGAAGAGTTGCTATGTTAAGGCTCAGTGTAATCTAATAGCTGTTTTTATATCTAGGGAATAGCTTCATAATGAGGAGTGTACAGATTCTCAGGGGATTGACTTGGATTTGTTTGCTAAACATTTGCAGGTCAAAGTCGAGCTGTTTACATGAATTCAGAGCAGAGCAAAAGTGCCATCCAGTGTGTAACATGATTATGTATACCTATGCTACAATTCACAACCCACATGGCAGAGGAGCCTCATAGAATTACACTGAACTTAAGGTCACCTATTTGTCATCCAAACCTCTGACTATTCATTAAGTCATTCATTCTGACACCCAAATGTCCCTAACAGGCTATATTTCTTAAAAAATAAACAAATTACCACCGTTTGAAAAGACCAGATAAAAGAATAATTAGCAGTGACCTCTAATTGGCAGTTAAAGCATTTCAATTGACTTGCTAATTGTCCTGCACTAGAACATGCCTCAAAGCTGTGCATTCATTGCCATATAATTACAACCTGAACTATGTTCAGATTTGAACATTTGACAAGAGGTGGAGAGATAAAATAACTTTTGGATTTCCAAAAATGCTGTAACTCATGGAATAACAGTGTCACAATTGCAGATGCATAACACTATATGATGGCATTAGAACAAAATCATCACCAGGTCCCCTGTCTATCCATTCCGCAAAACTGTTACCGTTGCCATTGTAAAACATTTGTTTTCACAGCAGTCTGATAAAGTGACCTGAACTATATATAGGAAGTAGGGATGGGTGAAGAGTTTGGCCTGAGCATGAGCCTGAGCATGAGTTCAAGCCGAACATTTGCCGTTCGCCAAACACCAGAACTTGCAGGGTGTTTACCAGGTGTTTACCCCAACGAACATCCTGCAATGCACAGTGCATTTTGTGCCCTGATTGGGCAAAGCTTTACCCAATTACAGCACAGTTTAAGCTGGTTGTTAAGGAGCGGGGCCAGAAAACCGGCTATGGCATCTTTAACAACCAATGAGTCATCAGCTGTCAATGGGTTTCCCTGCTTAGAGCTGAAAAAAAGAAAGAAAAAAGAAAGAAAGAATAAAGTAAAAATGGCACCCCCCCCCCCCCAGCCCATACCAGGCCCTTTGGGTCTGGTATAGATTTGAGGGGAAACACACACCAAAATTAAAAAAAAAACTGGCGTGATGTCCCCCCAAAATACATACCAGACTCTTATCTGAGCTTGCAGCTTGACAGGTCAGGAAAGGGGAGGGGACGAGCGAGCGCCCCCCCCTTCCTGAACTGTAGTAGGCCACATTTCCTCAACATCGGGGGGTGGGTGCTTGGGGGCACCTTGTCCCCATGTTGATGGGGAAAAGGGCCTCTTCCCGACAACCCTGGGCTGTGGTTGTCGGAGTCTGCAGGTGGGGGCTTATCGGAATCTGGAATAAAGGGGGATTCCAGATCCCACCTCCCCCTATGTGAATGGGTATTGGGTACATTGTACCCCCACCCATGTACCAAAAACCTGTCAAAAAGTAATAACCACAAGAAACAGTTTTTGACAAGTCCTTTATTAAAAAAAATTATGTCCCTCAATGTAAATTCCAGAACCAGAAAATAAAAAAAAATTAAAAACGCTCTCAGCTCCTGAGACCTCCATACCCATTTTTATGGCAAATTACTTGCATAAAAGCCTTCAAAATGGGCACTTTTGATTTTTCCCTTTTCAGCTCCCATAGACTTCAATAGGGTTCGCCATTCAGTTTAGAAAATTTCCCCTGTTCAAGTGGGGGTGTTTGGCTCATCTTTAATGGGAAGCAAAGATGGCATGGTTATTGCATATTGCACTAAAGTCTAGTCACTTTGCAGGTATATTTTTGGATTAGCATAGATGCTGTTAACAAGAGACAACCACATGGATAATGCAAAATAGGATTTTGGAATGCTTTCCTAATAAATTAACCCACAACATCTGCATGCAATATTTTTTATAAACATATCAGCTGCATCAACACCTCAGAAATGCTGTTTTCCTCCAACATTATGATGTTTGCTTGGTCTCTTGGTACTAGTGTATCCATATGCCACAACTCATGTCACTCCAGGACCAATGAACACTTGGGGGCTAAGTGGTTAGCAATCCTGCCTAGCAGACCTAGAGTGATTAGTTCAAATCCCAACCATGGCACTACCTGCCTGGAGTTTGTATGTTGTCCCTGTGCCTACAAGGGTTTCCTCCCACACTTCAAAGACTTTTTGGTAGGTTAATGGTGCCATAGGAGGAACAACAACATAAAAAACATGTTACTTACTTTAAAATAAATAACTATGACTCGCAGACCTGTGTTGTGGTAACAAATGGCCGAGGCCTTTTTATTTTAAAATATTTTACACAAAAATTATATGCAAACATAGTTCAGCCCTAGAGCTCGAACTAATAACACATACTTCACTCAATATGCAACTTAGCCCTAAAGCCCAAGTTACCCATTACTTTTGTAATAAATAATTACAAACAAACCTGTAGCAAAGGCAATAAAACAAAAGAAATAGACAAAATTATAGACATAGGGGCGGGAGGGAGGGACAAGCCTTTGGTCCGCTCCTGCTGCCTAATGCTACCAACGGATTTTTTTGCTCTTTTTTATAGCTATTCAAGGTTTGAAATTTTTAATTTATTAGCCAATCATTCTGACCGTTTATTATATTGCCCAATCATTAAAATTTTAAGAAATTGACCTATCAGCATTACCCGCTTAACTGGCCAATCCTATTATCTTTGTCGTTGTCCTGCCATGACCCCATGCATGCATGGCCAGTATTTCAACCCGCCATGCATTTTTATGGTGCCATAGGAGGAACAACAACATAAAAAACATGTTACTTACTTTAAAATAAATAACTATGACTCGCAGACCTGTGTTGTGGTAACAAATGGCCGAGGCCTTTTTATTTTAAAATATTTTACACAAAAATTATATGCAAACATAGTTCAGCCCTAGAGCTCGAACTAATAACACATACTTCACTCAATATGCAACTTAGCCCTAAAGCCCAAGTTACCCATTACTTTTGTAATAAATAATTACAAACAACCCACAGGCCTTGCTCTACCACTCAAGAGCAAGGCACCACATCCACCACGCCTCCGGCCTGTTCAACACAAGTCTGCATGTCCAAATTAAGGATGTCATTCGCAACATCAGAAAGATGCACCCCATCCTGCCTATAAAAACCATCTAAACCTCCTTCCAAGTCTACATGTCGAAAGGAAAAACCACCCATAAAAGGGATGAATTTGGAAATAGCCCTATTTACTCTTTTCCTCTTTGCTTCCAAAAATGTGAAAGCACCGGATAACCAAATCAATCTAGGAATCACTTCAGAAAAAATAAAAATGCAATCGACATACAAAGACTTAAAATACAACAAATCAGATTTAATATTCAATAAAAGGTCAATAACTTTCCTAGAACCAAGGTCATTGCCCCCCAAATGAATGATAACGATATCCGGTGGAGGCCAGCAATGACCTAGTTCGAGGAATGTAGACATTAATTCCCCCCATTTCATGCCCCTTTTGCCATACCAAAAAGTCCGAAACTTAGAGTAGGAGAATCCTAAATTAGTTCCATAGTTCCTCAGATTCGCTCTCTTGTGGGCCCAGAAAACGTAAGAATGCCCAATTATCCATACAATTTTAGTCAAATCTGAAATTAAATATAAAGATTGGGTCTTATGTAAGTTTTAAAGGCAGAAGAACGCCATCTACCAAGATTTTTAATACAAGATTCTGAAAAACCCAAAGCAGCTGCACTAGTAGCTGCCCCCATCCTAAATGAATGCGAGGAAATAGGCAAATGCCCCAAACCCAAATGAACCAAGCATTTTTTTAAAACAGCCCTGAATTGGAAAAAAGTCAATGGGGACCCATCAACATGGATAAAAAAATGCAAAAAAGGTAATGGCCTGACTCTCAAATAAGTAAATGTCAAAGCCACAGGGCAGATGTCATTCTCGGACATATTCCCCAAAGTGACCCATTGGCCAACACCCCTCTGGTCAGTTTTGGACTTTCGTAAAAAAATACGTAATGCATTCTGGCTCAAAGACACATCACCAAAACGCAGTCCATTTTGAGCACTAGAGCTACTAGCCAACAGTTCAGAAATACGAAAGGCGCCAAAATAGCATATAGCAAACGTACATGCAAACAATTGCGCCTCATGAACAGACACACAAATGGCCTGTGTAGCTGCACATAAATCACGCAAAAGTGGAAGAGACATTGCAAACCTGCCATCCACTCTCGAATGGTCCTGCCTATAACCCTTCAGAGCAGATTTAACGCAAAAAAATTGAAGACAGGAAGGACCACCATTAAGCTTAGAGAAAAAAGAAATACCAGCTAACATTTTAACAACATGGGAATAAGAATAATGAAATGCAAACAGATCATTCAAAAATTCCAAAATGTGAATGTCAGAAAGGGAAACAGGGTCAAAGCCTTTATCATGAGCAAAAGAATTCCACAATGACCACGCAGAGTAGTAAAATTTCCATGTAGAAGGGGCAAGAGAATTTCTAATGGCCATATCCACAGCAGTTAGATCAAGTCCCATAGATGAGGAGGGCAAGGGAGGCCGTAAAGATCTGCTCCAGGAGCAAGACTGCGAAAACGCTCCACCTGCATGCGAGATAAAGCATCCGCAATTCCATTAGACACACCTGGAACAAACTTAGCCTTAAGCCATACATTGTATTTCAAACATAAAAGTACTAAGTGCCTAAGTAAAGAAATAACGGGCAATGAGCGTGAAGAAAGACAGTTGATTGCAAATACAACCCCTTGATTGTCAGAATGCAATAAAATTCTTTTATTACAAAACTGACTACCCCACAACTCGAAAGCCACCAGGACAGGGAAAAGCTCCAATAGGACAATAGAACTAATAAAACCACTATCTATCCATGAAGGAGGCCAAACGGCTGCAGACCAGTGGCCGTCCCAAAAAACTCCATAACCAATGGAACCAGAAGCATCAGTGAATAATGACAAAGCCTCCGAAGAACAAAATTCATCCTGCCACAAAGAGGTACCATTAAAATACCGCAAGAAACGAAACCAAACCCAAAGATCTTCCTTAATAGCAGGAGATAGAACAACAAAATCAGAAGGTGACAAACCAGAAATAGATATCAACATTACTGTCACTCACCTCACCACCAGGTCCAGGAACACCAAAGGATGAAGAGGCAGGCATAGTAACAGGACAAACATTATCCATAGCAACACTAACAGGCACATTAGTATTGAGAAGCCCCCCAGAACTTTCCCTCACAGGAACAGAACTAGCCGTACCAAACGTAGACAATAAATCAAACAGTTTTTGGAGTATAGCAGAAGACAAATTGCGCTCACCTCCAGCTGCGTCACTAATGACCGCAGCAGATGTAACTGTTGAGTCACGGGAATCTTCTTCCACACATCCAGGCACTGAAGGAACCTGAAGGACCGGAACCGAAGGACTCCCGACATGACCAGAAACCTGTGAAAAGGAAGGCAAATTACCCAGGGGGATAACCGGAATATTGGCGCCAACAGCACCTTTAATAACACTCCCCTCAGAAGCAGAACTCGTCCAACGCAGTGCAGGCTGGACCATTCCGGCAGCAGAAGAAGCCTTCTTCCTTGGAGCAGGAGCAGGCCCGAACCTCCCCGGACGCTTTGCTTGACGCCGTGGACGACCGCCATCCCTTCCAGGACTCACGGACGCCGACAGATGATGCGGAGAACGGCGCGACCGGAAGCCATCACCGGGGTCACGCACAGCAGCTCGTTGCATTGGACGGCCGCGGACAGAGGAAGTTGCGCACGACGAAAGGTCAGCAGGAACCGGAA